>NW_027210636.1:790000-1315000 GCF_029030835.1 Brachyistius frenatus
CTTTTTTTTCTACCGGGAATTCAACAGAGACGCAAAACTCCTGCAGAAAGCGAAGCCGCCGCGGATACGTGATGTTTAGTGGGGTTTTTAAAGTTTGGCTTTGAAGAGTTGGATTCAGGTTAAACAGCTCATGGTCACAGTTTTATGTCGGTGTCAGTTTAGGCTATTTATTATTTCCATAAAACAAATGTTTTTTTTTTTTTTTAAATAATACTGGAAACTTTCAATATTTTGAGCCTCAGATAACTTTTTTTTTTTTAACCGTTATTTAGTTTAATGACTGCAGTTTTCAATTCTGAACATTTTTTTCAACAAGTTAAATCCCAACGCCGTGATAGTTTCAGTACGAACTGCACAGCTCGATGTCCTCTTCTCTGTTTGCTTTGTCATATTTCGTCATGATTTTTCGGAGTTTATGGAGTTACTTTGAGTTGAATATGTACATGTAAATATTGGAGCTTTTCTCTTTTGCTTACAGATTTGTGTTTTTCTAAACTCTGCCACGTTTTTTTTGGGGAGGATTGAAAGGGTCTGAATTCTTTAACAGTTTACTTCGTTCTGGTTTTGTTTGGTCTCACGGAGATTTTTCAGGCAGCTACGATACGAAATGCATTCGGTTTCTATCCCGTTAAATTTATTCTGCCTTTTTTTTATTTTTTATTTTTTTTTATGGAAACATAAACAAATAATCTCTAACTTTATTTCCCATTCAGCAGACAGTGTTCTCCACTCCAGGATTTACATTTTCTCTTAATCTACTTAAATAAAATTGGAAAAAAAACCAACTTGTGATTTACTGTGTTATATATGTCTGATGATACAACGATGAATACAAAAGTTTACCAAAGTTATTAAAGAAATTTCTGAGGGTCACGTAAAGGTCTGAGACAAATTGTGGAGATATTTTACTACAAAGAAAAACTCAATTCAACCTTATGCAACCAAAGATGAGGACCGAGCAGCTGACGTCTGTACGGTCACACCGCTAGCGTTGCTTCAAAAGTAAGATGAACGGTTCAGTGTACAAGAACATGTAAACCAACAATGACCAAATAACACACAGTCCATCTGGGCTTTCAGGACTGAAGGGGTTCTGAATCAAATGAATCATTTATGTATGAATCATCGCGCCGTAGAAGAAAATCACTTTTATTTGGAGGTCTCAATTACTTAATGAACAAACATCTTTAGCTCCTGTTTGCTCTTTGATATTATTTCTAAGTCTAACAAACATCTGTTGCTTTCATGCCTGGCGACTGGAGCGTTTTACTTTCTCCTTGGAAGCTGTCGATCATGTAAATCACGCGTCTTTGAGGCTTTTCGGCATAATCGCCGAATGGACCAAAGGGAAGGTCGGGGTTTTTTTTTTTTTTTTTCCAGCGCTAAACTGACATAAAGGCAAACACATCAAAAGATCATGAAAGATTCAGTGGCTTCTTTCAGGGTTTTAATAAAAAAACGCTCCCTCCGCCTTTCCCCACAATACCAGAATACAAAGAACAGGCTTGATGAGGAGGAATTATGCAACAGTGATTAGTGGGTGTGTTTTGGTCTGATGAGGAGGACGGTAGGCGGTGGGAGGTCACACGGGGCCGAGAGGAGGCAGCACATGAGCTCTTAACTACAAAACTGATAAACAAAAAGAATCCAATAATACCTCAGATCTACACGTTCAACTTTACAGCTCTCCAGTTAAGAAATATTACACGAGTGCCGGTGACGAAGACGGCTGACGACACAAAAATAGTCACCGGAAAAATAAACTAAATACGCTGAAGTCTGAGGGACGAGGGGACGTTTAGTTATTGAACTTCCTGTACTTGTTATCGGCTGATGAAGAATATTCAATTTGACACGTTTGAGTGATTCCAGTGTGTTATTCTGCATAATTAAATGTGGCAGCTAAATAAATGATGACAGTGAAAGAAAAAAAAAAAAACATTTCAACTTTTGCTAAGAGAGCAAATCTCTACCACCAGCTGTCGTCTCACCAGTGAACGTTGGGTGATTTGGTGGTTAAGCTATCGTACATCAAAGTAAAATCATATTCATTTCAATACTGAGACAGGAATAATTATTAAGAATGAAACTTTTTTGCAACAGCTTCAAATGGATCATAAAGGTGAGTAAATTAACATTCAGTAAAAAAAAATAATAATAAATAAATCTAAAAGGTAGAATGCAGGATGTGACATTTTCTTTAGGTATCGTCTTTGTGGCGATGATTGTTCAGGGTAAAATAATGGAGTGTAAATGTGGTCATTTTAGCATTAAACGTCTCAAGGGGAGAAAAAAAAAAGGTTAAAAACCTGCAAGTGTACAATACAACACACCGCTGCTGCCGTCAGACGTTACCGAGACCGTCCACGAGGGGGAAGCGTTCGCTCACGCAACGCTTGTCTCCGCAGCTCCACGGTTACGAGCCTGTCACTATCAAAACTGTGGTCATCTGTGTGCTCGCTGTAAACAAAAACAACAACACAAAAAACAAGATTAAGAAGATAATTACGCCGCTGGCCAGTTTTTAATCTTCAGGTTTAATTCGGAAAACAATTTGATAAGGATGTAAGGATGTATTTGTTCAGACTAAACAGCCGGTTTCCTGCTAAACAATCAAACAGAGGTCAAACGGTCATAGAGACATACTGGTGCTCTCTGCTGACGGAAGGACTGGAAAACAAACAAACAACAACAACAACAACAAAAGCTAATTGAACTCAAGCAACATTAAAGCTGCATTAATCCATTTATTTATATCAACACACTGACGAAATGAATATGGCCGTCGGGCGTTATCACCAAACTGGTGATGTGAGATTTAGCACTAACAAGTTGCCATGAAACACTTGATGAATCTGTTGTTGTGGCATTAAAAAAATAAATTACTTTTACAATTCCAATATTTTTTTGGGTGCGTTACAAGCAATGATTTCTTATTTTGCCGTCACGGTCTTACAGCTGCCTTCCCTTCATTTGATGCTGACGGCGTCTACCAGCCTCTTGCAGGGTGAATAGATGTCAAGAGTTTAGTGTGTGTGTATGCACCCCCTCCCCTCTACCCCCGCTTACATTTGGATTTTAAATGTGATGAGGCCACACCTGGCCAGATAATGAGTTTCTGGACTTGAGGGGCTGGAATATAAAAATTAATCTCACTTATGTCTCACATGCAAAAAGACCATAAAGACCTAGAGTGACTCAACAGTGCGCACACACACACACGCACACACACACACACACACACACACACACACACACACACACACACACACACACATAATATGAGTTTGTGTGACACCTGAGTTAATGTGTAGTTGTGCATGGTACATGCTGTCTGTGTGCATGCGTGGCTGTACGTGAGTAGGAGAGTGTGATATATATATGTTCATATAACCGAGTGCGCGCTTTTCTGCACCTGCTTAGACTGTTTGAGTGTGTGTGTGTGTGTGTGTGTGTGTGTGTGTGTGTGTGTGTGTGTGTGTGTGTGTGTGTGTGTGTGTGTGTGTGTGTGTGTGTGTGTGAGTGTGTATCATAAGAGGCTGGCACTGAAGTTAGATTACCATATAAAAGACCACTGTTGAGGTTGTTTTTAATGAGTCTTCCAGCCCCTGGACTTTTATAAGTGCAGTAATCACAGACAGAAGGTCTTCCAGTTTAATGTTGTGTGTAGAACAGGAGTCTGGGAGGAAGAGGAGGAGGAGGAGGAGGGGGAGGAAGAGTGAGACGACCTCCTTACCTTTTCGGTTTGCACCTCCAAGTCTCACACTGCACCCCCCGTTTCTGCAAGAAAAGCTGCCTCGCGAAGACAAAAGAATCTGGGATGGTGGCCGAGCTCAGAGAGAAAAGAGTCTTCTGCTGACGAGGTTCTGGACAGGATCTGTGAAAAGGAAAATGATGCACCAGAAAACCAGGTTAGAGGCGGAGAAATTAGGTTAACGCAGGAAATCGGAGAATGAGTTAACATGACCTGGAAATACACTTTTGTTTTTCTGCTTTTTGAAACCGTGACAGGTATAATTGCAATGTTTTGTAATTCTGAAAAGGTCTAATAAATGACTTCTCATGTCTATTATTCATTATCGATCTCTGAAGCTTTTTGAAATAAACACATTTGCTATGTTTGCCTTCCGACTGCAGTTTTGGGGCCAAAAAAACACAAACAATCTTTATATTTCAGGGTTTTTTTTCTCCAAAACACAGTTTGGAGCTCGTACTGAATTTGTGGATGAAAAAAAAATAGACATAGAGGTTAAATTCCACAAACTGCATTAAAATAAATACATAATAATAAAATAAAAAAAAAAATCAAATCCTGTCTGCTGTATGAAGAGAAGCACAGAAGGTTTCTGAGTGTCAAGAGATCTGACAGATTTGTTCTGAGTCGGCAAGTTTGACATCCCGGATGTGACCCACATCCATTTGTACAGATCCATGTAGCACGAGGAGCCCGACGCCTTCAACAATCACAACATCTCACTGACACAAAATCATCGGTTTTGGGGCCATTAAACAAACTCACAGCGGACGTGTTTCCAGCTTTTGTTACATCCGAACCCAAAGGGGTGGAGGGGGGGGGGGTGAGGAGGGGGTGAACCTGCCCCCCTGACGTTCCCTTTGAATGGCAGCAAAACTGTAAGCTGAGAAGACGCCAAGCTTTTTGCTTGCAACGATCATAAGGTGACATTTTAACACCGTCAGTCCTGCAGATGTTTGTTTTATTGACGACTTTCAGGGGAATATAAAGAAGTTGGACAAAAAGGATGTTGAATTATGTTTTGAGCACTCCAAAATCAAATGTCAACTTCCCTGACTTTCACCCACTACGAGGCTGAAACTCCGTGACAGTATAGTAGTTGGACAAAATTTAGATTTAGCTTTTTCTGCCGTCTATTTTTTTTTTATCACCCAGTCCTCGGATCCCTCATTTTGTAGCCGAAGCTTTTGAAATGTACATTTCCCCGCATGTTTGCCTTCGTAAGCAGATTTAAAATATCCAAATATCTTTACTGAAGTGTTTGCTACTTGTTGACGAACGGTTGAAAGCCGGAAGTGACCATATTTGGGCGAGCTGGGGGGGGGGGAGAGCGAGCGGGGGGATCTGATTGGAAGGCCGGCGATACTACCGACAGCCGTAACCTGACTGCACCACAGGCCTGTCAATCAAACAGACACGCCCCCAAAAACAGGTCTTCTTGAATCTTCTTTTCTAATGAATGAGGGATTATTTTCAGATGGACCTCCAGAAAACTAATAAGAAGGAGTGACTTTAGCCAACAACACCGAGATAACTGATGGACACATTTTATTCACTTTGGATTTGATGAGAGAAGTTGAATGGGAGCCAATGGAGCCGGAGGCTTTTTGGAGCCGACCTCTGGTGGCACTCGCTGGTATTGCAGCTTAAGACACTTCTGCATTGGCCTCATTTTTCAGAGCCTGAGGCTACGAACACTTTTATAAACAGTCTGCGGTTTAACCCTTAACACAAACATTACTCTCTGACAGACTACAAAAATAAAACACCTCCACCTGCATGCTTCCATCGTCTTTCCACCACCGCCTTTCGACGTCTTTCGACATACCGATCGAACGCTTTGATCGATGAACAGCCTGGAAATGTCACACGCCCTGCACGACAAAAACAACAACAACAACAACAACAAAAACTTCCATTCCCCGCAGATTCACAATGAACGTCCTGTTTGATTCAGTCAGACGGGGTTGAGGGTGAAATAGTGCGTGAAGGTGTGTTGTTGCTGTTTTAGATCAATTGTTGGGAAAAAAAATTTTTTAAAAAGAGGTTACGTGAGAGTTGGAGATGTGTGCGTCTGATCAGAACAACAATCGTGTGATGTTGGCTTGGATGTGTGTGTGTGTGTGTGTGTGTGTGTGTGTGTGTGTGTGTGTGTGTGTGTGTGTGTGTGTGTGTGTGTGTGTGTGTCCATGTGAGTTTTCATGGTGTGTCATATTTATGTGTGTGTGTGTGTGTGTGTGTGTGTGTGTGTGTGTGTGTGTGTGTGTGTGTGTGTGTGTGTGTGTGTGTGTGTGTGTGTGTGTGTCTAAAGTAGGCCAGGAGGAGACTCTCTGGTCTGCAGGTGAAGGTGACCTAATATCAAAAGAATGAAACACAAATTGATTTTGCAGGATGGATTTGTGGAAGGATGTTTGTGTCGGGTCGAAGCAACTGTCGGACCGGCAAGTGTCCGTGCAATTTTTTTTATTTTTTTTGTCACCTTAAAACCCCCACTGGACTTGGAACCCGGTCCACCGTGGAAGCCAACTTCCTTGTCCATTTAAAATTGGCAGCTGGCAATGTGCAGAAGCAGGTCGACTCAAAACCTCCAGAGTTTTCCAAACTTGATTGAATCCCCCCCCCCCCCCCCCCAAAAAAAAAAAATAGCAACCAAACAAATAATCCCTTCAGCTCAGATTTCTGTCTGGAAAAAACACCCAACAACATTTCAAGTAACCGCTTCGTCGCTTGATCGTCATCGTCACCGGAGGAATACGCATTGAAATGCTTCAGAAAGCCTACGGCGTTGAAGCGGTGAGGTTATTTGAGAGGCCATCGTTGTTTCAAAGGGGGGGGTGGGGGGCGGAGCTTCACCGTCTGAGACCGAAGAAGAAGGCACGTCAGGTCTGTTTGTTGGCATTGTTGGCTTGTTGTCAACACCGAGTTCTACTGAGACCTTGTGAGACGTCTGAAGGGAACGATTTGCTGCAAACCACCTGAACTGTGGCTCCGTGGCACTTTTCTCCATTGTGAAAACATTTGAGTTTCTCCCAACACAATCGCAGCTCCCCGCCGCTCCTATTCGGCTCCCCGCAACTTCTTTCTGTTTCTCAAAAAAAATCGGACACAAATCAGACGTGCGCCCTCCGGTCATGTCCGTTTAGAAAACGCTGACCAGAGGTCACAAAAACACAGAAAAAATGGGTAACTTCGGTGCCGACGTAGATCGAAGCAATGGATCTCAGAGGAGCAGACTCACAAAGGTTAAAGGAGCTTTTTTTTTTTTTTGATCCACACTTGTACAGACAAAAATGAACAACCTTGGGCTCCTCGGGCTTCTGCATGATGACGTAAACATACTCGAGTACAGAACATTCATTTCAAAGGGGGAACAAACGGGCACCGGACCGATTAATCGTACCTAATGTGAAAGCGCTCTATAAAGCAATGCCAGTGTATGAATTTGACAAAAGTGTGTGATTTACAAAATATGTTTTTTGGGGGAAAAAAAAAAAATCGTACTTTACCAGATTGGAACTCAGTATTGGCTGAAGGTTTCCAATTCTAGAAAAGTCATATTTGTGCATCCTTAAGTCATAAAACATTTGTTTTAACCACATAAACACAGACTAATTGAAGCTACTGTACTTCTCTGCGCTCGGATTCAGCTCCATCAGAGTTAATGAACAGCATCCGGTTGTGCATGAAGTCCTTAAAGTACGGCTTTTTCCGGGAACTGACCGATGTGCTCGGGCGGGAGAGCCGTTAGGCGTGGAGCCCTCTCGGCCATTCATTTAATGGGCCTCGGGGGGGGGGGGGCCCGAGGTGTTTGGCCCGCCTGCTATTCATTTGTCTCCCTGCAAACGACTGACCCTCAAAGTGCTGAGAGAGCTGGAAGCCAGAGCAAATGTGCCTGACCGTGAAGCCGCGCCATTAATGGATAGTTGGAAGGAGATATCTGTAAAGCGCAGAATAACTAGAAGGCAAGAGGAAGGGGAGGGGCGAAGAGGGGAAAACCGGCCAATCCCAGAGGTCCTACTGTATAACAGATGACACCCACCCTCCCGAAAGCTTCATCAGTATTCTGGGAAAGCTCCCTGGCTGCTTTCAATAGGTGTAAACGGGGTTGTACATTACTGTAATTGGAGTATGCCTGCTGACGGTGGGATTTACTGGCGCGCCGATAGCGGACGATCGAAGATGGATCAGCGCTGGCGGAGCGATGGCAGATTGTTTGTTTGGGCCTCGGCGACAGAACCGTTTGTTAACCACTCGGAGGCTGGCTCGGCGCCGCGGCGTGAAGAACTCACCGGCGAAAGGAAATGCGAACAAACGGTGATGGAGTGCAGGTGAGAGGGAGTTTAGAGTTGATTGGTTGCAGCAGGAGGGAGGTGGGGAGCGACAGGGGAGAGAAATCAAAAGTTTTTTGTTTTTAAGTTGTAGTGGTGGTTTGTTACCGTCTTCAGGCGTTAACAAAAAGGAAGTTTGACTCCCGAGAATGTTTCTCTTTTATCAAGCAGTACTCGAGAGCCTTGACACAAAATCCAGATTTAGCCGCATTATTCAGACAGCGATGAAGGTCACTTTGTGTTATTTCTGAATTCAACACACCAGGGCGGTCACTCTGTCCGAAAATTACATTTGAACAAATATCAAACGCAATGCAATTCGTACAAATGAATTCAAAACCGCTCTGTGTGGTTTTGCTCGTTCTTTTTTTTATTTTTTTTTTTTTTTTTTTTTAACTTTGTCTGGTTAACAACTGATTATCATAACCTCTCAAATTGGGGCGGCAATAGGTAACGCTGATGGCGATTTGTTAGAGCGCCCTCCGGTGGATGACAACGCAAACTACTTCAAACGGTGTGCTGCATATAAAGACTGCAAATCTTGTAAATTCGAACGGATCATTACTGTTTTAATGTTCAAACAAATTTTCGAATTTCGAATAAAAGGCGACAGCCCTGCAACAAATCGGCTTTTTCGTTTTTCGTACTTTTGATTTCATGCGTGGGGCCTAAATTGCGTTTCATTTTTAATCTGTCTGATGTTTTTGCCCGAGAATTTCCTGACGTCTTACCTGCAGAAAATACCCACGAGGTGATAGCTCGATAAATCAATGTAATGAACAGGACATCGAACACATACAAGTAATTGGAAAATGCCACGATAAAAGTCAAAAAACAAAAAAAAACAGGAAGTGTAATGTTGCCACGGAGAGCTACTTTTTGCCGTGAACCATGGGGATGTATTGCCAACTGTCACTGGATTACTTTGATACTTGCACTCCAAGTCCTGCTGCACTGACCTCCCCACCATCAAAATGTCCTCCAATGAAAGAAAATATAAATTCCAAAACTTTTTCGACCTCTCCACTGACAAATAAATTGAAGGCGGTGGCTCCAACAATGTCACGTAATTCATCCGAAGATTACTGTAAAACCTCGGTGCCACCTATATCGGCGCTAATACGATGTGTTTAACTCTAATTAATGGATGACAAAGTTAATCTCGGTGGCAGCGGAAATAAGAGAAGAAAATGGGATTAATTACCGCTACAGCTCTGAGAAAATGTGTCGGGTCCGCCCAGAGGAAGGTTACGAAGAGGACGAGGGAGTAGATCAGTCTCCTGGGTGGGAGCGCGCACACACACACACACACACACACACACACACACACACACACACACACACACACACACACACACACACACACACACACACACACACACACATATAAATGAAGGATATCTACACACAAAGATATCCATGAATTAGTAAACATACAGGCATTATATAGCACGCATGCAGGCAGCCACCAGAAAAAGGTTAACCCCGTCTCCTAAAGAGCAAATACAAGGACACGCTTGGACTGAACACAAAAGAAATAAATTTGATCTATTCTTCATATAAAAACAGTCAGGAGAGAAACTTGTCCCCCACAAGTGGGGATGATCAACATTGAACACCTTCAATTTGATTGTTTATGCACTTTTAAATGCAAGTTTTATAAAAAATACAAGTATGGCCAATGCTGAAGTGCCTTAAGCTGCAATACCACCGAGTGCCACTAGAGGTCGGCTCCAAAAAGCCTCCGTAGACTCCCATTCAACTTCTCAATCAGTCATTAAATTCTGACTTTATATTGTAAACGTCAACTTTTATATACAGTTAATGGGTGTTCTGCACTGGAACAATAACTTCATGAAATGTAATATTAATATACAGGTAAATCATGAATAGCCTTTAATAGCTTTGACCTGAACAGAACTTATAATTACCCAGGCTTCACCTCAAACTGTGCGGCGGAGACTCCAAGTGGCAGATTGATTGTCAGTGTGGATAAAAGGTCAAATGCTCTTCACATAAAATGATGTTATGTAATGTAGTTCTGGAAATATTAATTGGATCCTTGACCAAGTAAAAGGCCTGCATCTGTTGGTGCTGATGAATAGGAGGCTGGAGGCCAGCAAGCAGATAAATAAGTACGTTTCCTTCATAGGTTTGAATTTTGTTTGGTGGTTATTAGAATGTTTTTCATCTTTTTCTGACCTCCGTCAGAAGTTGTGTGACGACTCCACCACCGTGGGCTACATCAGTGAGGAGGAGGAGGAGTACTAGCAGGGAGCTTCATCAGACGGTGATGGGAGAGTGAGCAGAGTGCAACGTCTTGTCAGTAAACGAACATTGCAGACAGTTTTTTGTTTTTTTTAAAGTTTTTTCATTTTAGGCATCGTTTTTGCTCTGGCTTCAATTTCACAGTATTTTCTAGCATTGCTACAACTGTTCGCATCACTTCATCTCGCTTCACCGCTGCCACCATTGTTGGAACCAACCAACTGTGATGTCGCCCATCGTCTGTCGCCATTTTGCTATTTCGGAGCCAAAAGTGACCGTATTTGGAGGAGCGAGGGGTGGATTGACTGAGAAACCGAGCACACGATGCCCCGCCCACCTGTAGCGGAAACCTGACTGCACCACAGGCCTGTCAATCAAGCAGACACCCTCCAAAATATAATGCTTTTTGAGGCCTGATATTGAATGGATGATGGGATTATTTCCAGATGGTCCACCAGAAAACACAAATATGACTTGTGAAAAAAAAAATCATTGGCTTCGTATATCTTAAGATAAGTTAAATAGGAGTCTACGGAGCCAGAGCGTTTTTTTTTTTGAACCAACCCCCTAGTGGCCCTCGGTGGTATTGCAGTTTATGTCGCTTCCGCATCGCCCTCATTTTTCACACACGGAAGCTACGTCCACTACGTTCACCAGATATTCACTGACTTTGTCTGCCTGCTGTTTGGAGCTGAAAAAAGAAGTTTAATAGTGTACAGTCTTGATGAGACCGATGTGAGTGAACTATAAAGTTGTGGGCTGTGAAACCGAAACAATGAGCTGAAAGACGCTAAAAGCTCAGACAAACCCAAGAAGAACTTTAGAGTTGGAGATCGGTTTCTGTGGGTTCATCACATCAAGCGACTCCTTTCACACACAGATCTTCAATGTTTGTTCTCTCTACACATAAAAAAAAACATTAACTTCAACAAAGAAGACAGGGAAACTAACACCCTGCCCAAAAAAGGCTTATGGACTTTCCTGTTCTGTCTCTAGCATCTTTCTATTCCCCAGACACAACTCATTATATTGATTTATATGGATAAGTGTATGAAAATAAATTGGATCACTCGCTGGGGTATCACTTTTGTTCTGTTTTTATTTTTACTTTTTTATCTACACTGACTCCCCAATGATTTCCAGTTAGAAATGAGAAGCTGTTACAAAACTCATTTTCTAGCTTCAACTGCTTTCGGCTCTTTCTTGAAAGGAGCCGTTTCAATGATACATTATGTCATAGCTGAGTTTACAACAACCGTAAGTCTGTATTTACGTGGAAGAACCAGGAGGACCGACAGTAAAATCAGACTGCACTCAACCGTTTCGTAGCCTCCCGTAACCTCCTCTGCCACAGTTAGAGGTAATTTTACTGGGAAACTGAGAAACAGCGGGACAAAAAGTATAATAGTTGCAAGCGGCAAAGTTAAGGCTTCGAGCCCTTTTGTGCTAAACAGAAAGAAGCAGAAAGCAAAAACCGAAAATCCATAAACAGCAACGAGCGCATGTGAATAAAACTAAAAAGGCATCTTTGAGAAATCAGGATTGCTTTAAGGCATCTTTGGCTATGATGAAATATGTAAACAGGCCACGCCCACTTGCACCAATCAACATGGCGCTTCAGGTTTCAGTTAATACTTGTCTCGAGTGCATGCAACCCTAAATTGGTGAAATTCTGCCAAGTGAGTTTTGAGACACACTTTATTGGTGTTTATGGTGCCCCCTATAGGTCACAATCCTGATGAGCTGTGGCCAATTCCTGCTTAAGACCCGCCTCCCTTTAGAAGTTTATTGGTCAATATCTTGAAAACTATATAAAATAACCCAAACAAACTACTAATGACCTTTGTCCAGTTATGATCCACAGATAATCTGGTGGCAATCGGACCAACAATTTAGATTTAAAAAATTCAAACCTGTATGGTCTGGGAAGCTTCGTTGCAGAGCACATTGAGCTGGACTAGTGTGAAAAAGTTTGAAGTCCATCAGACTTATGGGTGTGAGGGTCGTAGCCTTCCCAAAATTGCGTTTTTTTTTTTTTGCCAGCAGAAACCGATGATAGCTATATCAACTCGACTCATCAATTTCTGACATCACCCAGGCTGAAGGTGTCCTATTAAAAAAGTTAAAGTCCATTTTGCTGCAACACTGCCACTCTGTAGGTCTATAATAAAAAAAATTAAAAAACAGGTCTACAACTTGTACCGTGCAACAAGCTCACCTGCTCGGTGCGTCTCTCAATCGCCCGATCTGTCCGGAAACGCACCATGTATGGCCTCCCGGGCCAAGATGTTGTGCCTCCATTGAAAAGCCTGTAAAAAAAAAAAGGCAGCTGTTGAACCACCCTGTGGTACACGCGTGTTGAGTCGAGGTCTCCCGGGTCAGCTCACAGCAAGAAATAACCTCCACCTGTCAGAAAAAAGACCACCCCTACAGCATTTACGCAACAAAAGGAACTCCTAACCTTTCTGACAAACGGCTCACATTCGAGGGAGTCATTTCTTTGACAAATGTTGGCCCAACTTAGCGACGTGGCACCGGGAGAGGTCTGGAGCGGGGCAGGTCCCGCTATGAGTCACCAAATGATGATACCATAGGTGTAAATTAAAAGTTGTCCAACTGTGATCCAACAAAGACTCAGTGCTGCATGATACCTTCAGGTTGACGATGTATTACAGTCCTTTTACCCGACTTACACCATCTTGGGTCAACGTGGGAGGACCCATCATTCACCCATACAGCCTCCTTTTTCCTGTCACAGATGAATCCGATTAAAATTATTTCAGACGACAGAACCAGTTGAAAGTTTGCACAGCTTGGACGCGCCTGCGCAGATTTCATCACCGGCGATCGGTGCCCAGTGCCCTAACTTGAAAAAAGTGGCCTATAAAATAATTAAATACATTTTTTTTAAGAATATTTCTGTCATCTGAAGGTGCAGCTTTGGGATAATAAAGCTATTTCCGGTTCAAACCGATTGAATTAAGTCTTGTTTGTGAGTATTTAACAGCTAATTTCCATAAATGTGTTAATCAAATGTGTTAATGTGTTTAAACCAAAGAGGTTTAAATTTCAATACTTTTCAGGATGAACTGCCTCAATGATGTGTGAGGTTGACGGTTTTGGCTTCATCGGTATAATTTAGCCAACAACTCTTTATTTTGTAATCATTTAATTCACCAATTTATCTGGATTTTGCTTTGCTTTTTAATGGCTTGTGAGTGTCTCGTCTTGTTTTTTGGTTCGTTATCCAGTTCAGGTGCTTTGAAATAATGTGTTTGAAAAAAAAAAAAAAAAAAAAAAAGTTAATTAAATTCATTTAGAGTCAAATTTCCTTTTTACAAGCTGTAATATAGAGTCACCGTGAGATAATCAAAGTACAGCGTGATTAAAGTGATTTATATTTTACTACATTGCACAGATTTTTAAACAGGATGTGTTGCTGTGTGGTATTAAATTCTTCGGATGTCACGGCTCAGATCTTCTATCAGTTTTGCCCTCTGAGGGGATGAAAAGCTTTCATTTGCTCTCTGCTGGCAGGTGTGGAAAAACCTGCAAGAACCAGAGTGGCCCCAGGAGGCCTTCCTGTTGCCCTCATCGCCCCACATGCCGCTGCCCTCCCCAAAATAAAAAATAAAACACCCTGATTAGGCAAATGAGCATCGCAATCAAGATTGCAAATTAGCGTCTGGACTCAGCTGGAGGAGAAACCAGGGAGTTTAGGATAATTGGTGAAGAGCTCGGGCTGACTTTATTCTTTTGTGGTTTTAAATCTCCTGAATATGTGGCTTCAAATTTGAAGTATTTTTTTCTGTGATGTTAAAAATTCACAAGTGAAAAAAATGAGCAAAAAGGGAAAGTTAATAAAAGAACTTCATGTACTAATTTATGAGGGCTAAAAGCTTGGTGAGGACGGTGTGGGTGTAGTTTGATCAGATTTCATCGGTGGCAACTCAACAACCAGATGAACTGTCGCCAGATTTTAAATGCTGTTAAATTTTCCTTTGTGTTTTTTTCTGATGGAGCCTCATCCACTTTAAATCACTGAGAAACAAAAATAAATCTATATTATCAAATAACTTAAAATGTCATAACTATGGTAGACCATATCCTACTCATGCAGCCACTCGGAGGCTGAGTTACAAAATACATTTTCAGAGTCTTTTAGGCCCTCAGTGAAATCCTTCTAGACATTTATTTAATGCAGAGCAGCCCAGTTCGGGGCCCACCGTCTTTGTTCACTGTATATAAAAGAGTTCGTAGCTTCCAGGTCTGAAAAATGTGGCCGATGCGGACGTGTCTTAAGCTGCAATACCACCGAGTGCCACTAGAGGTCGGCTCCAAAAAGCCTCCGGCTCCAAAGACTCCCATTCAACTTCTCTTATTAAATATAAAGTCAAAAAAAAAATGTCATGAGTATTTTCTGTGTTGTTAGCTAAAGTCACTCCTTCTTATTAGTTTTCTGGAGGTCCATCTGAAAATAATCCCGTCATTAATTAGAAAATAAGCCTAAAAAAAAAGACCTGTTTTTGGGGGCGTGTCTGTTTGATTGACAGGCCTGTGGTGCAGTCAGGTTACAGCTATCGATGGGCGGGACGTACTATTGTCGGGTTTCCGATCACACTAGTCAGATCCCCCGCTAGCTCCTCCCCCAGCTCATCCAAATATGGTCACTTCCTGCTCCAAACCGTTCCGAACTAGCAAAGATGGCGCCGGCCAAAATCGTAACTCGAGACTTCATGACGGCCGTTCACAAGCCGACGGGTGACGTCACGACAGAACGTGAAGACGACGAGCAGCTGTCGTTTGGTGTTGATAGTTTTTTGAGTTTTCACTGCTCTCCGGTGGATCTTTCACATTTTGTACCAAACACAACAGGAGCAATTTCACCAAATGGCTTTGATTTGATCTGATTCTCACAGATTCTCTCTCAATTCTCACACAAACAACACGGTAATACTTCTGCACACGTCCTCAAGAGCACAAATAATGATTTTGATATGAGTCACCAAAGATGTTATAATAAGGACAAAACAAAAAAATAATACCTGAACAGCCGTAACCATGACTACTTGTATGCAAGTACAAGACTTTAACTTTCACTTGTTGTTTTCTGTAGTCGTGCATTTGAGTTCTGTCAGTTTGATGTCTGATTTACAACAAAAAACACGTCCGAAGTTGTTTTAACTGTTTAATTCTAGAAACTAGATGATAACTTAACTGTCCGTGACAATCGTAGATTCATCAGCCTGATTCAGAGGACGCGACCTTGTACACGTTGGACTCTGCGGGTGGTTGCATGATATCGTTTAGCACCACTTTTATTACCCTCCAGGTGGCTCTATCCAGGCCCGGCCTCGTTTCCAATACTTTAAGATGGTCATGAGCTTTGGCAACATTTTCCAAGAGATGCCATCTGGCCTCAATCATTAGCGCTCACGGTTTAGTTTTATGCGACGCTTACATCAATTTCCCCACAAACTTTAAGACAGGAGGGGGAAAAAAAGCAGGTACAAAAAATAATAATAGCAAAAAGCTCTACGTCTGCTGTAGATAACCAACTTTCAAACCAAACAAGCAAACACAAATACAAAAAAAAGGGGTAAAAATAGCCGCCCACTCAGCAACAGACCACACGGGTGCACCACTTCAGCTGTCGAGTGAGGCAGAGTGCCACCGATGCAGGTTTGATTTAGACAGGTGGAGAGCTGAAGCTTTGAAAAGCCCATCTCATCTTTTCACGTACTAAGAGCCTTTTAAAAAATAACTGTATAAAAAAAATAAAAGAATAAAAAAAGAGCTCAATGAAAGTGTCTGTTGGTTCTTTGGAGCCGGCCCCCTACTGGCCCTCTAGTGGTATTGCATTCTACCTGTCCATTTTCTATTTACAGTCTATGGTTAGGGACCCTGATATCAAGTAATACTTTTACTTGACCTTATCCAGGACCTCAGAAATTACGTTTTGCATCATTAGGACCGGGCTTTTGGACCTGGGGTGGTGATTATCCCAGAAAAAGTTAACAAAATACACACACACACACACACACACACACACACACACACACACACACACACACACACACACACACACACACACACACACACACACACACACACACACACACACAAATGTGAAGATGTAAAAGTCAGCTGATTGATCTTAACACTATGATCTATACCCCGGGTCCACCCCAATTAACCTTCAAACAAAGAGTGTGGAGTGTAAGCTGCAGTGTGTATCTGTGTGTGTGTGTGTGTGTGTGTGTGTGTGTGTGTGTGTGTGTGTGTGTGTGTGTGTGTGTGTGTGTGTGTGTGTGTGTGTGTGTGTGTGGTGTGTGTGTGTGAGAGCTACACAGGACGATAGATGGCTGACACAGCTTGGATCGGACGACGGACACACGGGCCGAGCAGAACAAACGAGGCAAAGGTTAATCATGCCGACAGCCTTCATAACTCTCCTCCTTTTTCACAGTCAGACCTGGAACAGGAAGCCAGATCAGACTGAGAGAGGAACAGCGAGGTCTCACTCGCGGATCGCATTTATTAATTACCAAGTTAGATAAACAGATCTGGATTTTTAAGCGAGCTATTTAAACAGCAGGTTCTGCAGGACAGCTGACGGTTCGAGCTCTTTGTAAACACCAGTTATTATTTCTAATCCCAGTATTACCTGTGACGTTATTCTTTCCTCCAGCTACACAGACTTAGATCAGTTTACCGTGAATAGTTTTGCACATGTATGACATATCTGTGTGCAGCATGATATGATATGATGTGTGAGAGCTAACTGTACATTGCAGAGGAATAGAAATTACATTTCCAAAAATTTTAATCCAGCCAGTTAGCGGGGCATAAAATGGCGCAAAAGTCATCTTGAATCTGTTTATGTTATGCAGCCCAAAAGAACATGGAGAGCCCATGATGACAAAGTACTAAAGTATAAAAAATGAAAATAACTAAATACATAGATAAATAAAAACTAAATAAATGTTGGTAATACATAGACTGTATATAAAAGTGTTATTTGATGCAGAGCAGCCCAGTTTGGGGGCCACCTTCTTTGTTCACTGTATATAAAAGTGTTCATAGCTTCCGGATCTAAAAAATAAGCTGCAATACCATCGAATGCCACTAGAGGTCGGCTCCAAAAAGCCATAGACTCCCATTTAACTTCTCTCATCAAATCCAAAGTGAATAAAATGTGTCCATCAGTTATCTCGGTGTTGTTAGCTAAAGTCACTCCTTCTTCTTAGTTTTCTGGAGGTCCATCTGAAAATAATCCCTCATTCATTAGAAAAGAAGATTCAAGAAGACCTGGTTTTGGGGGCGTGTCTGTTTGATTGACAGGCCTGTGGTGCAGTCAGGTTACAGCTATCGGTGGGCGGGACGTAGTATCGTCAGGTTTCCAATCAGATTGAGTCAGATCCCCCCAGCTCGCCCAAATATGGTCACTTCCTGCTCCAAACTAGCACAAACTAAAAGAAGAGCATTAAGTCGACAACCAACCGACGCCTCCCTTGTGCGCCGTATTTTTCAGTTCTCTTTGTTTTTTTGCCACTTTATCACGTGTCAACGTCAAAGTTTGCGTCCACCTACTTCTACTGGAGTTGGTTCATCAAGATTAACAGCTGGTGGCAGAAATGTTCCCATCCGGTGTCGTCAAACCTCTGCAGAAGACACACAAAACCTCAAAGAGCGAAGAGGAAATATGACATTTCTGTTTATTTCATGTAGCACTTTTATAAAAGGTTACACTTTTTCCTCTGCCGATGAATTTCTCCGTCTCTCCAGTGAAGAGCGTTTTAAATGCATTGCACTTTGTCACGTTTCGCTCTCATCGATATGCCAACTCCGCCACAGTCGAGCGTAAAATGCTTTTCTCACATTTGGAGATTTTTAATTTTTATCTCTCACGTTTGTTTTCGTTTTTTAAGGTGAAAATTGAGAAAACACAGGTGGATGCTAAAACACCTACAAGAGATAAATCCACATTAAAGTTGGGCTTCATGCTCGATAAAAATCAGACCTTTCTTTCAATGTTCGTCAGCGTGCCTGCGGACGGTTTACGGAGTGAATGCAGGGAGATGAAACCGACCTCGCGCGTACGACGGCCTTCAGTTCGACCTTCGGTTTCTCTTCGGTCTCTGAAGCGTGGAGCTCGAACGACCGTTCTTGTCCCGGTGTGATCTGGTTTCTCTCCACATCCCTTCTTCTATTATTCATCACATGCTGGTTACTGTCAGCGCTCCCGGACTTGTGCAGGTTCACTTCCACCCATTCACTTCAATCCCTAATCGGCTTCTACAGTCACAGTTTGTTTTGAGAATTTTGTTCCGTAGCTTTTAACACGTTAACGGTCTGTGATTTTTAATGACTGGTTGTATCTGGGAACGCTCGAGCTCACGATGTACATCTGCAGCCTCTCGCACATATGTCACCTCCATCTGCTGAGCTAATAATCGTATTTTGTTACACACCGTGGTGCGACAATGCGTATCTGCACACCAGGACACATTTACAGATTTTTTTATTTTATGCACTGCAAAAAAAAAGTCTGCCGAATACCATTTTCTGTCTGTTGGTGAGTCTTAAAAAAACATTATCTTTCAAGTCCATCAAGTTTGTCAAATCAATGCTAATCTCGATTAGGGTCCTCGATTAGGGTCCTCGATTAGGGTCTGGCTTACGAATGAATTTCCTGAAGAAATTGCTAAATTTAAAAGCAAAAAATAATGCTGAACATTTACCGTTACCTGACCGACATGCTAACGTGGCTGCATACGTGATGTGGAGGGTTGTACAGCTGAAGCACAAGAACTTGTGTTTCTGAGGTTGAGAAACCACTGTTCCTACGGCAGCAAGTTTATTTTCTATTACTCAATAATGTATATTTACGTCACTTTAATTGCATAAAGTCAATAAAAGCAATAATTTTTTTTTTTTTTTAAACGGTTGTTCTTGATGACGCAAAGTGTTTTGGCTCAATTTCAGTCACAACAGGTTCCTGCAGGTGTTTCACAATAAAAGCCTCGTTAAGAAATTAAAAGCTTGTGTCCACTAAGACAATAGAAGGCTTTTAATTGGAAACAAATACAGGAAGTGCAGAGTTTTTATTAGGGCGTAAATGCAGTTATCTTTAACTAGGGCAAACGATAGCGGATTAAATCGAGGCTTTTGAGTTGACGTCACATCGACTACACATTAGAGATGATTGGATCTTTTAGCAACTTAAAAACTGTAAATACATTTCAATTACATCAAGAGAATTTAAAACATTTCATTTCATGCACTCTGCACATAAAGTGAACATTAAACAAGAGGGATGATTATAAGAATGGCTTCATGCACCAACCGCTCAGTCAATGACCAGACGCTGAAACAAGCTGTGTCCAACTACTGTTTACTGGGAAAAAAAAAGGCTTTAAAAACAATCATTTTTCTCACAGGTTATTACCAACATTGTGCAATGCAACAACATTTCTCTGCTATTAGTTCGGATACAATAAGTTGCCAACTTGGTAGTTCAATCTATAATTAGTACTCACCTAATTATTCCATTTATATATATATATATATATATATATATATATATATATATATATATATTACTAGTATAAAAACCACCAGATATACAGTAATGTTAATTGCTATTATACTTTTTATAATAAACAAGATTTTTCTATATCAAGACACATGGATGATTAATCTGAGTTCGAAAACCTATCGCTCCTACAGTCTCTACTGCTTTTGACTAGAGCTACTCCGAAATGCAACGCTCCGTCAGATGACCTAGACGTTGATGTAAAGCGAAACAGACGTTACACAAATACATTATTTTCCGCCCGCTTTCCCAAAATACAATCGCAGCCCGACCGGAGGTGTCAGGGCAATCAAGAGCGGCGTCAATCCATCACCCTCATCAAAGTCAATCACGCTCCCTGACTGAGTCCGCGGCAATCTTCCCAAAGACCGGCGAGAAGCAGCGGGGGAGGGCACAACAACGCTTATTAATAATTTGAACTCGTCTTCTGTTTCTCAACGGGACGTGCGGTTTCAATTTTGGAAAATAACAGGATAGGTTAGGCAGAGATTCATTTCGTGATTTGTACAATTATTATGTTCTCAGGAAATGGAAATGGCTGCTTCGGTGAACCGGCACGAAAAAAGTCGTTCGGTCAGCCTGACCGGAATGAATCGGCGCTTCATACGAGTACAGGACCTCATCGCAGACATCTGAGACCGGAGTTGATTTATCATTCCTGAGGGTTGTCGTGAATCTCAAAGTTGCCCGCACCAAAAAAAAAAAGAAAAAGAAATTGCGCAGGCTGTCACTGCACGGCTCCTTTAAACATACTGAGGGGAAGTCTGCTTTCTCCAATGCGCATATCTTCAGAAATGCTTATTCTTTTAAGCCTCTTTTAGCTCATTGTTTTGGTTTTCTGGCTGTACACGACCCGTCCGGAGAGACAAACTTGAACATTTACCGAAATGTGGAGCATCCAGTTCCGGGTCACTAGATATATATTTTCCTCGTGAGTTGGTGAGGACCAAAACAACAAAGAACGTGAATTTTAGTCTTTTAAAATCATGGCATTTGACTGTTTTCACATCGAGTCCGAGCCTCTCTGAGGTTTACAGCTTGGTGAGTTTTCGTCACGCTGCTATGTGACGGGCTGTTTTCAAGCTTCGTTGTTGTCATTTGCAGAAGTGATTGTTGTGTTTGAAGAACTGAAGTCTCTACAAATGAAGTGGACGATCTTGTACGCACAAATAAAAAAAATAAAATCTGCCTTCTGGAGAGAAACCTGAGATCAAAAATGTACCAGAGGGGATTGTGTTACAAACCAAACCGCAGGTGTAAAATGCATGTTTTCCTGAAGTGGTCCTCTATTTCTGGACTTGTTTCTCGAGGCCAACATGGCTTCCAACCCAGCCGGTCAAAGGAGACAGTTATTTTTTTCTCTCTATGATACTACCTGATCAACAACAGGCTTTCTGAATTTCAAGCATCTTTCTAAGAGAAGGCCGATCTGAAGACCTATCTGCCGATGAATACCAGAGATTACTGGACCGTAAGCTTTATTAAAACACTGTAGAGAAATGTCCAAAATCATCAGTTTTTCAAGCAGCTGCAACACAGCTGCTAATTGCACAGCTTGCGAGTTGTTTTACACGCCCCGAGGTCTTCCTCCGGGTAACTAGTGGTGCTTTGTGTTCCAGCATGAAAGGTAAAGTGTCTTTATCTGATCACCGCCGCAAGGGGGAATTTGCCGGGCTTGACAGGCAAGATAATGGATCTCCGGAACAGTCGGGGGGTCTCTTGTTTTTCTTTGTGATCAGAAAACTCATTAGAAATCCATCAAGCTCGCGCCAGCTCTTAGTGTAACTTCGCTCGCAATTAAACCCGACGCCGCAAAGCAGGATTAAATACACCGACTTGAGACGCAGCTACGAGCGTTGAGCAGGCGTGCAATTAAAGAGCTCTGCGGTTCGGCCTTTTACTTGAACGCACGGCGGAGGAGAAAGCAGAGTTGTGTTTGTACGGGCATGGATCAGTGCTACGCTAAGGAGCAGCAGAATAGAAAGGAGCCGAGCAGCGACCATCAGCCGCAGCGCTGGAAATCAACAGTCATTCAAATCCAAGGACCTTGAACTAATGTCCCTTCGTACAAGTTGAAATAACCATACAGAAATATCCCGACAGTATATTGCTACAGAAGAAAGATGTGGAAAAGTAGGTGAAATACAGCGTGAATCAAAGTGACGAGTGCGCAACGCTGATTAAGGTCCGAAGAGATCAGCGAGCACAGAAGACGGCAATCGATCTCGCACGAAGCGGTCGGGATAATAACGCACGACCAAAAAGGAAACTTAAAAAGCTCTACGCGTCGATGGACGTTACATTAACTTTGAGGTCAGTGTAAATACTGTGAGTGAGCTAGATTGTACACGTATAAAGTAGAATACTGTAAAATCCAAATAATGTCAGACTCTTGAATATCGGCGGTAGGTTGTGGCCAACACGGTTGGCTGAAAAATTAGGAGGGATAGAATTTACTTGGTTGAGATTCAATGAAAAATCAGCAGAATGGAAATTTCTATAGCACCAACTCCAATCAGTGCAAAAAAAAAAAAAAAATCAACGTGCCTGTTAAACGTTAGCGCTTCCTGTACGCGTTTCAAATGAAAAGCCGTAAAACGAGAGGAGGGTCTGTGTTGTTTTGAGATTCTGGGAGGCTTTTGTGATGAAACATCTGTGCGGGAAGTTTTGACTTTTAGTAACTTAACCTCAATCAAAAAGTTAAAAGTGAAAACTTCCGTAAATAAATGTAAAATACGTCCTAATTATCATGACGACGGGTAAAACTAGAGGAAGTTTAGAGTTCGTGTTGAGAACGAACTGAAAAGGTGAAAAATTAAAAGGTAGCTGTTAAAAATGATCAAATATGAAAAAGAAACATGATCAATTATGCTAATAAAACATGGTAAATGTTTGGAGTAAAAACTTTTTCTTTTTTTTACCTACAAAAACCTGGTTCTCTCGTTGAGGTCGTTTACGGACTCCGACACTATTTGAGAATTTTACAGTACAGATTAAATAAAACTAGCACAGGTTTTTGGAAAATGTGACCCAAACCAGAGTAAGATCTCTCGCCGATACGGTGGTCATACAAACATTGTTCCGATTACTTTGACAGTGATCTGGTGATTCGCGCTACTTTGTGGCATAACAATAAGCTGACAGCAGCGTGTAAGTTAAAGTACAGAAACACAAAACAGAGCAATAAAGAAATACCTGAAGAGGATTGCATTCATTACAGAAAAGCATCATCTCAGCGGCTCATTCAACTCGTTATCATGAATAACAACCTCATAATAATGAGATCTGGATGTCATAACGACAAGACCCGACGAGAAAAGATGATTACGAACGGATTATTATTATTATTATTATTATTATACATACAGAGTCCACGCAAAGATGTGAATTCGAGCCGAGCAAGGCGGAAATATTTACCTCGAGCGTGTTCGCGCCAGGAACGCAAGTCGAGAATTCGATTTGCGTTTGGCTCGAACGCAACGAGACCCCAACGAATGGGACAAAAACGCCCCGTGACAGTACGAGAACGAGCTGCTGTAACTCACCGAATCCATGTCATCATACTTCCTGTCTCTTAAAATCCAAAGTTTACATTTGTTCACACAATTTTTAATTAAACATTTTCCAAAACACTTAAAGTGAGATTAATATCCCCCACTGTCTCAAACCAAGAAGAAATGTTAACGCGTATTAACTGAGGTAACAGCGATGACTGATCCTTGACCTTTCCTAACATCCGGATATCGTAATGATCAGACAGGAAGTTATCGCGACGAGATGATGCTTTTTTTTTTTTTTTTTTCTTTCTTTTGTGAATGCTGTGCACTTCTGTACATAAATAATTCAAATACAGGAGAGAATAAAAACATCAGCCCACTCTCGTGAGTGGAACCAGATGAAACGGCATCGATGTGGCTGAGAAAAAAAAAAGCCCCAAAATTGTCCTTCATCAACTTTTAAAGGGCTTCAGTCCAAAATAAAACAGTCCAATCCTCCTGTGGTCGCAGGGATTATCGCCCCTCGGGTGAAAGCAGTCACACTATAAAACAGTTCTTTTAAAGACAGCCGCTAGGCTCACTAATATATAATGTCTTACATCCTCGGCGGGAGACATTTTGGGTGCCAGTTCGGACAAAAGCTCTCCGTCCGGCGCCCGTACGTCCTCGCGGATGCATTAAGGGTGAACAGCGTTGGCGTCTGAATTCTACTGTCTGTAAAACAAAACAAAAAACCAGCGACCTAAGAGCTGCTAAAAAACAACAACAATATTTTATGAAAACAGCACAAAACTCCTACTTTCAGTTTAAAGTAACTCCACGCAGCAGTTTGTTATTTATCATTAATGAGTATCTGAACACCGGCTTTAAAAAAATAGAATTACTTTTTTAATAAATACAAGCGTGAAGCTTGTGAAACGGGTCAAGGAAGCCTGATGCAGTGGTGTAAAACTGCCGAAGACACCCGCCTGATTAAAATTTAAAGAGCACTCCATCAGTTGTTGTTTTTTCTCGGGTAAAAAAGCGCAGTAAATTTGTCACGGGTGTATGACTCAACCTGGACAGACAGTTGTAGGATGTGTGCTGTGGCTGAAAGCTTTCTAAAGATGAAGAAAATATGCGCCGATGATGTCATTGGGTCTAACGTTGTCATCAGGGTTACTAAGCTTTTTTTTTTTTTTTTTTTTTTTCAAAAAACACAAAACGTGTTTGAAAGACAAAAGCATTTGTCAGGTAAAGAGGGTCTAATTATATATATATATATATATATTTTTTAAAGGTGCAGTCAAGTTGCATTATGGGAAATGTAGGATATTGTTTACAAATCGGGTCGTCTCGTCCTCGGCTGCTTTGATTTCCAATCTTAACATTTCTCTTAAATTCTCTAACTTTAGAAAAGTTTAAGTCTGAATAGCCGGAGTGCGCCTTTAAATTCAATTTTGTTCATCGTAAAAAAAACACGTCATTTTAGCAACAGCAAAACATTTTAAAATGGATATTAATGCCAGAAAAGTGCATGGCAAAGACAGTATTTTGAGACACCGTCATATGATATTCACTACTGCTTTTAAGAGCATATTAACACAGAAAAGACAATTTAGTAACGAGGCGAAACGAAAGTGACTCAAACGGAAAATGTCGCCTCGACTTCTTCCGCTGCTACTTTAAGCGATTCAAGTTAAATCTTAAAAATCTCCAAAAGCGTAAATCTTTTGAAATAAACTAAAACATACAGCATGTATTTTCGTCTACTTCTTATAAAGTCACGGGGCGGCTACGCGAGTAAACTTCGGACGCACACATGCGATACAAAAACACGGGGGGGGGGAGAGGAAACAAAAACGCTCGACGCCGGCGAACCGGCGGATCGGCCGGAAGGACGGCCGGAGTCGGCTCGGCGGGTTCGAACGCAGCGCCGCTGACGTTACGAAACGTGCGCGGGGTACGTCGGACTCGAAAGGACGACGAAAAAAAAAATGCAGAGAAAAGCTCCGCCCCCTCGCACGCGAGCAAAAGATACGGCGTTCCCTGATGGTCGCAACGCTGAAAGGACTCTGCGTGGAGCTCGAAGGCCTTCTGATCTACAGTATGTCGTACGACGAGTACAGTTCTTCGTAGAAAAAACAAGGGCTTTAACCTGAGTTAATACAACAGTCTGTACAAAATACTAACACATTTATTTTGAAGTTCCAGAAAAAGAAAAAAAAAGCTGCGTTAAATAGACGACTCTAGTTTTTTTTTTTTTTTTTTAATCGGACTAATTCGATATGCTGGAAGTCGATTCTCTAAGCTCTCGTTTTATTTACATGTGAGCTCTACTTCCCTCGTCAATAACTTCCAACACCTGAAGAACGAAAGTACTTCCGTCCTCAAAAAGCCTCCATCTTCTGAAGAGCGGACAGGTCGGCTGAAGGCCGAGCTCCTTTTCGGTTTCTCCGTCGTCGTCTCCGAACTCGAGGAATCCAACTCTAGTTAGCGTCTTTTAGGCTATTTAGGCTAGCACGATGGAGCCGCTCGCCTCGCCTCCTTTTGTCCTTTATTTTTTTTTTTTTCTTGTCCCTTTCTTTCTCTTTTCTCGGTGAGAGAGGCAGAAAGTTAGAAAAAGGGGCGCGGGAGGGAAAAAGAAGGTACGCCGCCGGCTGAATCTACAGGGGGGGGCCGCAAAAACAACCCCGCCGCATCCAGAAGGGGCTTTAAAAAAAAAACGCAAAAAAACCCCGACTTCTGCTTTCTTTCTGCCGCCGCCGCTCCGGCTCCGCCACAGAGCCGGTTCTAGGAGGAAGGTCAGGCCCCCACCACCACCACCACCACCACCACCACCAACACCTCCCTCCTTTCAAACCAAACGCCCCCCCAGGGGGCTCAGGTAGGGCTCAGAATCAAGATCACCGGCCGACAAGCCAACGGAGCAACGGGTGACGTCACAGGAGGTCGTCGTAGTCCAGCATCTTGGAGTGCTGACGGCTTTTCCACAGGCGGAACAGGCGGAAGTCGAAGTACATCTCGATCATCTCTTTCCCTGGAAAAAAAAAAAAGAAGTATCTTAATAACCGTCGAGGTCATTGACGGGGAAAAAAAAAACGACGTGTCATCGAATTTGCTGACGATAACGGACGTTTGTGAATGTGGAAAAAAATTACACATTTCTGCTTGTTGTTCTTAAGGAGTCGCTGTCTTTCTGTTTTCTGGTGGATTTTGAATATTAATGTTGAGTGGGCTGTATTTTAATGTTTGTGATTCTTGGCCAGGTCTCCATCGTAAAAGAGATTATTTTTTTTTTTCCCTATTGGAATTCCTGGTAAAATAAAGGTAAAATAAAGTTGGAAAAAGAAAAAGTCCCTCTCCTGCTGTATTCAGGTGTTTGCACATTAACGGGTCAAAAAGCTGCGGGAGGCCCGGGGACTGCTGGGAAGCTGGGTGCTTCAAATGCTCCGATCGAGCTAATAAACCTTCAGGGACGGAAGATTGATCGTGAATACGTTTCGCATATATTACCGCGTTATTTCCTTAAAAAGGGGTTTTATAAAATCGTAGGAGTGATATTTCTTTCTTTTTTTTTTTTTTAGCACAACAACCTTCACGCAAAATGAATTGTCAGCATTTGATCGATGACCTCGGGGCGTGAGGCGGTTGGGGGGGAATTGAAATAAACTAAAATGGCGAAGGGCGTGTAGGTAGTTGTGCAACACCTCAGCTGCTGCTTGTCAACATGTTGACCTGCTGTATTTCCTTTTTTTTTTTTCTTATTCTTCTCTTGACATAAAAGTGATGCATCCTTCATCCTTCATCCTTCATCCTTCATCCTTCATCTTTCTTCTCAGCAAGAAAAAAAAGACAATGCAGCAGAGCGTGGTGGGTCAATAGAGGGTTGGGGGGGTGGAGGGGGGACGGGGGGGACGGAGGGGGACGGGATGCGGGCGATGATCACGTTCTAATAGGGAAATAATTAGCGCGGCGTCAATAGATGTCGGCGGGGGAGTGGGGAGGGGGGGTGACGGATGAGGGGGATGCGTGGTGTTCACACCTGTACGTCTGCTCCCCGATGAGCTCTTCTTCATCGCCGGGCGGCTCGCTGGCGTTGATTAATGCTCGCAATTAACATTCAGGAGCACCGCCGAGGCCGATGGCGCCGAATCAATATAAATACAGTACGTGTTCATAGGTGGTAGTTTTTACTTTTTCAATGCGCGTGTGTGTGTGTGTGTGCGCGTGTGTGTGTGTGTGTGTGTGTGTGTGTGTGTGTGTGTGTGTGTGTGTGTGTGTGTGCGTGCGTGTGTGTGTGTGTGTGTGTGCGTGTGTGTGTGTGTGTGTGTGTGTGTGTGTGTGTGTGTGTGTGTGTGTGTGCATGCGATGCGGGGAAGACGCGGCTCCGTAGGTGGAATTGTTTGGCGAACGTTAGCGTCTCTCACCCTGCGCCGACAGCTCGAGCGGGGACTTGAATTCGACCGAGGAAGGTCTCATGAGCCTCTTCAGAGTCTGAATAAGCTGGAAAACAAACCAAAAAAAACAAAAAACCAGAGGAGAGAAAGAGACAAAGAGAAAAAGAGTTAAGAGAGCGAGAGAACACTTCGTTCCGAGACGCGATGAAAACAAACCGAAGCGGCGGTGGGACGCGGCCGCGTTGCCGAGAGCCCCCGCAGACCGCTTTCACTCGGCTCGCGCGGACTGGATGTGAAAAGGTCAACGTGCCACTGACGTGGAATACAGAAGTGAAAAGGCCCTCACGGTTATGTTTTTCTGTCTGTACGACGGGCAGAAATCACAGCAGAGCGGGGAGGGTTAGTCGGGGGCGGCAAAGAAATAGAAATGCCGACCCAGCGGTTGGTGGTGTAGCTTATGGAGATAATTGATCATCCGAACCACGTCGTTTATCTGAGAACGTGTTTTTTAAGAAATGAACTTTGATTTGCCACCTTCGATTCATTTTCTGTGTTTTCACGGTGATTTCACTGCCTTCGCTTTTCAGCTCATATCTCGGTCGTCGTCGGGGCTAACCATTCGTGCTGCATCTTGGTTTTTTCAGGACAGTCTCCACTACTTTAAGATATTTTTTTTATATCGGCCTTTATATGAAGGAAAAATATTATTCGATCTTACAAAATTGTTGTATTTTTAGCTGCATATCAACATAAAATATGGTCAGCAGAGATACCGTCTCACAGTTGCGTAAAGGAGCTCGTCTAGAATCTGGAAATATCTGAACCATGTCTGTGGGGAAACTGTATGAATGCAATTTTAAACAATATATGTTTAGTGTTTATGGAAAATAAATGTCATGAATGCCCACAAATGTCTTGTTATAATTTTTTTTTCCTACGTAGTGGGATGTAGTGTCGGCGCTATGTTGAAGTCAGCTGTGGTTTATAAATCGGATTCAGCTAAAAAAAAAACAAAAAAACGAGCGGTATCGTCCGAAAGTCTACCGTTTATTTTGGATGAAAATTCTCTTCAACGCTTTATCGCACAGACAAGTTGATGACGTCGTTGGAAAGCTGAAGCCGTGCAGGTTCATTTGAGATCCCGTGCATCTCTCTCTGATAAATACTCGGAGAGGAACTGCCCTAACTCCCGCGAGTCCTGACTCGGCGGCCTTCGGAGTTTGTGCTCTACGAAGGTCGAAGCGGTCCCGCGATCCTTCTCTGAGCTTGTTCGGGAGACTGAAGGAGCTTCTGAAAACTCATCGGAAAGGATTTAATAAACGGCAGCTCCTCAAAACGGGACACGGGACACGTCCGTGCTCCCGAGTCGAGCGCTTAAGCTTTGCGTCGGGAGCAAACCAAGATGAACACATCTGCTGCTGCTCCTACTTTTTCTGTTATCTGTTGCGTAGGTTTCACAGGACACGTGTGAATCTGTCACACTCGATGATACTCCCGCCTTCGGCCCTGTCCACACTTTTACACAGCCTCCTCCTCCTCCTCCTCCTCCCCCTCCTCCTCCTCCTCCTCCTCCTCCCATTTCGTTGCACCTCGTCCTCCCTGTGCCTCCTCTCACTCCCTGGGGTCCGGTCCAGTGCCAGCTGGTGTCCTATCACACATGGAGCCCAGCAGCTAAATGGCCTTTGCAGGTTTCATCTCTGTGGTTATACAGTTGAAAGAGGAAAGGGTTGTTAAGCTTTGCGGTACAAAACAAAATAAAAATGTATTATTATTATTATTATTATTATTATTATTATTATTATTATTATTATGGCCAGTTTGACAGAGCAGTTACTTTATGACTTTAATTAGTTTAGTGTCTTTCTTTGGCTATTCAAAAGACAAAGCAACTAACTTTTTTGTTGTGTTTTTACATATACATATTTTTAAAAGTGCTATAATCTATGTCCTTAACTTGACAGATACATTTTAGTTTCGTACATCCAACGCAACATTATTTAGGTACAGGTCGGCATGCGAAATGGTCTATCGATAACAACGGGAGTCAGTCAGAAAAGGTCACAACCTGCTAATGCAACCTGCTCTGGTGCTTAGCCTTAACAATTCCCGGAGGCTTTTCCTAGTGGCAGGACATCGATAGATCACAACTTCTTCAGATTGGGGTCAGCGCAGAGAACGGCTAAAAGCCGTAAGCAGGTAAAAGGTTTCACTAGAGTTGTGAATCTGAGCGAATTAAACCTTCTTTTGTTGGGAATGGAGACTTAAATGAAATCTCTTTTTTTTTTTTTCTTCTGTATTTCCTCTTTCTGGTCCCATGTGTGATCTTCCCAGGAGCACACCTGCATCAGTGATAAAGCCCAAAGTTAGTAGCACCATATGGCCTCCAAAGACTTGCCAAATCAGAAGGTGACAGCAAGATAAATGGGATCCACGGCGAGGCTTGATGGGCAAAAACAAAATGGGTCGATGTTTGTACCCGGCCTCCTGCTACACAAGAGCGCTTGATTATGACTGGAAATATTCTCCAAAATTACTCTGGATTGGAACATTGTTTGCGTTTGTGTCTCTGAAACCAGATTGGAAAGGTTCTACAAATATGTGTTGTTTTTTTAGTTCAGTAAGGCTGAATACAAGTTTTGAAAAAGACAAACATGGAAATCAACTGATGAGTTTTTTTTTTTTTTTAACTTTTGTATTGTCTTTATATGACAATGTTTGAAAGAGTAGAAATACTATTTTCTAGTATTTTGTTTTCTAGCAGAATTCCACCAAATAGCCCCAAAAAAACTATGATTGTTGACAGTTGAAACAACCAACCTTGATTATTACCGTTTCCTATAACTTAGAGAGTTAAATTAGAGACGAGACAAAAGCTGATTGTGTCGAGTGAGTCATTAAAATAAAGCGTTCCCGTTGTCTTGTCCAGACTTGATATGCAGGTATCATGACAGGTGTTAATCCGAGTTCTGCCTGCCCGCTGAGAATCACATGCATCTCGCAGGCGCGCACGGCGAAGGAGAAACCCGTTTGAGGAAAAGTAAGATTTTTGGAAAGTCAGCCGAGGCGCCGACCTTTCGTACTCTTCAATAAGATGGCTGGTAACAGTTATAAGGACTGATGGGTGAAGTGGAGCATCTTCCTGAAGGTGGCTCAGTCAGTCAATCTATTAATAGCGGCTCTCCAGCTGAGCCTGCAGGAGCGCTCACGGGCAGCAGGGGGAAAATTGTTAAATGCAGCGAATAAGCCCTTCCCCCGCTCGTCGGCCCTCCTCGTGCGACTTGTGCCGAGCCACCGAGGAGGAGATGCCAAATGTCACAGTGACTGCATCACGGCGTACTCTTTTTTATTCCACAGAAGGAACGTCTCTGACGCACAAACAAGCAAACAAAACGCCGCCGTAAATGTGCTGCGAGCAGCATTTTTGAAACGTGAATATATCATTTTCCAATTAACTCTCCCACCTGGCGGTGATTACCATAAAACAAATAACAGCACGCTGGAGATGAATGGCCGGCCAGTTCACGAGCCATGAACCTTTATTCATTCAACCAACCCCGCTGCTTTTTTTCAGAAATTGCGTTCACATCATGCTGTGTTTCAGAGTTTAAATAACAAGCAGCCACGAGAGGAATTGATCTATCAAATACAAATATTTTGTTTGTGTCGGGTTTTTATTTCATTACATAATAAAAAAAAAAAAAAAACACAAAGCAAGCAGAAAGAAAGTTCAAAGTGAACTTCATGCATGAAAAATGGGCTGAAGTCACCGTCGGTTGACTTCCTCCATCCATTTCAAAATAAAAGCCCTCGTTTCAAATTAAAAGGACTTTCACATTTTATTCACACAGTCCAGCTGTGTACTAGGCTTTTACCTCGTCTTTTGCCCTTTATAAAATAAATTAATGTTGTGAACTTAATGATTTGCTGATACGGGTCGATGCACACCCGCATGAGAATAAAGGCAACAGTAGAAAGTACTGCAAACCGCAAACAGAAGGGAAGTTATCCTCACTAAACTATTCTATATCTATAAATACAGAATGTACTATTCTATGACTTCAGTGAGATAATACCATCCAACTGGCTGGTGTTTCTTATGAATTTCATACATTAGAAGAAAAGGGCTGGTTGGCTGAATGCCTCAACTTCCTACAACCATTTCAAATTAAAAGCCTTCGTTTCAAATTGAAAGGGTTTTCACTTATACTAGGTTTTTACATTGTTTTGTGCCCTTTATTAAATAAATCTATGATGAAAAAAACACATAACCACATGTAAAAAAAAAGGACCCTTGTTTCCCCCCCATTTTTTAGTTGCAGTTTTTATGTATCGTCAAAGTCATCTGATTGCAGTTTCTTTCATTTCTAAACCACCATAAACTCTGAAGACTTTTTTTGTACGAAATGTACTTGTACCATATATATTGCAGAGGCTGCCAAGTCTTCTCGACCATGTTTATTTTTGGCAATTACAAAAACAAATGTGGCACTTTTCCATAGCTCATCATTTGCTCAGCTTCTTGGCTTTTTTTTCTCTGCAACTTCATCTCGGCTTCACGCTGAATTCCAGCGCTGCGCTTCTGAAGCATCGAGGTCAACACGTACGCAAAGCGTGCAATATGCATGAAATGTCCTTTCCCCTCCTTCACCTAGCCTCTACATCCTCGGATTATTTTTCAATTTCAGATTTAGACGTCCACGCGAAGAGTGCTCGAAGGAGCTCGACGTGAGTTTTTATTATTTCTTTTTTTTTTTACTACCAAAAAGCACGAAGGGATGACTCACGCTGCGGTCGGCAATCACAGGAATCGGTAGTACAGTGTGTGAAGACGGGCTGGATGGGAACAGGATGAATATTTCAGCGTGTGTGGGCATGTTTGTTATGTGCATATGCTGTACGCAGGTTTCTCTGCATATAGCAAGTGTGTGTCGGTCTCTGTGGGGGCGGAAGGGGTCGGTGTACCAGAGGGAGGGAGAGTGAGTGTGTGTGTGTGTGTGTGTGTGTGTGTGTGTGTGTGTGTGTGTGTGTGTGTGTGTGTGTGTGTGTGTGTGTGTGTGTGTGTTTGTTAAAGTGTGAGCCTGTAATTGCATGGTGAGCGAGAGGATGCATGTGTGCGTGTAGCTTAATTGAGTAAGTGTCAAAGAGTCTATTTTCCCATCATTCCTAAACACTTTGAGTGTGTGTGTGTGTGTGTGTGTGTGTGTGTGTGTGTGTGTGTGTGTGTGTGTGTGTGTGTGTGTGTGTGTGTGTGTGTGTGTGTGTGTGTGTGTGTGTTCTTTCCCCCCCCCCCCCCCCCGCCTCGACTGTGTGGAGGCCTGACAGCAGGACGAGAGCTGCTGCCAGGAAGCAGAAGATGCTGGTGAAGTCATACATTTGTACCTTCACCTCTAAGATTTAGAAGAAAGAAGAAGAAGAAGAAAAAAAAAAAAAATCCACTTTCCTGTGCATTATTTTTATCTTTCACATCCTCAAAAACTGCTCACGCTCTCGTTATTTTAACCGAGCATGTGCGCTCTCACCCTCGCTAGACTCTCGCAAGACACCGAGACACAAAGCCAACAGATTGTCCCGAATGATTTATCGGCGCGGCGCTACAGACGGCATCTGGCTGCGAGCACGTGCGCGCAATATATTTAGTGATTATGACTAAGCGTGCTGCATATTGCACGCAGACATCTATGAAATAAACTTCTTTTTTTTTTTTTTATATCACCGTGCTGGTGGAGCGTGGGAGTCTTTATTTGTTCTCGAGGCCACACGGGACTACAGGAGACGGGACTTTTTATTTTTATTATTGTATTTTTACCTTTTCTCCGTTAGCGCTGCCCAGCACGTAGCAGCCCATGATGTGGATGAGGTTCGGCTCCGGGTTCAGCTTGCTCATCAGCCGGCTGAGCCGCCGCCAGAACCTGGGTGGGTGGGGGTGGGGGCGGAGGGGAAGGGTGGGGGTGGGGGTGGAGGGGGTAGGGGGGGGGGGTAAATTAGATAAATAAAGGTGAAGAAACGGGTTAAAAAAAAAAAAGAAGCAGAAGAGGAAATAAGAAACGTGAGATAGAAGGAAGGTTAAGGACAAAACTGTGCTCGTAATAAGCCTCCATAGACTCCCATTCAACTTCTCATTAAATAGAAAGTAAATGTAATATTTTCACGAGGTATTTCGGTGTTGTTAGCTAAAGTCGCTCCTTCTTCTTAGTTTTCTGGAGGTCCATCTGAAAATAATCCCTCATTCATTAGAAAAGAAGATTCAAGAAGACCTGTTTTTGGGGGCGTGTCTGTTTGATTGACAGGCCTGCGGTGCTGTCAGGTTGCAGCTATCGGTGGGAAGAACGTCTATCTATGTGCTCAGTGGGAATAAACTGTGTCAAAAAATATCTTCACATCTAATTGTATAATTTTCTGGTCTGGAATCTGTCCACAGTTTTTTTTTTTTTTTTTCACCTAGAAATACTTCTGCATTTAAAATATACTGACTGTGTGACTAATGACTAAAAAAACACTCCATTATTTATCACCGTCAGCGGCGCTCTCATTATAACCTCCAAAATTAAGAGTGAACAATCTGCTGCTTGTTCTCCATTTACAGGGAACTCCTGCGGTTTCTGATGTGCCCGACCTTTAAACGAATATACGACAGATTATTCTTTAAAAATGTAGTCAAGACTCACTGGATCATGTCCTCCTCCTTCTCCACCTTAGCAAACGTGGCCACTTTGTTCTTCAGCAGGTACAGGTGTCCTGGACCTCCCTGCGGAAAAGACGTTAGCGTTTACGATGAGTTTATTATAAACTGTACGACACGGAATTTAAAACTATCCGAAGAAAAATGTGTGAAATCCGTAGCCAATATATCAGATTTATAGAAATGCGCTTATTCGATAAAAAAAAAAACTCGTCTGTCACGGCCGCCATTTTAAAAAATAAACGTGACCGATTTTCGATTCTGTGCACAAACAATTATATTTGATATTTATCATGTTTCATCGAGGCAGCAGGAGGCGCGTTACATTATTCAGCAGGAGCAGCATGTAGCAGCACGATACTGTCAACTAGTAAGGAGGGATGAGAGAAAAACATTCGGAGCGCCAGTTAACTTCACAATTAATTTCACTGACACGCCATTTTAGAAAAGGATTTATGCTTTGTGACTTTACCCACGTTTATGGTCGTTGTTTTCCTACTCTACAGAGTTCCAATATTAAACAAATAAAGAGATGTGAAATAAATCAAAAATGAATAAATTGTGTTAAATATATAAAAGAAACAATCATTTGCGACATCATTTAAGAAATGACCTCATTATTTCACCAGCGTTGTTTTCATCATGATTGGTTTATTTCAAATTAAAACTTTTTATTTCATAAACGGTCTTTTTCAGAGGTCTGCTTTTATTTTGTAAAGACTTTTTGCTATTTTTATTTCACATTTATTTGACCTTCGCAAAGGTCAAAGGTCAGTCTGAGTACACAATCCGTTTCCCACTATGAACTATAAAATCTGCACAAATGTGACACAAACATGCGTCGACATGAACTGTACGTACACGACACTTGAGAGGTTAGTGGAGGAAAACAAGCACCAGCTGGCACTTCTAGGTTTTTATATTTAAGCTTATATAATATAACACTTTCAATGTCACTAAAAAAAACAACTTTATCAGCTGATTTGTTTTGTTTTTCCTCCAGTTTGACTCGTTAAAAAAGCAGCAACTCATGAAAACGTGACCAGATAATGTCAAAACATTTCTCGAGTATGTCTCCGCCGTTGCTGACCTGGCAGAAAATGAGCATGTTCCAGATTTTACAGCCTTTCCTGTAGGCCGTCAGCTTCTTCTCGATCTCCTCTGGGTTTAGAGACAAGACGCCGGGAGAGGGAGAGAGAGGGAGAAAGAGGGAGAAAGAAGGAGAAAGAAGGAGAGGTGTCACTTTTCCCACTCAGCTATAATGGTGAGACACATAAATTGGCCGTCCCTCGGGAGAGGACAAGACAAGTAGAAAAACAATGAGTCATCTCCAGCAAGCTGAAACTTATTCCAGCCTCATCTTTTTCCACATTCACATCAGGAGAGCAATTTTCACTTCGGCGCTTAAGACAAAAAAAATTAATAAAAGAAGATAAGAAGAAGTATCGTCGCACTCACCGAGGATGTCATCAAACGTGGCGTGTTCGTGGTCCTTTAAATGGAAATATGAAAACACAATTATTATTTCAAGCACTTGAATCAGAGTGAACAAACCACAGAACTAAGCAGCTGTAAATTAACAAGATAAATAATATATATATATATATATTGCAAAGTAGGGTGTATATTTCTTCAGAGAAAAAACTAAAATCGCTCTTTGGTTGGCCTCGTATTGATTAACTAACATTTTCACAGGTGGATATTGTGTTGTTGAGGAGGCCTGCATTTACTGTATTTTTCATTTCATACGGCACTTTCTCTTATTTTATACTTCTGGTTTGATGCCATTTTGGTGTATTGTACCTGTACAAAAGAATTTCAGTAAAACTAACTCTAATCTAATCTGATGTTTAGCTGTTGGGAGTATAATCTAATCTAACATTATAAATTCATGCTTTTTTTTTTTTTTTTTGCACGCTAACATTCGATAATCAGCTCCAAACACACGGAGGCTGATGAAAAATGCGGTTCATGTTTTGCAGGTATTTGGTCATAAACTGGAGTATCGGACAAAATAAAAAAACTTGACCTGATGGTGGCGCTAGAGGGGGAAGCCAAGAAATCAGCAGTTATTAGAAATGACTCCTGAGGGTGACCAAAATGTATGCACCAAATTAAAAAAAACGAGAACACTGATGTTTTATTTGTGTTTTTTTTTTTTTATTGTTGGCTTCATAAATATGAACTAGTTTTATCCCAACAAAGGATTCGGAGACGAAGCGGCGTCTGTATTTTTTGGCAGGGCTTGAAAGAAAGCTGCGCTCCAACCTTCCAGTGTTTCCTCCTCTTTTCAAAAAGATTGCCTTCATGTTTCCATCTGAGGAGATTAAACAACATGGCGCCACTTAACGGCACCTCAAAGCCCGGCTGTGATGAGTCCGGGCTGCTGAGGAGCGACATCGTATCGAGTGGACGGTTGACGTCGGTCTCCGGCACTCGACCGAAAATGAACTCCGCGTACTCGACGGAAAACGAATCCACATCTTTCCTGAGCCGTCGTTGTGAAACTGGACTTTTTCTGAAATTCACTGAGTGAAAAATCGGTTTTCTAGTCTGTGGTGAAAATGTTTGATACCGAAGTTTGAAAGTTTCGGCACACGGTGTCTCAGCTTGATTTCTTGCGTTTCATATCCGGCTAAATAGACTCGATTCGTTTCCGATTTGTTCGAACGTGGATTTTTCAAACTAACTTGCCAACTCACGGCAAAGAAAATATTGTTATCTTCATTTTTTTTTTTTTTTTTTGTCCACTGCAGCAAAACGTGAGATGGCTACGCCCGCCGCTGTAGTGGCCACGCGTGTCTACTCCACGTTTTGGGCCCGTAGCCACTTCTAGGAGAATGAAAACATTCTGCACGGGTTCAACCACGTTACTTAAAGGAAAACTAAACCATTGGTAAAACCCGGTGGTCGGTGCTAGGAACAAATCAAACAACTTAAAGAACAACTTTGGTCAGCGCCTGCTACTCACGTAAAGAATGGGGATGATGGAGGGGTCGTCCCTGCGGATGATGTTGGGGACGTACTCGGCCTTCGGTACCTTGGAGGATATCAGCTGTGGAGGAAAAGAGGAACAAAAAACATGCAGGAGAAACCGCGACGGGTTTAAAAGTCCGTTTTTGAAAAGTCGATTGGCTCACCATGATTTTTGGCGGGATGAAGTCCTCCCCGTCGCACGCCGCCCTCTCCGCGTCCCTCTCGTCCTCCCAGTCGGCGTCCTCGTCCGGCCCCTCGTCCAGCGTCCCCGAGGAGGTCTGAAGGTCGCCACCTGGCTCGCACGGCGGAGATGAAAGGATAGCGCACACAAAACGAGACCAGAGTGAAAGGGTGCTCGGGTTTCAAAAAAAAATAATCTAAAAACGCTGCACCTGTTATTTGATTTTTACCAACACACGGAGGGGAGGGACGGGGGAGAGAGGGAGGGGGAGAGAGGGAGGGGGGTGAGACAGAGAGAAACAACAGAGGCAGATACACGGACCGATACCACACAAAAAGCGACAAGCAGATGGACGACAGGCTGAAAGATGAGGGACGGCCGCTTGGATGGATGACGACGGGCTGAGAGGGGAAAAAAACCGGCACGCACACACACACACACACACACACACACACACACACACACACACACACACACACACACACACACACACACACACACACACACACACACACACACACACACACACACGCGGTACGTAACGGCAAACGCACAAATCTTAAAGACGCACAAGTGACACTCTAGAAAACGACAGAGTGCGTCGGAGGGCTTCTGTCGGCCCGCGGGTTTTAAAAGCGTGTTTGTTTTCAGGTCTGCATCTGCAGCGGCGGTGTGTTTGTTGTCGGCGTGCAGGTGTGTATACCTCCCGTGTGTGTGTGTGTGTGTGTGTGTTTGTTTATGTGTGTGTGTGTGTCTGTTTACGTGAACATGGACTCACTGTCTCTGGAGTCATGCAGTGACTCGGGCTTGACGGGGGTGGGGTCACTCCACGAGCGGCTGAAGCTCTTGGCTCGGCGGTCGGCGAAGGCTGATGGAGTTTATTTGGGGGGTGGGGGGGAGAAGGGTGGGGGGTGGTGGAAAGAGAGTCATTCACGCACACACATACACACCCTTCAAAAAAAAAAAAAAAAAAAAAAGAAAAGGTAATCAACCCCAGCAATCAAAGCTCCGTGTTGGGTGAGCCAGAGCTTCGCATACTCAAGTAACTCAAGTGCCCCGTTAGATAACAATCGCAGCGGTAGGAAATAGTTTTAGATTCAAATTATATTTGATCAAATTATTGATTCCAGATTAATTCAAATCTGATCAAATCTCCAAGTGCTCCCCGGGGCGGGTCAGTACGTTGTGACGTCGCCGGTGGGCGTGGTCACAGCGTACATCTGAGTGGAGCTTATTTGTTTAATTAAGACGTTAAATGTTTGAAGAAAATAAGTCAAATTTTAAAAAAAACTAAACACCCAAAGAATGTATCCTCAGTTTGCCATTTTTTGGATCAACAGTTTGCCATATTTTGTTTGACGAGCTCGTGAGTACAAAGATGAGTCGTGAGATGTATCAAACAAACGAAAGCGCGAAAAATAGTACAGGGATTAAAGAACAAAAAGAGCATAAACAACGATAATAAGGACTCACAGCGATGGACACACACACACACACACACACACACACACACACACACACACACACACACACACACACACACACACACACACACACACCAGTCTTCATTGATCAGATGGCCATAGACGACGATTTAAGGAACAACGATTTGATTATCAAAAAAAACAAAAAACATATTATAACACAATATTCCTGCAGACGTGCACAATACTGCTGCTCCGTGCATAAAGCGTGAATAAGATTCAGATGTACAGCATGAATGCATGGAAACAAACCGACATCACCACACACACACACACACACACACACACACACACACACACACACACACACACACACACACACACACACACACACACACACACACACATGCAGACAGATCAACTGAACAGGACTCACTCTGGACCTTCATCCTGCGGCTGCCCACCATCCGGAGGTGTTTGCGGAAATTCCTGCCGTTTTCAGGGGGAAAAGAAAAAGACCAGTCAAGGATGTGGAAGAGAACCGGAGAATGTTTCAAACTTAAAGACACCAGGAAAAGAATAAAAACACACAAAAGATCATTTCTGCTTCCTAATCTGTCTTTGTTTAGTTTTTTTGCCCACTGGTCAGCCTGTCCAACATGTCACAAATGACTCGTATCAAAAACCTTCTTCGTCAGGTGTCTGTTTACTGTCCTCAATAGGAAACCCAATGCAAGCAGCTTTTTCATGTTGTAATATGAAACCTCTTTTCTTCTGAAAAAACAACTCTTAAAATACATGAAACCGTGTGGAGGGGGGGGGGAATGTTTGTCTGCTGAATAATAATTTTTTTAAAAAAAAGCAACATCTCATCTAACATCTGTGTAGCTGGAAATGTTCTTGCTAAATTTTCACGTTTTATTATCCGATCATATATTTCTACACGTCTACTTTTCTGTTTAGTTAAGTTAAAGAAAGCCCAGCTTTTTTATTTGACTTGCACTGTAAAAAATGAAGCGGGTAACAAATGGTCGTTTCCAGCTATTCAGGCGAATTTGAGAAACTGGCTTTTTGTGCGGACATGAAAAGCAAAAGTCCAGTTGAACTAGTAAACTAGCAGTGAGAGTCGTTGTGACTGATAATTACCACACGTTAGCATTCAAAGAAGACAGAAGCGCCTCTCCGACAGTGAAGTCGTTTTGCGAACAAACTCCCAAGAAGCCAGCGTCGTGCACTAAACGTGTTTTGAATTCACTTAAACATGTAAAAATCTAACTTTTTCGTAACCCGTGAAGCCGTGAGAAGAAATGCCTCCAAAAAAAATACGCCTAATTCAAACTTGTAAAAAGACTATAAAATACATGTCCTGATCAAAATCAGTTCACTTATTTTTTTTTTCATCAATAACAATATTTGATTCAGGATTTATACCAGTGAAGAAAAAGAGAAATCGAGCGAAAGGAGGAATTCACGAAGGCTTGTGTTGTGAAAGTGACTTTAAGTGAAGCTGTGAAACCAGGAAGCTTCTAGAAAAGTACTCGCTGCCTCAGCTTTCAAACTGACAGGTGCTTAAATGAATACTCGATTCACATGAAGGACAATCAGCAGCGCTAATCAGCCGTGTCAACATTTACATGATGGCTTTTGTGGCTTGAAGAACTTTGTCACTCAGAGACAATAAACCTCATTGATTGTCACCTGCAATCGTTGCATCCGATGTTGATTTTGTTTTAGTCTTTTGATTGCAGTCAAGAATCTTCTCGTCGATTTTGCGTCAACGACATTTTAGTCGAGTTTTCCTTCGTAACACTATAGCGGAGTTTTTGTCTCATATTTTGTATATTGGGGGAATAAAATAAATGAATTGCTCCATTTTATCTCGATGTGTAAACTGTCAAAATCGTGAAAAATGTTGTTTTTACAATACGCACTGGAAAGTTTACTGTAAATTAAAACCTAAGATAGAAAATGTCCGGCTCCATTAACTAAACGTGTGTTATAACGGTCCCGTAAACTGCGATGTGATTAAGTTAATTAGATGCTAACTAGTTGCAGATAACGACTGAGCGTGAGTTCGGGTGGCGCGCTGACTCGACAGATTCGTGCTCTCTGTTCGTGTTTGTTGACGAGGTGTCACCTCGGGTAAATACAGGTATAAACCACGGAGTCTGTCCCTGTCAGGTTAATGGAAAAGAACTAAACAAAACCAGAGGGAACAGTGTGCAGACTTCTTCTGCTCCATTTGTGCTGAAGCTGATTAATAAACCGGCTAAATGACGGCGCTCTATTCAGTCGAAGCATCTGGATCTGTGACAGTGGTTCGTGCCAGCCGATGTGTCCCCGGCCACGACCCTCGCAGCTCATTATTTTTAATGAGCTCCACCTCTGTGGCCTGTTAGCGCAAGCCAAAAGGTCCTATTTTGCACACAAAAATTTAAAAAAAAAAAAAAAAGCCAAACATCTCCATGATATTCTAGCGTAGCCACGACTAAACAACCGGGGAACGTTCACCGACGTGTCAAAGTGAAAATGTCCTGTATTGTTGAAGTGTCGAAGATATTTCTCTCCCGGGGAGCAGTTTGAGGCCATCTGGGGTTAAAAAAGAAAAAGAAGAAAGAAAAGAAAAGAAAACGCTGTTGAGATGTCAGGTGTTGATTGCAGGAGTCAAGAAGGAAAAGCCAAAAATAGAGGGATGACTCAGAGGAGAGGGGGTCCATCAGTCAGCCGGTGTTTTACTTTAACACTGACTGACAACAGCTTTTAGCATCAATACCAAGACGATCCAGTCAAAATCCTGTAACTGTGTGTGTGTGTGTGTGTGTGTGTGTGTGTGTGTGTGTGTGTGTGTGTGTGTGTGTGTGTGTGTGTGTGTGTGTGTGTGTGTGTGTGTGTGTGTGTGTGTGTGAGAATACCAGTGTGTGTCTGTGACGATCTCACCCCCGAACCCTCTCTATCCATCTGTGCTGTGACCTTTCCAAACAAATAAATAAATTAAATAAATAAATAGTCTCGCGCATTCGAACATGCATAATTCGATTTGTGAAACTAACCGAGATGTAAGTTTCTATTAAAAGCATTGCGTTTCTGAAAAGGATGGGACATAGCTTTGAATACACACACACACACACACACACACACACACACACACACACACGCACACACACACACACACACACACACACACACACACACACACGCACACGCACACACACACACACACACAGGCTAAAACGACGTATGGCATGGCTCAGCCTCGGTGGGTGTGAAGTCTGTCGTCAAACATCGAGCGATTTGTTCGGTTCGAGTGACGACATATTGATAGGCCCCCACTTTGTTTTTGTTTTTTTACACTTCAGCGTTCGGTGAGGAACGCTGATTAAACCTGCCACCTTCGTCGTCCAGGATTCACGACACGCACCGCGGGACGCCGCGGAGAGATTTGCGATAACAGCGGCTGTGGAACGAGGAGCGGTTTGTTTCCCGTGGACAAAATGTGCCGACTAAACGTGTCTTCAAAAAAGTAAAAGACTGAAGAGATGTGACGAAAAGGGAAATCGTCCTCTGAATATCCGCCTGTACGATAACCAGATTTCACTTTTTAGTCGTGTTTTTGTTTTTTTTGTTTTTTGTCTTCGCAGAAAGTCATCTGGCTTTTTACAGCTGATAATACAGCCGAGTTCATCTGGAGACGTCTGCCGGTGTTGAAAAGTCTTAAAAAGCTTTGAATCCAGTTTTTTTTGATTAACAAAATCTTACACCGTGTGTAGCTTTAACAGCCGAGCAGCTCCGGTGGCACATTTTTCACTGAACTTCAAGAAAGGAAAATGTGAATTAATGCCAATTTCCCAACACGACCGTAATGTGAATATTCGATCACGGCCAAGCGTGTAATACACCCGCCCTTCCACTAGAGGGACGCGTGTCAGTGTCACAAGCGTCGGGAAAACAAAAACCCTGCGGAAACCCACGGAAACAAACGTCCTTTATACTTTCGCGTTACTTTTGACGACGAATGTTTGTCACGTGACCTTTAGAGTTGAAATACCAACAACCGGAAGAATTACGAACCGCTAGCTTCGCTTCCACCCACATGTTTCTCATGTACATGTTCAACTTTGTGCGTGAAGAATAAACTTTTTTTTTTTTTTTTTTTTAAACTGCGTGTTCATAAAATCAGTAAAAGTGCAACGGAGGCAGACGTGGAGACTAAATTTCGGGGGGGAAGACTGCCGCCAACATTTGGATAAAAACATCTGTGTTGGAGGGTCCATTTACAATATCCCACCAGGGACTAAAAAAAGGCAAAATAGGGATAAAAGTATAAAGTGAAAACAGTTCAAAGTAGTTTTCAGAGTCTATAAAGCACACTTGATGTAAATGAAGGCTCCAGTCAGGATTAGAAAATTTGATACATAGAAATCTTAAGAGATTTTAATATCTCAAAGATGAGTTCTTTTCTGTATAATGGGGGGGGGGGGGGACTATAACAGGGACGGTTCAGCACCACACAGGACAGGACAGGACAGCCGGGACACGGTACCTCTCCATCATGGTGGCTGCCTCCTGCTCTCTTTTCCGTCTCTTTCTCTCAGCAATGCCTCGGAAAGCCCTGCCGGGACGTCAAAGCGTTAAGTGGTTGGATTGGACCTAACACCAAAGAATTGTTTTGGGTTGTTGTTGTTGTCTGAACCCAATCTGACCCAACGGGGGTGAATAAATATTTATAGGACTCATCTGATTTAACTCAGAAATGGTTTGTTTTTAACAAGACGAGACCGTAATGAGAGAAACTGACGGGACTAAAAAAAAAAAAAAAAAAAAAAAAAAAAAGCCCTTTTGGGTCGAGTTGGGTTCGGGCATTAAAGTGCGGTCGGGGAGGGGGGGGGGGGGGGGGCAACAGTAAAGGGTGAGAGGGGTGAGAGGGGTGAGAGGGTTTCAGAGTCCATGAGGGGTTAGTGAGGGTTTCGGTTTGATTTGCAGAGTGGTTAGAAGCACAGGGACGCTTAATCCACCAGAGGCAGAAGGCATTGTGGGTATTTTTTTATGTTCACACACACACACACACACACACACACACACACACACACACACACACACACACACACACACACACACACACACACACACACTAGGACCACAATGCAAGATAGGGGTCTACAAGGAGAGACATTGAAGGAGGAACCAAGAAACTACACATCCTGCCCACCAAGTCTGAGTTAACTACAGTCACCAGTATTAGCCACCATATTCCCGGTACTAATAACCGATATCATTTCATTTAAATACGATTTATGAAACTATTATTTTTTTAGCCCGTCTTGACGTCCGTTGGTGTGCAAGCTGGTCGACGTGGGTGTGTCCTTTTTCCCCCCAGAAAGAGACATTATTGGCTCTGACAGGATGTCAGACGTCACGAGAATCATCTGTGACAGCATATGTCAGTCAAAAACCCGCGGTGTGGTTTTTGAGTGACGGGGACAGCTGATGAGCTCCGGGGATGACACAACGTCGGGCTGAAGTCGCGGGAGTCCGTCCGCTGCCGCCTGATTATCCGAGCGCCTTCGCAGCTCTGCTTGCTCGACACTTTCTGTTCCCTCTCCATGGAAAAAAAAAACACACACACAAAAAAAAAAATAGTTTGGAGTGACTCCTCCTTCCTTCAGCGTGTCACTCCTTCCACCATCTGCCATCACCAGAAACTCGGGAGCTCTGAGAGCCTTCCTTCTCTTTTTGTGCTGTAAAGCGATCCAGTATATTTTACCCGCCAAATTAAACCAAGTTTTTAGGTGGAAAAAAAAACAACACTTCGAAGTAGATCAGTAAAAATCTTTGGCCAATAGGCTGTCTAATTAACATGATCACAGCAACAAGTTAGTATGCACTGTTATAACAGCCTCGATTAGGATTAAATTGCAGTTACGCTGTTTTTTTTTGTAGATTAAAATCTGTGGCCCTTTGGTGAATTTTTTACAAAAGAACATCATCCTACCTTTGAGAGGAACAATCTGGAAACCAAAAAAACAAACTTGCTGCTGAAACATTACGAGCACATTGCGTCGCTTCAACCCGGTAAATCAAGGCAAAGCGTGAAATAGACACGCCGGTCCACTAAAGCAAAATGTGAGCTAGCCACGTTTTTTTTTTTTTTTTTTTTTTTGCACTGTGTAGGGGTGAAAGTTACACGTTTTCCTCGTCGTGGACAAAAATTAACCCTACTGGATGCTTGGAGCCATGTGGGTTACAGGAAAACGAGACTTTTAGTAAAAAAACACGTGGTTGGGGTTTGGAAACAGAAAAACAACTCAACTAGTGCCACCGAGCCATCCCTCCAGCCTTACATGATCCTGCGTCACATGACAAAGTTTCACGCTTTCAAAAAACTTGTAACTTTCACAGCCAGACAGCCTAAAGCTTCGTTATCTCACGTTTTGCTGTAGCGGACCAGCGTGTCTATTTCACGCCTTTGCCGTGATACCGCAATGATCATTTCTAGCTCGGCAACCTGCCAACGGAGAAAAGGAGGCGTGCCAATGACAAGATTGTTTAAGTCTTTCTAAAACAAAACCATACAGTTCACTTTCTACCAGCAAGAATGTGAACGATGCAGAGTGATGCTTCTTCTGTTTTAAAGAAACCATTTTTCAATGAAAGACACCAGCACAAAAAGAGCCGAGAGGATTAGCATTAGCTAACGACAGCTTATTTTCGGGTGAGATTTATATTAGCGAGCTAAATGTTTTACAAAACTTTCACTTATTCCATCTTGTTAAGAAAACACAAATTTTAAAAGTTGCACTTACTCAGATTGAACTTTTGTTTTTCAAAGATCTCGTCCTGTTTAGTGCCACTCCCAATGCTATTTTATTTCTGCCCATGTCTGTTGTAATTCTCTTTTATGAGGCTTAATTTAGCACTAATGCATCTATGAATACACCGTTACATTGCCCATTCATCAGCTTGATATGTAAATGTTAATTTTTTTAGATTTAACCAAAATGAAAAGAACGAAGCGATGCATTATGTTGACTTATATGCTTTATATCATGGTTTCATAAACTAATGTTTTTTGGGTTTTTTTGCATTGCAAAGGACTTTTCAAGCAAGGAACTGCCACTGTTCACGCTACTTAAACTCGGCATGACCTATTTCACCGCGACTTCTGAATGCTCGCTGTTTTTCTTTTGTTTCATTCCAACTCCCCGCACTTCTGCTGCCTATCGACCGAAAACTGTAACTTCAAAACAGCCAGTGCAGCAGACGCCGAGGTCGAGGATGGGGGTTAAGGACACAGCAAACTGAATAGCACAAGAAAAATCACATGAGGAAAAGGGTTCAAGACACATTACCTAACTGACATATCGTAGAAAAAAAAAAAAAAAAGGAAGAGTGACGAGGAAGAACAGCGGGGGCGTTTGAAAGAGTTACTCACGATATTCTGCAGTCGTGGTTTGGAAAGCCGCCACACAGAGGAAGAAGAGGGGAAGGAAAAAAAACAAATGAAAAAGAAGTTAGCAACAAGGCCGGCCAAATACTTCAAACACACAAATCAAGGGGCTGATTCCAGTTCCAGGAGAGGATGCATCGAGTGTGAACTATAAACTCAAAACATCAGTGATTAAAGGACAGAGATGTAATTAGGACGTGCACACTGAAAGAAGTGAGGGTACACGAGAACCGGTTCATATTAACGAGTTCAATCGAATCAAACGGCAAACACACCCGTCATTGTTAAGAGGCGATAGACCCATACATCAGTCTGACCCTAATAAGGACGTAAGCAGATGGAGACGGATTGGGGGGGGGGATAAAAAAAGAAAGGGAGTACAGACGTGTGGACAGAGAAGAGCGAGCGTGGGAAGAGAAGAAGGGGAAAGATCGTGGTGGGTTGAGCTTTGTCTGTTCCACAGTCATAATTAGAAGATCAGGCTGATAGGTGATATTTAACCGTTCACAAAGACTGGAAGGCACTCGTGAATGTGTTGGTGTCCGCATGTGAGCAGAGTCTCTACTTTCTGACGAGCACTTCAAATTCGAAGATTCTTGTCTCGTTTAAGTTCGGAAAAGCCCAGGGTTTTTGAGCAGCCTCGACTCACTTGCTGCGTTCAAATGTGGTCGTATTTAGCGTGTACGCTAAGAAGAGCGCCCCCTTGTGGTATCCACGACGTCGGAACTCAAAATTTTCACGAGTTGTGACGTTGCTTGCTGACGTTTACGGAAATGGCAAAGGACATGGAAATTTATTTTTCGTTGGATGTTAAGCTAATATATCGTAATTTTGTCTTCGTAACTTAGATAAAAACCGACGTCTGAGGAAAATGTTGATCTTCCCAACGGCCTCATCTTTTCTCTCCGCACCTTTGTATTTCCTGCTTTCCGTTAACCACCTGTTAGCTTACTAAATTGTTAGCCTCTGTGGCTTCTAGATGCCGTCCACGTTGCCTAGCAACGGTATTTCTACGACTTAACCACTTGAACGCGAACCATACGGTGTGTACACACCTTCCCATGTTGAAGCCACGAGCTAACGACTTCCATTTGAACTAGCCACCAGGGGGCGACAGATATATTTTGGCTTTACTTCTGAGGAACTGTCAAATCGTCCATCTTTAGATCAAGTGTGAATGTATTGGAATTTATTCACGTTCAATCCTAGGAAATTAAAAAAAACAGTCCGTCGGGAATTAGCTGTCAATCACAGAAATAAAAAAGACAGAAGCTCGAGAAGCTTTTATGACAGACGAGCATTTGCATTTTCGTGTTTAATTTTCTTAAAAAATAGCATTAAATTCAAGTCCAGGGTGCAATTAGATTTTTGTTATGCTCAGGAGTACACTGAATATTCTTTGTCATTGGGTTTTGCATTTTTAATTTTCAGCAATTAAACAAGTCAAATATCAAAATATAAAATAATTAGAAAATGTTAGATTTGAATGTATTCATTCTATTATAATTTTGTCTATGTTCATTTTGAAATATGTTATTTAAGATACATTCAATCATATGAAAAACTAGATCTCAGTTTCTTAAAAAAAATATATCTAATCATTTGAAAATTGGCAGCGACTGACTTCCATAGCTCAGAGAGGATAATTGTAACAAATTATTTCCAATCTTATTTATAAAAAGTGGCTTCAAACACTTCTGAGAGCAACAAGTGAGAAAATGTGTGAAAGCTTGTTAAGACTTTGATGGTCGGATGCTACGTTTGTCAGTCTTGGAAGGAAAACGGCTTCGGCCGCATCCTGCCAACACGGTGGTGTTGCAGCTAAGACACTGCGATGCACAGAGTGGGAGGAAAGGCGGATTTCCATGCCATACTCACGCCTGCATGGTGGTGGTGGCGGTCTGAAAGCTGAACATATTCTCTTTGGGAAACCAGCTATTAGGATTGTCCTCTGCAAACACAGGAAACAAAAAGGAAGGCGTGGTGTCAGCAAAAGCAGCACATTCAAAAACGGAGGCCTCGGATAACAGCGGAGGAGGCTGGTGAATGTCGGATGAGGAATTGTGGTGTGAAACATCTGAGGGTGACATCGGGTGAAACGCTTCATTTACTTCAAATCTAGTTTTCATACCCGTTATTTTATAGGTAAGCACATATACACATATATATACATATATATTTATATTTCCCTTCCCTTGTCCGTCTTTCTTTACCCCTGTCATCAGTCGCCGGTCTGTCCTCGCTGTACATCCTCTCCAGTTTCTTGCGGTGCTTCCCTCCATCCCGCGGCGACGTGTCCAGGTCCAGGGAGCGCTGGCTCTGACACGGAGCCCGAATGCAGGCCACGCAGTCCGGGGTGTCGTCGTCCCGCGACCCCGCTCTCCTCACCCCCCAGTCCCGGATGTTGCTGGCGCTGCCCGAGCTCTGCAGCGCCTCCGACGACGACGACGGGCCGACGTGATGCTGGTGGGCATGGTGATGGTTGCTGCGGTGATGGCTACTACGGTGGTGGCTACCGCGGGCGGCCGCGGCGGACGGTTGGCTGGTGCAGGAGGGGTTGTGGTTGGTGGCGTTGGTGGCGGCGGTGGCGGCGGCCTGGGACAGAGGCTGCTGCTCCCTGGAGCCCTTCAGCACCTCCAGCTCCAGGCTCTCCTCGCTGCCGCGGCCCCCGAGGGTCATCCCTCCCTCCCTGGTGATCGTGTACACCCTCGCCGGCTTCACAGCAACGCTCCCCTCCGGGCCTCTGGCGCCCGGCGGGTCCTCCGTCGAGAAGCTGCGCTCGGCAGAGAGTCGACGTTTAGAGGGGCCCAGCGGTGCTTGAGCCTGGAGGCTGTTGATCTGAGGCTGAGACTGCGTGTGAGCGCTGGGATTGGACTGGGCGGACTGGTTGGGTTTAGTCACGGGCAAACAGCGGCTCTGTGGTGGCAGATTGTTGTTATGCAAGCGGCTGACGTCTGGAGAGTCACAGTCCTGGCCGGGGAAAGTGTCAGACAATAGATGATCTGGGAGAGAAATGGGAGAGACGTTATGAGAAAGCAAAGCTAAGTCACAGATCAATTTTGTCTGTAATTTATAAAACTTATGTAAATGAACATCGGATAAATGTCTGAAATGTAAATTCAGACGAACGGGCAGGGAGATCGTCGGCCTCTCTTTGGGATTTGTAGCTCTGGCGGCGGAGTGGTAAACATTTGCAAGCCCGTAAAGCTTTTACGAGGACGAGGAGAAAAACAAGAGCGGTGGCTGAGTGATGGAGTGATGAAAGATTTGGAAATGGATGAGCTGCTACAGTACATGAAGGGCTTTGGCAGGAACAAAAGCCCCAGTCGTCCTGCAGGGTCGCGGAGGATGGATACTCCTTCTCACCGAGTAAGCAGCTGCAATGCTGCAGGCTTGTAAATAGTGTTAGCTCATGGGAATGGCTGAGATTTGTGAGCTGTGGATAAATAAGTGTGGGACATGCTTTCTGCAGAGTGATACTGTTAAAAAAAAATCTTCGCAGAAAGTTCCGTTTACTTCACCTCCTTTTACTTTTTCGATTTGTATTGTTGATATTCTGTAGGTCCACTGCAGGTTTACCACTCTGGGTAAGATTTATTTGTTTTAAGGGTGTGAAGCCCACGTCTCATCATATCGTACATCCTTGTAAGCTTCGGAAAGTAATGACAACTGCAGGAAGAAGAGCTAACTTCTATCTGCTGGCTAGCCAATCAGTCACAACGGTTCTCTCCAACTGGTTGGTTTGCTGGCCAACTTTCACGGATAAACACACGCAGATACTTGCTATTTTTTCCAGACAACATAACAGTAGTGGCTCAGTCATTTTGCTAACTGTGACAGCCCCTTAATCCTGTTGACTGTGCATGTGCTTGTATCATGCAGGTCTCTGGCTGGGTGTAGTTGAGGTGGAAGCAGGCTAATTGGGAACACCGAGTCAGAGTTCCTTCAGTTATTTAATCCCGCCTGCCCAGAAGCTGAAGTGTGTCAATCCCTTCATACACCAAGACTTTGTTATTTTATCACGTTCCTCTCTTTTTTGTTGTTGTACACATCTACAACGTGCGCCTCACATTTTCCACTGTGTTCATGCATCCTCATGCACCACTGACTCTCACTGCCGCAGCTCATTTGTAGCTCAAATTTGTAGACTTTTTTTTTTTTTTAGTAAATTTCAGGTTTATTGTAGCAGACTTTGGCGTACATCTCCCTCCTTTGTTGCGGCCCACGAGACAATCAAATTGGGGGCTCGTCCGGGATCGCTCTGCATCTGACTGATCCGGTTAAAACTGAAGTCCTGAGGAGGTTCTGTTCATGCAATTTAAACATTGTTTAAAGATGTTTCAAACGTACTTCAAGACTGATTTTGGATATAATATGTACTTCTGCATCGAGCCGGAGAAAGACAGGACAGAAATTTGTCGGTATAATGCGGCTGCCCTTGCTGGTGTATGGCTATGTCAGACACTGTGCGTGTGCCACCCACCTGCTCCGTTGCGGTTCTCCGGATTGGTATTGGACAGGTATTCTCCGAATGCTCTGGCTGCTCTGTGGAGACACAGGAAGTGCAACAGTTAGCCACGAGCCCTACGGCACAACTGCTGCTTTCCAACACGTAGTGGTGACTCACAAAGAGTCAAGGTTTCACAGGATTCTCCCCACATGAGCTGCCTGTCTGAGCAGCTTTCTCTCTGAGGCCGCCTCATTACAAGTAGATTACGCCACCGCAGCAGTCTGTAAAGGGGAGATTTTTATTGTCGGTGTCCTGAATCCATACTATATATATTCATTGTAAGTCGCTTTGGATAAAAGCGTCAGCTAAATGAAATGTAATGTATATAACGGCCGTCTGTCACTAGCGTAACTCTCTTCCTATACGGCGACTGGAGGATTGGGAAACAGCTTGGAAGCTACAGCTCGCCTCCCCAGCACAGCTGATCGGCCCCATAGGAGACCGTCACTGTGCGTGTAGCCGCCAGGAAGCCGGGAAATAAAGGCAGTCGTGTACCCAGGTTGTAAATGCATGCATGCTGGCAGGAACAGCGAGGACGTGGCATGGTGTGTGTTGCGATATCTATGTGGCAGGCTGTCTGCAGTCTATGAAACATAATGTTCCCTCTTGTAATTCTCTTCAGATGAATCTCCCGGCACTGCTGCTGTCAGGCTTTTCGAGGTCTTTTCCACATTTGTAGATGAATGGTTCTTTTTGTCCGAAACACCTTGCACAGCTCTGAGTGCATTAGTTTTCAGCGCCGGTGGACACAAAGTGCCATGTCTGGCACTGCACTGCTACAGGGCCATATCTGTATCCTGCAGTGCTGTAAAAAAAAATTCAATAAAAAAAAAAAAAAAAAAGGGACAGCAGTAAAATGTAGCCTCTCTGAAAAGGAACAGCCTTGAATATTTTTGATTAACTAGTGAACAATAGTTCAGTATGTGAGATTTGGGAGCTACGAGGATCTCAAGCATCTCTTTATTTCCAAGAAGCACCTACTCCAGCACATAATTGGGTCAATCACCACTACGGTAACCTTTGTACTGTACTGAGCATGCTGTCTGTCTGTAGGACCTTGGGTTTACGATTAGTCTTGGCAATCATTAATAGTTGAAACTAAAATTTAATTTTTAATAGGAAAAAAAGATCCAAGTTAGGTAATGAGGTTACAAGAAAAGCAATACTGCTTTGAGTTCTGGTCTGAATGTTAGCGGGTCGCCGCAACTGGGCCTCACAAAACAGCCAAAGTGGGCACGACCCCCCCCCCCCATCTCCCTTCACATAACGCAGATCAAACACAGACAATGACTTCAACTTTAATTTCTCTGTGAATAACAATATCATAATAATATAATGATACAAAGTAGCCGAGACAGACTCCTGATTGTTCTGCAAAACTGGCAACACGGTAAGAAACACCAGCAGTCGTACGATGGTGTGAAACAGGGTTTTGTTTTTTTGTTTTTTAAACCATGCTTTACAATACACATGTTAGTGAAGGATATAGGCCACACACACACACACACACACAAACACACCTATACCGAAGCAGTACATCCCATAATCACTCTCCTCCCACTCGGTTCGACCTGCCATTCCTGCCATCTGCCCACGCGGCTCCACACACAGACTCCTACAACCCTTCGTGGCGTTCACGTGGAAACGGCGTGCAGAAAGAATAAATGAATAGGCGAGGCAACACGCCATCGACATGCACACGGAGCTGAAAATCCCATGGGGAGGGTGGAGGGGGAGGGGCTAGAGGAGGAGGGGGGGGGGGGGCGTTGCTATGAAATGTAATTGCCGTGTTGTTGCTGAAGCCTATTGGCCTTCCTGCTACGACACTCTAAGTAATTAAATATGAGGCGGCACGTGCAGCGACGCCGCTCGCAGCATGGGAGGAAGAGGAGGAGGAGGAGGAGGAGGAGGGAGGGCACGAGGAAGAAAAATGCAATCTCTGATCTATCCACTAACACCTCCTCCCTTTTAAAAATCGAGGCCGAGAAAAAGAAGGATGCACATCGGACACGTAGATGTAGAACTTTTACTAATTATTAGCAGCTCGCTCAGAAACATTCATTTTGACAATAAAGCGGTTACACTGTTAAAAATGTAAGTAAAAAAAATGTATCAGCGGTTATACTGAATTATCCATTTTTAATATGAAGTATTGTAAGTAAGCCTCAATAAACTAAGTCTCAGGTTAAACTAGGGTTTTGTTTTCAGCAACACTTTCAGACCCATTCTGAAATAAATAGAAAGCTGCATTTCAACCTCAGTGTGATGACATTCAGTCCTCACAAGGACGCCAGCGTAGTGACACAAAGGCCAACGCAACATCTTCCGCTTTCCCTCCGGCTCTTCGGCAGTTTCTTCACGGCCGCGGCGAAGACGCGACACTCCCCTCGGGCCAGAGCGGTTATCTGACGAGCCTTTTCCCTCGCACTTCCCTCAGATGAATAAATAAATAAATGCATTCGTTTATGTATTTCTTTAACCTCAGAGGTCTCTGAAACACAAAAAAACATAAAGCACTGGCGTACCGGAGAGTTTTTAAAACATGAATTATACATCGGACTCGTCTTGCCGTGGACCGATGCGAGACGCTTTTGCTCTGTTGCCTTTGGAGTTGTTGGTTGTTGTTGTTGTTTTTTTCCCACACTGCATGTTTTCAGCCATGTGACATGAGGATGGGGGCGAGGGAGAGAGGGGGGAGGGGGGGAGAAGAAGAAGAAGAAGAAGAAGAAGAAGAAGAAGAAGAAGAAGAAGAAGAAGAAGAAGAAGAATAAAAAGAAGAAGAAGAAGAAACATGGTGACAAGAGGGAGATGCGTTCATAAGACCAAAATAGAAAGGTGAGGAGGGAGGAGTGGGAAGTGGGATGAAGAAGAAGAAGGGAGGTGTAATAGGTAAGAGAGTATTGAATAAGGGGGTGGGAGGTAGAAGTGGGGGGGGGGTGGTCCAGAAATGAGATGATATCATGCTCTCAGGAGCTGATCATATATGCCTGGCTACCTCCCCCCTCCCCTCCCTTTCCTTCTTACGACATCTGAAGCAACGGGAGGACTGTACTGTATATATATATATATATATATATACGAGGAACGGGGGGAGCTTACATGGACGGCTGGGGGGAACATTTGCATCAAACACCACAGAGCTTTCTGCTGTACAACGTACGAGACCGGAGTCTGCCAAGTCTGAGAGGGTTTTGCTTTTGTCTTTGTGTGGTGGAGTGTGTTCTCTGCTCTTCAGGGGCTTTTTGTAACTACAGTACGAGCCACCGAATAAAACGTGTACAATGACAGGGATGGGGTACTTTCCATACCGGTGCCCGAACGATAGTTTTTTTTAATGTAATAATAATAATAATAATAATAATAATAATAATACAAAGCTTTGTTTGTATAGCACCTTTCATACAAGAAATGCAGCTCAACATGCTTTACAGCGAGAGAACTACATGCAGAGTTTCACATAAAAACAGATATTTAAAATACAGAAAAGAAATGAGATGCGTGAGAACAGATAAAACGCATCAAATCTGAAACAAATAGGGTTAAAATATTACATTTAATATTAAAGTGTAACCAAGGTTGTTGTTTTTTGTAGCTACAATTTACAGATGTCCCCCAAACGCCTCAAACGCAAGCTATCGCTCGGCGATACAATTTACCGACGAGAAAAAAACCGTGTCTTGTTTTGAAATGAAAACGTGTTTGTGTGGAAGTCAAGGGGCCCGCGTCGGCCATCTTGAAAGCAGCTCACTCTGTTCTCCAACCAGTCGGCATCGCTCGGATCCTCAGACGCTGACCTCCTTCTGCTCCTCTTCTCCCGGTCCTCCCCACCGAGCTCTCTTCCCCACATCTCTCTCCTTCTTTATAATTCATTCGCAGCTTTGGTTCCTCCGTTCTTCTTCTCTTTCTTCTCCCTTTTTCTTTATTTCTTTCTTTATTTTTTTATCTCTTTGTCTGTCGCTCCTCTGCTCCTTCGAATCCAGCAACTATTAGAAGTCCGTCAAACGAGTGACTGGCTGGCACTACGAGAGAAAAAAGGAAAAAGTCCTCCTGCTGTTGGAGTCGTTGGGGAGTCGTAACAGGAAAAAAGATTGGGATTTTGGCAAGACGCCCGAGCTCCACAAAGTTCAAGATGATTAAATGAGTGTTTGATGCTGTCAAGGCAGCAGGAAGGTTCGCCGAGTGATCTGACGGCAGCGCAACAAGTAAAGTACAACAGAAGAGCTGCTTCACATCCAGCCATCTGATCCACGCTCTTTTTTTTACGGAGGACATTTTTATAGCTCAGAAAACTTCAGAATTGTGGATCTCCAAGATGCAGGACACCAGCGAAGGAGGGAAAAACAACTCGCTTCGTATCACCAGCTCTTTCGATGCTTCCACATGTAAAAGGACAAAAGTTAAAACTACTTTAGAATCTGGTGACGCACATACGTTTCTCTACAGAATATGGGAGGTTTCCATGTCCTTAAAAACACAAGATGTGTAATCTAAGTTACATCAACTTAGACAACATTGCTGAGTTTAATTTTCACGCAATTCGTTGCGTTTCGTTGAGTGTCGCAGCGTTTTGACGCGGTGCTACCGGGCCACAACCGAGCCAGCGTGACATATTTCAAAGAGGGATCGGTCGGTGGCCACGGATGTAAACACTGACTTAAAAAGAAACAAGTTTGATGATGTCGCAAACGTGGCTGGTTATACATCCAGCTGGGTTCAATATTCAGCCTACTTCGAGCTCTGTTTTGGTCTCCACCAGAGTCTGGAGAAAAATATCTGTCTCTTTAAGCTGCTGAATGCAACACGGCGTTTCAACAGCTAGTTTGCAAACTTTGTGAACTGTTTGTTTGTCTTTTATAAAAGGTACTGAAGATGCCGTGGAAGCTGTAGACGCCACAGACAACGACAGCATAACTAGGTTCTTCTCTTAATGTCAGTCATCTGACATCTGACAAAATATGAAAGTTGTGCACCTTTTAGCTCATTGTGGCTATGTTAAAAAATAATAATAATAATTTGTTATATTTTATTCGTGGTATCAAATTTTGTTTTGAGAATTGTCGAGTTTGACTACGACATTTTTTTTAAAACTGGTTTTATTCTGAGATCCCTACGGAGCGGTGAGACCGAACTCAAACAGTTGATATGTGGGACATTAAAACCAAAGCGATGAACTAGAATACAATAAAACCCTATACCGCTGAGGGCAACTGCTATTCTTTGTGGGTTTGTCACAACAAGCAGCCTTTATTGTCATAATGCCTGCACTCATCTGACCCCTTGTTAATATGAAAAATTCATCTAGCCCGCGGTTGGCGAAGTACGCAGGTTCGTGCACTTGGATTTCCAGGGACGAACATCGAGCAGCAGAGCTGCCTTTTCAAATAGTGCAAAGAAAAATAAACTGCCATTGTGCGTTTTCTATACTGTTTTTTTTTTTGCCGCTGCATTCAGGCAGTTGATATATTCAAAATAAAAACAATATAAAAAAAATGCATCATCAAAGCAATACGTTGCGCGATACAGCAGCTACTGTCGTCACATAGTCTGTAACTGTACGTCTCACGGGGCTGGAAGTCGAGCGCTGCCTCCGCAATAAGCTCCAGCCGACGGAGGGGATTCGTTCAATCCCCCCCGTCCCCTCCCTCTCCCCTCCCCGCCGCGCCCTCCGTTTACCATCCGATACAGACCATAATTAGTCGGATCAACGACAGGACTGCCGGCCGTATTGCCGCTCACCTACCCTACTCCGGTCGTTAGCAGGGCATCATTATAGCTCCTGTCGTCAAAGCGAACTGACTTTGCCTCGTAGATTATCATCGGTTGATGAATTTTATTTCTACCGGTGCGAAGGCGCCGAAAAATGACCCTCCGTGTTGTGTGAAAGAGCTCATGGCCAAAAAAAACCCAACAGTTTTGAAATAATACATTGACGTGTGAATTAATCGTATGAAAAAAAGTGCCGCTGGTGATTAAAGACCTTTTATTCTTCCCCTGACGCTTCGACTGTTATCGACGTCACTTTGACCGTTTCCTTTCCTTTCACCACTTTTACTTCCAACTTCCCTCGGGAGGCTAAAACTTACATTCACGGCAGTTTAACTTTTTTTCCACACCAATAGTTATACTTTGACTCCCGTCTTTGCAAATGTTTAGCCTCAAGGACGCCTCAGTTTTTATTCACGAAATTTCACTATTTCAGGTTTCATTATTATTTTCATTTTCTACTGTATTAAACTTGTTTTGACTCCTCTAGTATCACTTTTGTACCCAAAAACAAACGTAGCTTGTTCGCATGACGCAATAATTAAGATTCCTTTCGTTCATTTGTTCGGGAGTTGCTGATTAATTGATTACTTTAAAAGGAAAAGCCAAGAAAAAGCCCCAAAACGAGGCTGAAGCACGGATTGTGCTTCGGATTTGTCGCAGCACCGCTCCGGTCCCGCGTTCCTCGTTATCTCGTCGCATCACCGTTCATCCCATCTCGCTCTGTTGCGCGACACACATCGGGAAGGCAGGAGGCTGGTGAGAAAGGGCTGATGACAGGCAATTACCCGCGTCTCCCGACGGGGCCGCGGGAGGGTTCGTCGATGCTCGTCGGAGAGGAGAAAAAAAAATAGACGACGTAGAGCGTCTCGTCTGAAGAAAGAGAAGGCCGGATACGGGATGAGCCTCGGGTTCAGACGGGCGACACCTTTCTGTTTGGTCTGTTGACATATGGGGCTGATATTGGCTTTTATTAAAGCGGTTTATTGCCCTTAAGCACTAAATGATAATATATTTCACTGGAGAGCGAGGCGGTTATGAGCTTTGTGGCTTTCCATCCCCTCCTCCTCCTCCCCGAACCTCGTCGCCAACTCGATTTTCAAGACGCTCCCGAAAAACAAAAACCCTAAACAGAGCACGGGCACACGTGAAGTTTAGTTACGGAAATCTAGGCGTCGAAAGAAAGCGAAGAAACCTGCATCATCGGCTCACAATGCGTTTCTGTCCGACCTCTGCTATAAGTTAAGGAAGCGTTACTGCAGCGCGAGGAGACAGCGTAGAGGTGGAAAGGTTTCATCGATGTTGTAATTGCTTGTTGTTTTGCGGTTGCTGAAGGTCAGCAAAGGTTAACGACGACTTAACGACCATTTGTAAACCGGAGAAAGGTCATCTGACCATGTGACCCGTCTCAGAAGCTTCGCCCTCGAAAAAAAGCTTGCGAGTTTTTCGATGTCACTCGTCCGACCGACGGACTCATTCCTGTAAAGAAACCTAAACGCCTCAGGTGTCGCGACCCCAGAGGCCTTTAAAGGTCTTCGGTGTGCTGTAAAATGTATTTTTGAGACGCTTTGTGTACTTAATCTAAATCTAAAATTCAACAGCTGAATACGGGAACGTTGAAATCGGACGATTCTACCGATCTGCTCTGATTTGTTCAACAAAAATACTTTCAATTATTTTTCTGTGCAATCCCTGAGCACGGTAATAAGAATATGATTCCATGGTTCCATGTTTTATCCACCAAGAACTCCCAAGACTTTTCCCTTACTGGGGAATTTCCACCAGACGCAAGACATCAAACAGCAGCGTGTAAAGTGATAATCGAACATCGGCTCTCAATTCACAGCGGCGCCGACTTCCGTTACGGCGTCACCGTCCTGGGAGGCGAACTATCCCGTCAACGAAGGCCAACTGTCTTCACCCAGAAACGTACGAGACAAAGGTTGTTTTGTTTTAAGCAGCTTCCGTGAGTACATCCGGTTGTAACAAGCACAGTAAATGTCACGATAATGAACCTTCCCACCGAAACTCGACGGGCTGATAGCGAAACCACAAAACCAGATGGTCTTGCATCACCAGCTGTAACTTCCGACTTGATGATTATTGTCGCAAACGAATCCCCTTTTGTCTTCCTCCTCATTTCCTGCTGTCTCTCTGCTGTCAGCTGTCCAATAAAGGGCATAAAATTCACCCCAAAAAAAAAAAAAAAAATCGTTAAAAAGCGTCCCGCTCCGAGGCCGGTCTGCCGCCGGTGGGAACGGTGCATCGCAGGAAGAGGACGGACAAAAGGAAGATGACCTCAAACCGAAATCAAACCATCAGTCGAGCTGGTTTTGGGAACCGGCTCTTTTGACAGTTCGTGGAGTCCAAGCAAGAAAAAAAAACCACATCATTCCTCGCATCTATTAAACGAATCCTGCTGCGCACACCGGCCCACTGTGAGCTGGAAACCTTTGGCCTCCCATCTGAGACGTTTTAAATAACAAAGAGCCGACGACACCACAGTAGTATTAAGGATACTAAATATAATCCGTTTAAAAACCTCGTGCCGTATTTTTCCTCCCGCGCGGCTTTCCACCTGCGATTCTTTACGTTTTGTTTTTGGAGACGGCGTCCCTGATGTTTTATAGCTAATGGCCCCGTTGGACCGTGGCTGGAGATAATCTGCGCGGCGATGAGGACAGGTTCGCTCGCTGGTCACACAGTCTTGTGGGAAAGAGGCCATGAAATCACATTTTCTTTTGGGCAGCGCGGCCCGTCACTAAGTGCTCCAGATCCCCCCCTAAAAAAAAAAGACTCATTTCCACCCCAACTTCCTCGACAAAGTGAGAAATGAATTACACAATTAAGAGCAGAGTAAAAAGCAGAAAGACCCTGCAAGACTTTCATCGACCTTTTTCGACCTCAGCAGCACGACGGCCAACCAACCGACAGCGACGTCAGCCGCCGGTTTGTTTACGGACTCTGCGAAGCCTCCGGTTCGGCGCCATCTCGCTGGTTCGGAGCAGGAAGTGACCATATTTGGACGAGCTATCGCCCACCGATAGCCGTAACCTGACTGCGCCACAGGCCTGTCAATCAAACGGACACGCCCCCCAAAAAACACGGCTTTTTGAAGCTTATTTTCTAATTCGGGACGGAATTATTTTCAGACAGAACAGAAACTAAGAAGAAGGAGTGACACACCGCTTCCTCCCCTTTTTCTGCTGATGATGTCAGCTCTGCCGACAAGATGCCCGCGCACGCAACCAAAACAAACATCGTGCGTATTGGACGACAGCTGACTGTGCTGAAATTTGTTTTCAGATTAAAGACAACATTCGGCCGTCGTACAATAATTTAATCTGCACAGCAGGCAGACTGGTTTTGATTTCTGACCAAAACCTAGACTCGTGTTCGCCGACCCGGCTGGTGTCTGATTCAGTGCAAAGAGACGAGATGGGGGGGGGGCAATCAAACGAGACGCAAGCCCGGCTTCCTCAGGGTTTAAAAAAATAAAAATAAAAGAGCCGACTGCAGAAGAGACGATTCAACTGTACAGACACCAAACTTCGTTCTCCTTCCATCCGTCATCTGCACCCGCTTTATTCTGTACTGGGTCACAGCGGGGGAGGGAGGGGAACGAGTCTACGGGGCAAACAGAGATTGTAACTGAATAAAGCCTTTAGGTTTTTATGGAAATTACGCTTTTAAAAGTTCATGGATGATTTAACACTCGGCAGCCCAAATGCCAGCAAATTGAAAACTCTGCTGCTTCATTTCAAATGAGCAGTTCAGGGAATCTGTCAAACTGTACAGCGTTTACAAGCAGAAAGCCTCGTGAGTCTGTGGCTATTTTAAGAACCCAATACCACAGCAAAAAAACAAAAACAAACAAAAAAACAGTTCTTTACATCGGAATAAAAAGTGCAAACACAGCAAAAACGGCAGCTGCGTATATTTTCAGTCGTCCAAAAGGGGCTCAAAGGTGTTGAATCAATATGTGCTGCACAATATTTTCACCTTAAGAGAGTCCAATGAGCAAAATGCTTCCCAGCTTTTTCAGGAGTGAAGATTTAAGTTCGTTAACAAGCCACAATTACAGAAGAAGCCAGGAATAAAAACGTACGTATGTTTAGACACCTGGTGAGTTCATGTTTGCACAGGTTGCGTAAATCCAGGCGACATTCCCAAATAAAGGTGGACAAATGTTCCTCTTCTACTTGGCCAAACATTTCGATCCTTCCCCCCCCAAAAAAAAAAAACCAAAAAAACCCCACAGCTTTTAAACCACTGAGACATAGTTTCACTCATCATGCCGAGATGACGTCCCATGAAAGACGCGTACTTCTAGAATCATCCCTCCGCTTGGCTTTCGCTGTCCACACTCCCCTCGAGGACGAAGACGATCGCTGACGGAGGGGGTAAGAAGGACCCGCCGGCCTGATTCGTGGAGAGTCAAAACGTGAGGTGTGAAGAACGCGAGCGAGGCCGGAGAGGGAGGCGATAAAACAGATCAACGGAGACTAATTGCGCCGTGGAAGTGGACGGAGAGGTCACGCACACGTGACGGAGAGCGCAGCTGCTTTCCAAGCGGCAAGCCGGCGGCGAACGGACGACACGAAGCCTCGAGTTGGGATTTTGGCCGGCCTGATGAGCTGGGGGGGGGGGTCTGATTGGAAACCTGGCGATACTACGTCCCGCCCACTGAAAGCCGCACCACAGGCCTGTCAATCAAACAGACACGCCCCCAAAACACAGCTTTTTGAAGCTTTTTTTTTTCAAATTAATAACGGGATTATTTTCAGATGGACCGTCGAATTAATAAGAAGGAGCGACTTCAGCTGACAACACCGAGATAACTCGCAGAGGAATTTTTATTGGCTGAGAATTTCACGAGAGAAGCTGAATGTGAGTCTACGGAGCCGGAGGCTTTTTTTTTTTGAGCCGACCTCTAGTGGCCCTCGGTGGTATTGCAGCTTAAGACACTTCGGCTCTACGGTCTGCGGCCGCAGCCTCTCTCTCTCTCTCTCTCTCTCTCTCTCTCGGTCAGCGAGTCTCGTCTCGTTAGTCATCCCGCAGCCTTCAGAGCGAGAACACACTGATCTGACACCTGTGACACTGAAGACCTTTTCAGGCCATGACTCACACACTCACAGCTAAATGTCATTAGTGTTAGTCATGAGTCCAGCTGGATGTTTGCGGATGTCACAGAGGCCCAAAGCTGCATAATGAGTACACAGCATGCATCAAAAGGACTAACCAGTAGAGACCTGATGACATAATTATCTACTGCACAGATCAAACGTACCCTCGGACACGTACAACAGAAAAAGGCAAAATTAACCCAAATAAGTCAGAATGAAATATAAAAAGGCAGTTTTTTTCTTAATTACAAGTGTTGTTGTGTTTTTTTGCTAATGATTATTTTCAGTCGGTTTAAACTGTCGATAACTTTCTCGTTTATTTAAATTAATTAAAAATGTTTGGTCTAAAACTGAGTTTCTCAGACTTGCAGGATGATATTTTTAAAAGGATGTGTTTTCTCAAACCAACAGTCTGAAACTTAGATATGTTCCAATTATAATGAACAAACAGAGACAAATCTGAATAAACAACTCATCAAAGGTCTTAATTATTCAGTGTATGTTACTGTTTAAGAGATATATGTGGGTTAAAAATAGCCCAATTCAAATTTTAGTTTTGGCTCTAGGCTATCACTAATTTTTCAAAATAAAATACCAAGAAATGTTGTTTTATGAAAGTAACTTTTACAAGCTGAAGTCAAATACTGAGTGAGGGCAGGATATTAGTAGAAATACAACATAATATTGCCAAAAAAAAAATCTTATTAGACATTGCGATATGGAGCTGCCATGCCTCACTGATGGACATATTAATCCCCAAAATAAAGCTTATTAAAGGTTACTGAAACGTGACTTCTAAAAGCAGCAGTTATATTCAGGGAAGATTCAAGCTCATAACCCCTGAAAAGATAAGATTCATACTGAAACAAAAATGGGTAAAAGAATGGAATAAAAAGGAAGAAGTCAAAGTTCATAGAGAGTTCAACTGAACATGCAAAAAAAAAAAAAGCAGTTTTAGCTCCGAGTGGGTGAATTTACTGTCGATTAAACTAAACCATCTCCATAAATTCACCCATGCGTGGCCCTAATTAGTCAAAACATCTAAAAGCGTACCTATTATAACCCCCCCCCCTTTCCGCCCCCTTCCCCGGCGCAAACACTCACCGAACTTTTGCGGCCACGGAAGAAATCGCGTCACTCCTCAGATTCTTCCTTTTGGACACCGCAGTTCCCATGCTGAAGTGGAAACGACCCCGGAGCGCAAAACGCGGACCATTCCACAGTCTGATCGGCGCAGGGGGTGGGGTGGGGGGGGGGGTGGGGGTGGGTGGGGTAACACACGAGGAAAAAAATATAAAAAATAAAACCACATCCAGCATCCAGCGAGTCACGACTTCAACGATCTCTCACGGATCTGGTTTCATTGTGTTTTGGGGTTCAAAAATAAAATAAATAAATAAACAAGAAAAAAAATGTAAAAAGAAAAGAAGCTGAATGTTCCAGAAGAAGCTGCACAAGGCTCGGTGTTGGAGCAGCAGCTGGAGGATGCAGAGACTGGAGAGGAGAGAGGAGAGAGGAGAGAGCGAGTGGAAGCGCTGCGCTCCGCTCCGCTCCGCTCTCATCACCACACTGAAGCCTCCGGGAAGGAAGACCAGACCATAAAAGGGAAGTCGGAGACCGCCCGCAGGTGCGGGGTGGGCAGCAAGCAAGCGGGGCACGTGGGAAGGGGAGGGGAGGGCAAAACACGCGAAGAGGTGTGGAAACCCGAGTCCTCCAGTCATCTTACAGTTTATGAAGGGGTTGTTATTATTATTATTATTATTATTATTCTACATTAAATGCCTTTTTGGCGGCTTTAACATGCTTAAAAACTTCACGAAACTTGGCCCACGCGTCAGTCCTGGTGAAAAGAATCACGACTTTTGGGTGGTTACGCGAGTGGGCGTGGCCAAATGACCTACATGTACGAAATTCGGTGTATCCTGCAGAGATCTTTAAAAAAAAAAGTGAACAGGAAGTCCGCCATTTTGAATTTAGTTGCCATTTTTTGGCAATTCGCAGGTGTTGTACTTTAACAAACTCCTCCTACAGATTTTATTATCACTTATTATGTGTGCTGTGAGCCTGACAAACACAAATTGCAGGCATTTTCATGCAAAGTAAAAACCTTTGAAGCTTAATTTTGTTATTCTATCTATGCACAACTTTGTTTGCAGTACCCACTGAATGCATTTAGATTCTAGAATTATCTCTTCGTAGTTTGCATTGTTTTTGTTCCTAGTGGCACTCGGTGGTATTGCAGCTTTAAGGCACTTCCGCGTCGGCCTCATTTTTCAAACCTGGAAGCAACGAACACGTTTACATACAGTCTATGTTGCAAACCAGCCACGCAACTAAACTGTAATTCGTTGCAAAATCAGTACGATCACTTTAGAAACAAACATTTGATCAAACTACAGGCAATTCCACTTGTTGTTTTTCATTCCAGTCACTCTTCTCACCCATAAAAATCACTGAATCCTTTTTACTCTTTACTCATTACAGCAACAGGTGAGGCCCGTTGGGACTAAGCCGCAGCTTAAGTTTCATCCAGCTGTCTGGCTCATTCAAATAAAGCAATCAGAGTCCGCCTCGGGGATCAGGTTGTAGATTAACACATGCAAAGCACGGTAAACAAAAGCGGCTCATTTGACTTTCATTTTCAGTCCCATCAATGTGTCTAATGACCTGAGAGGCGTGCAGACATTTTTTGGGGGGGGCTCTCCGGGGAAACAAAATCTATGTCCACGTCAATATTCAATCAGTGTAGAAAAAGAGAAAGAAAAAAAAAAAGAGAGAGAAAAGAAAAGGAAACTCATTACCTCTTTGTGATTATGAAAGCTCGTGAAATAAACTCGGTACAGATTACATCCTGTACTGCACATAATGCCCGTCAACTCAAGACCCGGGCTCAGACTGTGAATCAATGCCTTCAATATAAAGAAGGAAAAAACAAAAACACAAAGTCACTGCTAATTAAGTGTGTGGGCACAGCCGACTTGGACAAGACGGGCAGTGTGAAAAATACACTCTGTGACTATATTTTCCTGCATGGTCGGTCAAATCAGGATAACTTGAGTGACTGGAAACGGCTTCCAAAAAATATACGCAAAAGAACATACAGTGCACAAAAACAACTGAATACACACTGGTTGAAGAGGGATCGTCTTATTGTAGTTGCATTATTTTGAAGTGCGGGCACTAAATGAAAAGATGACTCAGTCTGGAGAAGCTTGGCAGGAGAGGAATTTCCCAACAGGACAACGATCCCAACAGGACAACGATCCCACCAGGACAACGATCCCAACATGACAACGATCCCACCAGGATAACGATCCCAACATGACAATGATCCCAACAGGACAACGATCCCAACAGGACAATGATCCCAACAGGACAACGATCCCAACAGGACAATGATCCCACCAGGATAACGATCCCAACATGACAACGATCCCAACAGAACAACGATCCCAACATAACAACGATAACAGGACAACGATCCCAACATGGCAATGATCCCACCATGACAACGATCCCAACATGACAACGATTTCATTGACGCTGTGACAATCGCACAAGATGCTTTCAAAGACAATAAAAGTGAAAGATGAGACCTGACGAAGTACGTTCCCAAAATCCAAAAGGAATACTGGAGGAGCGTCGTAAAGTTGAAAGGTCGAGGCTTCGACTTCCAACCCCTCTGAGGATGCCCTTTGGTATCCGGCTCCGAAATGTTTTGCAGCTTTAAGTCCAGACTTGGACTTGGCGATTCGACCACATTGTGATGTCATCGAATTTAAGGGGCTGAAGCAGTGCGTAGTTCAGGAAACCCCCTGAGGTGGGGTCTCTGGTGGCGGTGGTGTTGATTGGATGAATTCAATTCAAATTATATGGTGCCGGATCATTAAATGAGTCGTCACATGGCACTTCACACCATAAAGTCCTTTACATAGAACCTTGGGAATAATATGAGCAACAATTCAACCGGAAGGAAAGAAGACATCTGGCAGTGGCAGGAAAAAATGTTTTTTTTCAGATATCACCGATTCCAGTTGCCATGGCCAGGACAATCTGGTCCTCATCAAAAATCTCTCACAACTTGATAACCAACATCATTTGTCTGATCTGTTGGTGTTCAAAATGCTTAAATATACAAACTATATATATAAAACTGTTCCATGAAAATCAAGGTGAGGCAGGGTCACAAAAAAACTCAACTTAAAAACAATCCAAGTCACTCCGTGAAGCGTTTCCCAAAGAACTCCTTGAAAACCTGGACTGAATTTAAGGAAGCTCTACTGCCTGTATGATAAGAATAGAAACAGATAAAAGGTAGCGCGCTATCTGTCATCACAGCCGCGGAAATAAGACGTCTCACCGGATTCGACATCAGAGACTTTGTACCCGCTTCGTTATCGGCGTGCGGGGGATGGGGGAGGGGGGGATGAAAGGGGAAGAGTTCAGTCGACAGATTTACATCACGCTCCCGGTGTTTCATATAGGCTGCCACACTTTGACTTAATATCCCAACGGCAGTCGATTCAGCTCACTCACCTTTGATTTTCAGATATTTACCTAAAAGCCTTAAAAATAAAAAAAAAAACCTCATTTAATGTAGTTAAGAAACCTTGAATGCCCCAGATCAAGTTATATCTCGATGCTACCGTTACAAATAAAGCTTCGGTAACAGGTTTGACCTCCAACAGAGGGGAAGGAAAAAACCCGCCTTTAAAAGGAAAAAACCTCAGACACAAGAATTTTAAAGATGCAGACATAGTTTCATATGTCTGATTTTGATTGGACGACCGTATCGGTCTTTTAGCAGCAAAGAGTACAGCTGCAAGAATTTGAACTAAAACCAGGGAAAGAAATCATATCATGCCGTTTTTTTGTTTTTTTTGGGGATGGAAGATTTTGTTGATTACTTACTTCTCATGCTGAAGATGTTCTCCACATTTCAGCCACGGACACGTCTTTGTATAAATTCACGACTCCAAATGGAACAAAGAGAGGAAAAAATACAAAATTCAATCAATACTCCTGTCCTACAAATATCTTTTATTCGTGTCGAGGGTTTGGACCACCTTGAAAGCTGGCGGCATACAAATATAACTGCCATGTTTTATTTGAGGGATAAATCGCCAGATTTGGAACTTTCCTTATTGGATTTCCAGTCACAGCTGAAGAGGTAAGTCTTATTCACCAGTGTTGCTGCTGCCAGGTTGCAAACAAGATACGGATACAACCAAAACCAAGAAAGGTAACTGGAGAGAGGGGAGTTCTGCACGTCTATAAATAACGCTATAACGCTATAATCCATCCATCCGTCCGTCCATCCATCCATCACCCTCTTTCCTTCCCCCTCTTCGCCCCTCCTCCTGTGAGCCCGATCAGTTGAGGCGTTAACAAAATCGACTATGAATATATTCAAATTTGCCATCTGTTTGTTTTTCTGATGGTCGTTATTTCGTCCAGTGTGTCGCTCCCACGCCCGCCGCAGTGACAGATCTTCACCGCTCAGGCAAAACAATCAACAAAAATGTGTGGATCTGCTCGGTTGTTTTTGGGGGGCGTTGTAACTGCTGCAGAAAAATCCGACGCACTCCGCGGAAACAGCTGCACGCGGACGCTTCGTATCCCGGCGAGAACCGTAAATTACTGTCAAATCCGTCAAAGGGTTTGTTTTGTTGTTGTTTTTTCATGAGGACACTGATGAGTGGCGATCGTTGTTTGGCTGCGGAAGGTTGAAAAATGGCAGCGTGATGCTGCTGATCAGCTGTTACGGATTTAATTCACGCCTTCGAGAGAAACCACACGGCTGCTAGTCGAGCGCCGAATTCATTATCACGGAGTGGAGAATCGATATACTGTTTAACTCAGAAATGATTAGCTTTATTTCGGAGCTATCGGTCTGTTTGTCCTGAAATTGCGAGCGCCAATTATCCGCAGCAATTAATTTACTAATCTAAACTGTTTAGAAAATAATTAAGATGACGTCCTGTTTTGATCAATTCCACGGACGCTCTGCGGTACATCACTCCGGACTTCAATGTTAATCACGAAGTGAAATGCGTCGTGTAATTTATTCACGGTGTAACGTAGATACGACTAACGTCAGCATGCAAATGTGAAGCTGTGAGAGTTTCCAATCAATCACATCAACTCCACTCAGTGCAGTGGATGTTAACAGGGAAAGGAAATTCCATCTTTTTGATTTGAATTTCACTTCGGAGTGGCTTTCGGATTTTATTTCTACTTATATAAACATACATTTTATGTTTGTCAAAGGAATTATAAATGGTAAAAATCTAATTTAGTCGCACATTGTGTTTGTCACGGGGCTCTTTCTGTCTTCAGTCGCCTTTTTCCTCTGGAGGTTTCTAGTTTTTGTTTTGTTCAGAACTTCACTCACTGTTGTTCATTTCAGTTCTCAGGGATTCTTTTTGGTAAACTTTCTCTTCTTACAGATGAGTAGTTTTTCTGTCAGTCACTTCCCCTCTGGCTCCAGCTGCAATCTTAATTAAAGGATAAGTCGGACACATACCGCCTCATTATATGAGAAAAAAAAAGAAATACTTTCAACAGGACACACCTGAGCAGTAACTTGTACTTTTTAATCAGTCACTAACTTTTGCATATTTGAAAAAAACGGGCCCCAACATTAAAATGTGAAATGAAAGAAAGTATAAATATTGTGAAATAAAAGCTAAAAATCCAGTCTGTACTTTGTTTTGTTTTTTCCTGTGAATCTTAAATTCAAATGTCTGAAGTAGCAAAAACATTCAAGTTCACTTTCCTGTTTTACAGTTTTGGAGGGAACTGTACTCGACAAATCGTAAGAAAAATCCGATCACGTTCGAAATGTTTTGACGATTATGAAAAAACCAGAATATTTGACATCTATTAGACGATTGCAGTTTAAATGTTGAACTTTAAATCCGACCACACACTTACAGCGAAGACTACAACTCTGGGTTTTACCATTTTCTTCAAATAAACATACAGCAGGTTGTTGTTTTTTTCCCCCACAGCCTTTTTCGTATCAGCTCTGTGGCTAACTGTCCTCTCCGCTGCATTTCAACTCAGGGTTGGAGAATATTCCTCCCCACCAACCTGTAGAATATATAAAGACCTGCCGCTTACGGTGGAAATGTCGTTTCACAGCCGGACACAAAGAGCCCATAACCCCGCAACTCTGAACATGTTTTTACTTGAAATTTTCAGCAAAATTTCTCTTCTATTGAATGGAGGTGAAAAAAAAAGAAGAAGAATTAAAACAATTTTTTTTTAAAAAGACCTTTTGAAAATGTCGAGGTGTCCGGAGGTTTTACTGTCAGGGAGACGAGCAGAAAACGAGGGTGTCGTGATTTAGTTTCTGAGAGAGGACGATAAGGAGCCTCTATTAGACATCGCACTCTGAGCGGGTTCAAGCCAGGCACCGAGACGTAAACTACTCAGGTTTTGGAAAGCGATGATGCTAATCAGTTTGACAGGTTTCATATCTCGCAGCAGCAGGACCTCGGGTCGAGCATTTGGACATCGCAGCGTTTAAGTGAGAGATGATGTGACTATAAAGGAAAAAAAAGGTGGTCTTTCTTTTACAACTCAAATTCAAAGCTATAAACCCATCTGTGCTGAGTGCTCGACACTCTGGGCCTTTTTCCTGCCACAGCCTCACATGCTCTGGTGCGACCTAATGACGGCTAACTTTAGCACACTCTAGGTGGATAATTACGGAAATGGGATTTTGCTGCCGTCGTGACTCCACGATTACGACATTAACCCACGTCTACGAGGGTGTATGTGTGGACCCCACAGACTGGATATAAAAGTGGACGTGGCTTTCGGGTCTGTAAAATGAGGCCAATGCGGAAAATACCTTAAGCTGCAATACCACCGAGTGCCACTAGAGGTCGGCTGCAAAAAGCCCCCTCTCGTGATATTCGAAGTCAATACATTTTCTCCACGAGTTATCTCGGTGTTGTTAGCTAAAGTTGTACGACTTGTGACTTCATACTTTTGGCGACGTTATTTTCGCTCAAACCAACGGGGTCATACGCGCTACGTGACCACCACCCGCGACTAAACTCTGCAAAAACGACTTTTTCTTCTTTTCTTCCTTGTCTAGAAAATGATAAGCGTTAAGCCTTTGGGGATGAGAGGTGGAACGAGTTCAAGAAACTTATATCGTTTATCCCAAAATGTGATTGTTGTGCAGCTTTCCAATCACACGATTTAGACCAAGATGTCAAAATGAGCCATCTGGTTGTAACAGTACAAAAGTGCCAATGAGTCAGTACATTACATTTAGTTACAACTAAATACAACTGAATATTAAACTACTACAATTAAATCAGGTAATTTACAAGGAGGTATACATTTTTGATTTACCTGGTTTTACTTCTTACAGTAAACAAACTAGTCTAAATACGTACTGTAACACTGTAGGACTCGGACAGATAAATAATTGGGACTACGAGGCCGGTTGCAGGTTTGGTAGTAAAGAGGCGACGTCCATCACAAAAGGCTTTGAAGTCAGAATAACATGAGGAGAGGAGGGAGTTCCTGGTTTTGCTAAATCGACATTCGAAAATCCCATAATGGCCATAACAACGGAGATTAACTCCGGAAAAATAACAAAATACATGGAAATGTGTGTGTGTGTGTGTGTGTGTGTGTGTTTCTGTAACAGGGAGGAGCAAGCAATAACATGCTTTGTGCATTGTGGTCATGAATAACTCCCTCCCCGTGACAAAAACACGTTTATAGCCGTGATATACCACGGATTGTATACGGGGCTGTAAAATGACAACGCTGACGGGAGAGAGGACAGTGATGGAAAGTGGCTGCCGGATTCATCGGCTCGGCGTGCGAACGGGAAAATCAGAGCGGAACGTAAAGGCATAAAACACCGGAGAGGTTGCCCGTCCAGCGAAAATACAACATGAAGTCATTTGACGGAGCAATGGACCAAAGAAAAAAAAAAGGTTTTATTTCTTAGAGTAAACCCACCTGTTGTGTTTTCAGGGTCATTTCACCACCATCAGTTTTAAGCTCTTGTCTTGGTCATTGTTGGGGTTAACCATTCGTGCTATAGCTTGGACTTTCAGGACAGTCGAGGCCATCCAATTATTTCGTCATTTATTTTGATAATACGAAGAGATTTTTTTTTTATATCGGCCTTTATATCAAGAAAATAAATAATTTTGTCTCATTAGAATTGTTATGTTTTTACATGTATCTCACCAGAAACGCTCGGCATTAGAGAGGTCTTCTTTTTATAGTTGTGCAGAGACAATTGTCTCGAATCTGGAAATACCTGAACCCATGTTTGTGGGACTCAGCAATTTGACAAAAATATTAGTGCCTGACAGAAATTAAATGTCATGAATGAATTTCAAAACTGGAATTAGCTGAAAAACGCTTTGTCGTACAGAGAAAAGAGCGGCATCACGAGAGACGGTGATTTCTGCTGTTTATTCGGATGTACAGTACGTTGTGAAGCGATCGGGACTTTGGAAATTTATTCACTTAATTCATCGTACCGGCATGTTTTTTTTTTTTTTTTAAAGCTGGAGGCATGCAGTGTCGTAGGATATCTCATGCATCTCTCTCTGATTAATACTGATGATTCAATAATTCAACAGAGAAGACGAGGAGGGAATTTGAGCCCACTTGGCGTTAATCTGGTTCTGATCACCTTGTCGTAAATTATTAACTTCTTTTCAAAGAATACTCATAAAGGGTGGTCGGCACGAAGTGGCAGTCGTTGGACGACCGTAATGCGATCCAAGGATAAAACACGAATTGACAATTTTGCCGAAAATAATGGAAATGCCAATATGATGCATTTCTCACATATATCTGTCCTGCAGGAATTTATAGTTATAGGAGAAGGCTTCCATAGGTCCAATTTACAGTCTGTCATTCAAGTGGCAAACAAACAACGGCGACGTCACCCGTCGGTTGGTGAAGGGCACCCTCATGAAGCGGTTTCAGACCAGGAAGTGACCATATTTGGACGAGGCGGCGGGGGAGGAGCGAGCGGTGGATCTGACTCCATCTGATTGGAAACCCGACGCCCACCGACAGCTGTAACCTGACTGCACCGCGGGCCTGTCAATCAAACAGACACGCCCCCAAAAACACATCTTTTTTTTAAGCCTTATTTTTTATTAATGAGGGATTATTTTCAGATGGATCTCCAGAAAACTAATAAGAAGGAGTGACTTTAGTTAACAACAAACGAGGTTGCCGACGAGGTTGCGTTTATCTTTGTTCTACGGTTTCGGTTCAAAGCAGCAGATCTTCAACAGGCACAAATCATTTGCTGCCCATCCGATCCCACCAGCGGTACCCTCACCGTTTATCTTGTGGAAGAAGATCAAAAATAAAATAAAACACGTCTCCGCGTCATGCAGAAATGACCCGTGTTTACCGCCGCGCCGCTTCCTCTTTGATCTTCACATACAAGGTGTTTATTTTACATTCGGGGCTCTCGTCTTCAGTTCGTCTTGACCTTGCTCAAGGACACGGCCGTCCAATCCAATCTCCATAAGTCAGCCGCTCGGAGGTGAACGTTACGAGCAGCCATTTAAATACACCCCCCCCCCCCCTCGCCAACCATTCCTCCTCCTCCCGGTCTCCGGGTGATGGATTGTGGCCCCTCTGCTGCCTCTCCCCCCCCTCCTCCCCCACCGACACTCCAGACGCTCCGATAGTTTGGTTGCCATCTAAGAGTCGCGGCGAGCGATGGGATTGGAGGACGTGACGGGGAGACGGGGGTAAACAGACGCAGGTCGTTACCCGACCGGTGGGCGCTGATCATCTTTAGTGCAGTTTGGGTAATTGGATGAGCCGTGTGTCAGTGACCCATCAATGTCAACGCTCCAATCAGATCCCACCGTTCCATTAATGCTCAGGATGTCTTTCACACCATTTCCCTTCTGTCTCTTTCTACCATTGTCTTTTTCCACACACACACACACACACACACACACACACACACACACACACACACACACACACACACACACACACACACACACACACACACACACACACACACACACACACACACACACACTTATCACTCTCCCTCTGTTGCCTCGGACTGAGTCGGGGTTGCGGCTGGTACATCGGCGATGTTGCAAGTATCTACAATGAGGTTTTTTTTAACACAGCAACAACTCGCCAGGACTTATTTCCTTCCACACTTTCATCTGTGTTAAAGTGAGCTTCTACACCTATAAAGTCATAATATCTAATGCAGTATGAAACTAATTTAACGTGCTTGTATTATAGACTGTATATAAAAAGTGTTCGTAGCTTCCGGGTCTGAAAAATGTGGCCCGATGCAGAAGTGCCTGAAGCTGCAATACCACCGAGTGCCACCAGAGGTCGGCTCCAAAAAGCCTCCGGCTCCATAGACTCCCATTCAACTTCTCTCATCAAATCCAAAGTGAATAAAATGTGTCCATCAGTTATCTCGGTGTTGTTAGCTAAAGTCACTCCTTCTTATTAATTTTCTGGAGGTCCATCTGAAAATAATCCCTCATTAATGTGAAAATAAGCTCCAAAAAGCTGTGTTTTGGGGGCGTGTCTGTTTGATTGACAGGCCTGTGGTGCAGTCAGGTTACAGCTATCGGTGGGCGGGACGTAGCATGGGCGGTTTTCCAATCAGATCAGTCAGATCCACCGCTCAACTCCGCCCCCAACTCGTCCAAATATGGTCACTTCTGGCTCACTGTTGTTTGCCTCTCGAGTTGAATCCGGAAGATCCCACTATCAAAGAAAAAAAATACTCCTACAAAAAACGGTGTAAAATCAATAATATATAATTAGTAGTTCGTAATAATGACATGTTATTTGATGAAAGAGTTTAGTTTCATGTCTCTTTTGCATTTTGTTTCATAATGGAAATTCTCCCAATAATGCCTTCAATTTCATGTCAAGTATGACAACTCTTCCGAGTGAATTTATTTTCACAACTTGCCGACGTGTCTTTGAGTCATAATATTTCACGGTGAACTTTCCAGACTTCTAATGGCCATCTCTTGCAGCGCTCCTGTCATCTCCGTCGATTTCCTCCTCTGACTGATGCCTGCCAACAGAATTAGGCAGGCCTCCAGTTAGCAAGCGTATAAACTCCTCCTGCTCGTCTAAAAAAAAAAGACACACTAGATCATCTTGACCTAAATATTACGCTGCAGCTGCCAGAACACAAAGGGAACGGATGGATGTTCTTCTCAGAGTTATATCTTGAGTTTAAAGCTCAGAAATCAGATCCAATCACTCGGCGTATCGCCTGTATCATACAACGCTTAACTCGTGGGGAAGTTATCCAGTCAGAAAATACACCGTCGTGGAACAAATAAATGACCAAATAACATATTTTCCTCTCGTTTGTTCTGTCGGCTTCTCTTCATTTTGCTTTTTGGGACTTGTGTGATCATATCTGATGATGTTTTAAGTCATATTCACGCATAAATATATATATAAATTTTTTTAAAAAAATTCAGAAGGGTTCACAAACTTTTAAGTACACCATCGTAAACAAACCCAGATAATCTTAATAAAACAAGTTGTCTATAGGATATTTGTGATCTGACTTCATGCCCCACGTGGCACGAGTAGATTTTAAATATCACAGAAGCTGGTCATCGCAGCTCGTCACCTGCAGCTTTAACGTTTAACCGCTTCACCGTGGCTGTTTTCCAATGTTCAGACTCCCTTCCAGAAATAATAAATGTTCTGGCTGATGAACAAATGCCAGAAATGCCAGTTTAGAACAGTTTTTATTTATTTTTTTGGTGGATGTATTTTAAGATGAAAGATTTATGTATCTTGGCCCCAACTCTAGGATCTACTATAAATGTCTTGGGGAGGGGGGTAATAGCAAAGGGGGCTTCGGTGGGTCGGAGACCAACAGCTTATCGGGCAGGGGTGGTCCGAATGTTTAGGCTCTTCAGTGTAATTACAACAGATTATACACTGCATTTCTTTCTTCACGTTAATCCCATGTGCTTTGTTGCCTTGGTGCTGAAGGAAGGCCGAGTCCACTACCACCAATACAGAGAATTACTGAACGTAAATATGTTCAGTAGTTACTGCAGGCAACATGCCAACAATAAAGTGTCGTAAAAACTGGGATTTGAGGTCATGGGAGGCACGACTCCACCAAACACATGGCAGTGTTGTTATTGAGGGAATTAGTGCTGTCGGAGTTTCTAGTAAAATGGAGGCAGTGATAAATAACAGAAAACACAGGGAGGGATAATAATATGATAGTAATATGAAATAAACAGGGACAACTAAATGTAATGGTCTGGTGTTTTTTTTGTTTTTTTTAACTGTGATTATCTCAAACCGATTGCACCACAGGCCTGTCAATCAAACAGACCCCCCCCCCAAACATATCAAAGCTTGAAGTCTAATATCTAATTAATGATGGAATTATTTTTGGAGGGACCACCAGAAAATCTAATAAGAAGCTATGACTTTAGTGAATGACACCAAAATTGACTCGTGGAAAAAAACATACCAAGTTTGTATTTAATGATTGAAGTTGAATAGGAGCAAGAACCTTTTTGGAGCGGACCCCTAGTGTCCCTCGGTGGTATTGCATTTAAGGTGTTTCCGCGTTGGCCTCGTTTTTTCAGAACAGTAAGGTACATCCACTTTTATGTACAGTCTATGGACTCTCAGCAGTTATAGATAAAAAATAAAAAGTGTCCCCAACTGCTATTGCAATGCAAAATTGCGCTAAAATGCATTACCACTGATGGCCACTAGGGGCTGGCTTAAAAAATAACTTGGCTCCAATATACTCCCATTAAATAAAAACATCAACTTCTCATGAAATACAAAGTCAAGTTGCCACTTGCTTTAAACACAAGCATTCCAGAAATTCTGATGTTTTGCGGGAAAAAAAGTGTAAAAGTCCGAAGTGAGCGAGACAAAAGATATGAACCTGACTGAAGAAGAATTTCAAGCCCTTGAGCTGTCTGACTCTGTGCTCACCTTCTGATAAAAGTTCACTGACCAATCATCCAGTATTTCCCAGAACACTCCAGATTTTTATTTTCTGCCTCACCTCCTTAAATTAGTCCCCCCGCCCCCCTCACCCCCAAGCCTGACCAAAATTTATAGTATCACTGCTGTTTCTGAACAGCCCACAAATTACCTTCCCACAAATGGGTTGAGTAAGTATCATCACACAGGATAAAGAAAAAAAAAAAAAAAAGTCCAGCACGCTCGAACTTGGGAATCACTTTGCTTCCTGACTTCTAAAAAGTTTGAGGATATGAAACAGATTTTTTTTTTTAATTATAATTTTAATAATAATAATTAAAACAATTATAAACGTGGATCCACCGTTTTATGATACTTTCATTAAAACTTTACGGAAGGTGAAGAACTCAAGGAACTATTAAGTTTCCTATCCTGCACCCTGATTTATATATTGATGTAATGCTTGAACAGTGTTGAAAGAATAAGTGCACATCTGAAAATGATTTACCACAGCAGGTTATTTAGTATTAGTATTATGTCTTTCCATAATGTCATTTGCCACGATGTAGGCGTTTTTTACCCTTCGCTGATTTAAAAGGGAACTTCTAACCTTGGATCTAAGTGCAGTAATGCATTTGTGTATCAAATGTGACTACGTAATGCGGAACGCATGCCAGGAGTAAAACTCCGTGATTGAGTTTTTTTTGCAATTCATGCTCTTGATGGTGAATCTTTTGAACTGGCTCCTACATTTCTTTAAACAACCTCCAAAGACTCGGATGAAGAAGCTTCATAATACGGCGGATTTTGGGGAATAACGTTTTATGAAACGTTAAAACCGGTGACTGAAAAATTGTTGTTCCTCCTTAGAAAGAACAAAATGCATTCAACAGTCATCTTTGCTGTAAAATAAATAAAAATAAAAGTGTCTTACAAATGGAGCTGTTAGCATGGTTGTAGACTCTCAAGGGCTACAATCTAAGCACACGGTGCATTTAATGACAGATAATCTGAGTGCAAAGTGAGGCACGTGGTTCAAAAGGGGGTCGTTCTTGGTCTCCTCGTCGATCATAGGTGTTATTTTGGGCAGTAAGCAACATAAAGCGATCATTAAGAGACGGCTGAGCTTGCACTTTGGCAGGTTGCCATCACATCGGCGGGTTTGCCAAGAAGAAGGGAAAGAACGATTCTCCACAGAGGAAACACTTCTGCTGGCGTGAAGATTGAAGTTCACCGTAATAATGTCTCTGTATGTGTAATCAGCAGACTTGTTTAAGCATTTTGCACCTGCCTCATAAAAACCTTAAAGCTTAAGACCAATTTGTTTTCTTCTTCCTACAGATAACAAAGCGCCAATTATGCACCTGACCACACAGTCATTTTAAGACCAACACGCCCACAAACGCTCAGATGCAAAGTACATTTGCTAATTATACAGCAAAAAATATATTAATAAGTTAGGTGCAAAAAAAATTCCAGCATTTTTTTTAAAAATTATTTTGAGCACAATTTGAAAAATTGCATAAAAGATGGGTGAAAACTTACCAGCTGTTTTTGTTGCTTTACAACATCACATTACACTACACAGAAATATAAGAACAAATAAATGATGTTACAGTGAAGATAAACTGTTCAGTAAAAGTAACAGTTACATGCAGAATGTAAACTGATGAGTTCATTTTTTTGGGATTGGGATGAAATAAAAATAAAACAAGATGAATGTCATTTGATTAATTTTTTTTTTTAAATCTGTCTTTTATACACTATGATATAGGTCAATAGGAAATAGAAGAAACTGTTATTACTGATGACAACTTGAGTTAAAATGAGTTACTTGATTAAAAAACTTTCATTAAATAAATTTGACTTGAGTAAAATGTATAATAAAGGTTTTGTGCTTTTTTTTGTTTGTTAAAGCATGGCATTAATATTTTTATAGACTGAAGAACTTTTTCTGTCCAATTCAGATTTTCTAAGTTCGAAAAAAGGTAAATATAAGGCTTAAGGGAGGCCTAACGCCGGAGTTTTGCTCGGGCCCTGAAATAACTAAATGCGCCCCTGTTCTTCATTCTTTACGGTGCCGGACAGATTGAAAATATAAAAAGTTTCCTCTGCTGAAAACAAGAAGCTTCAATGTCAAAATGTTAATAATCATGGATTTATTGAAAACGTGGGCTTAGTGGACAAAAAACAAATACTTTAACATCTTTGAGCTACTTTAATTGCCTTGATCTGAATGAGACCTAAGAGACACAACCGAGCCCATCTGCACTCTTTTTAATCAATATTTATAAAAATAATTTTAAGTGAGGTATGTGTATAACATCCCGCAACAGTTGCTATCATCGATCCTCCTGGATCAAAACAGAATTCATCACAACAGCTGGCTGCAGTCGTTCTCCACAAACGTTCCTCGGCTCTCGTCCTTGATCCTGATAATCGTGAACCTGGTGAGGTTTTTTTTTAGGTGTTACGTCATAATTAGCTGGACTGCAGGAGGACTCGAGATTTATTTTCCCGCCCCCTCGCAGTACCTAGGTGTGAAAACTGGGTGTCTGCGGCGGTCCTGAGGGTCGTTCACGTGTTCCCGGTTGCTGTTTTTAGATGTCTGACGAGCGGGTGACGCACGCCGACAGCCCCCCCCCCCCCCCCACCTCCACATCCCCGTTTAAACTCCTCGACTCACTCCGCGAGCATCGCCGAGCTAAAATAGACACGCTCAGATCCGCGAAGCTGCTATTTATGCCGATAAGTCCGATTTAGTTCAGATGTTCTTTTTTTTTTTTTTTTTTATTCCCCCCTCGACGGAGTTGGAAAAGAACAGAGGAAGCAACAGGAGGGTTTCACGAAGAGCCGCGATTTTCAGGGAATGAAAATACAGAAAACATTTGACTTCTTTTACGTAAAGAAGATTTCTGCTTGTGGCCTAAATTCTATTTCACATGCGCCTGTATGTGAAATAGAATTTAGGCCACAAGCAGAAATCTTAAACGGTCAGGAAAATATCGTCCAGCAAACTGGACCAGTCTGGGAAAGGTGGTGGAGGTGTTGGACGCTGAATAAACCCTTATCCATATTGAATAAACCTGACGGCCCTCTCGACCACCTGCTGCAGGGACAGAGGAGCACTTTCTCCAACAGACTCATCCAGCTGCTGACAGACTAGCGTAGGGTGATTCGCGGCATCCCTTCTTTACTTTTTAGTGCCTAAGACATTTGTCCGAGCGTACCTTTAAAGTAGTCCATCGGCTCATCGGCTGCCTGCCACGACCTCGGCTCTCCATCACCTCCATTTAGTTGCAGGTTCGCGCTGTCTGCTTCCTCTGCTGCTGAAAACTGTCACTTCAGGCATTTGGGAACAGAGAAACACACTTCGGGTAAATGAAGCCATCACTGACTGTAAAAAAACAAAAACAAAGAAGAATTCCAAATGGTGACAGCATTTGGGTCAACTTCAAACAGAATACAAATCTGCCGAGCCACGCTGATTCACTCTGCATATGAATTACCCATAGTTTAGCTGTAATTAGCAGAGGCGCTTATTCCTGTAAAAAAAACAAAAAAAACTTGTTATTTTCCCCCGACATTAAACTCGAGCACTGATCCAAATATTGTCAGATTTCAAAAGCTTATTATCGTCTAATCTGGTTCAGCTGCTAAACAAAACTCATCGGGGGCCACACAAGAGACGGCAACACTAAAAAATTCAATATGCGGGGAAAAAAAAAAAAAACGTCCACGCTTGCGACTTGCTTTCTATCCAGCTGTCAATCAAGTGATAACCTGGCTGGAGTGCCCCTGGTTCTGGAGAGTGAGCCGGCCTATTACTATGTAAATCCTGCCAAATTAGCATCCATTCCCATCAGCGCTGTCCAGCTGGAACCTGCACCAATAACACAACTTCATACTGCACTGCTGCCTTTGCAGTATATTATCGCCTGAGCTCCGAATGTTTCCGCCCTGCGGCTTCACATACGGATACTGAAGCTCCCGGTTAGTAAAAAGTTTCCTCAAGTAAAAAGGAATGGTAGGAGTGGCTTAAGGTTTAAGCTCCGCCCTGAATTTGATAGGCAGAGCTCAGAGGACAGAAACTGCAACCTGTAAGTACAAAACTCTTTATTTGACACTTTTTCAAACCAATTTGGTCACACGAAGCATTGCAGTAGACATTTAGGGAACATCTTTGTAATTGTACATAACAATGAGTCTTAATTGAAAACAACAACAAAAATCACAGAAAACAAAAAGGCACATGTTGAATTTAAGCTGTTTGTGATGCAAAATATCTGTGAAGTATCAATTTGTTATTGTTCACCTAAATTAAGCTTATTCAGCTGGTTTGGGTGGAGCTCAGCTATGTGAATACATCTTAAACGTGTAGCTCTCGGACACTTTCATTTTGTCAAAGTAGCTCTCAGAGAAAGAAAAACGAACACCTCTGTGTAGATCTGTGTTTCACCAAGTATTACCAAGCACATCAGTTCTGAACATTCAGGACAGGCGAGAAGAGTTGTGCGTTGTGAATGTCGGTGCCGGTATCGGTCAGGTATGTCAGACGAGCCTTTGGCACAGCGAGGACAGCAAGTCGGCCTTCTACGCTGTACAGAGTACAGGGTGAGTGTTTTTTGTGAGCGACCCCATTCGGCCCCCCGTGTTTGAGAGCAGGTCATTACGAACACTCACCGGGGAGCACTCGTCTCCATAAAGGAGACGCAGTCGGGCTTCATTTTCATTGTGATCCGACAGAACGTCTGATGTCACGGACGTGCATCACCGCGGCGCTTTGTCTCCTTCAGCAGGGTTTAATTATCAGCCCCGAAATGAGAAAATAAATCCCGCGCCAGGTGCATGCGTGTAATTATTTTTGGTTTCGACCAGTATGCACTGTAAAAAAAAAAAAAAGTTCAAAATATCAAAGCAGCAAAACCTCAGTTAATTATTGATACTCAGTTTTGTTGAAATACGAGTGACGCTTTAGTTTGTTGGCACAATTTGAATTCTTCGCTTTAAATGCTTTCAATAATTTAAATTTCAAAGTTTTCCTTCCAAGTTTTTACAGTGTTGATTTTACCCAACTGATGACCTTTCCACAAGCTGCTGTGAATGTTTTATGCAAAAAAAAAAAAAAAAAAAAAAGAAGAAATGAACCCTCTCATTTACATATTATTAGTCACAGATGATACTGACTGAACTTGAGCTAACTTCTGACTCGAGTCACCGCTGCTGGCATCATTTATTTCCTTAAACAATTCCTATCTTTATCAATAGAGTTAAAGAGAACAAGCAGAGAGGGGAACAAAAATATATTCCATGTTATTAAAGCGACAATTCAATTAAGGCGGACCCCGACGGTGTCGGAGGGAAGGAGCGGGTCGCTCGGCGCATCGATCGAGTTTCCTGCGGAGAAAAACAGGCCCCGCCTCCTCGTGTCTCGTTCGGCGGAGCGCTGACCTACTTTACCTGCGTGACCCGCTTTGTTTTTACATTAAAAATGGATGACACAGAAGCCCAGAGAAATCCGCAGGAGACGAGGAAGAGGAGGAGGAGGAGGAGGAGGAGGAGGTGAAAAACAGCATTTGCAAAAAGAAGGAGGCCACTAACACAGATTGAATTGATTATTTCTCCTGAAGGGGAGGTGGTGAGTGTAGAGGGACGGCTGCATTATCCGGCTTTCATGCGTCTTCATTTGTACCAGAAAGGGTGAAACAGTAAACGTGCTGGACGGCTGTTTGCAGTGAAGGTGTAAAATATTTTTTTTGATTTTCTCCTTAAACTGCAAAAAAAAATAAAAATCAACCATTACATTTATCCAAAAACATGACTTATATATTGAATAACAAATGATTTTCACTTGATTCTTATAATAAGCTGGGATGTCCAACTTGTCTCATCTTATTTAAATACATTCCTTTTTTTTTTCCGAGTGCAATTTGATTGCAATTGAAGATGTTTTGCGGAACATTTCCACGTGATTTTTTTTTTTTTCAACACAGAACACGAGACTAAATGCAGCCATGTTGACAGGTAGGCATCACTACAAGCTCAGGAAGTGATGTCAAGAAAAGAAGATTCAAGAAGACCTGTTTTGGGGGCGTGTCTGTTTGATTGACAGGCCTGCGGTGCAGTCAGGTTACAGCTATCGGTGGGCGGGACGTAGCGTCGTCAGGTTTCCGATCAGATCATTCAGATCCACCGCTCGCCCCTCCCCCAGCTCGTCCAAATATGGTCACTTCCTGCTCCAAAACCGCTCTGAACTAGTGAGATGGTGACGGATCTTGTAAAAGATCGCAGTAACAAGCGGCTGAAGTGAGTATTTTCCTGATTAGGATGCTGATCAGTCGCCTCCCGATGGACGTCTGACCAAGTACAGCCAACTAGGACGAGACCCGGAGGTCTGGGTGGTATGATCATATCTCACTGTTGGCCTGTGAGCTGAAGGAACAGAGATGCCTCTAGTGTCCTTAAACTGCCAACGTGACCCTAATTAGACGAGGCAATTAAAATGCAATAAGGGGAGCTTTTTCTTTTTGGCATTTTTGGGCCCGCCCGACAGTGGAAGACGTTCACTTTCATAGAGCTGCCGGGGAAAAAAAGCTACAAGCTAATATGAGACCATTAATTGGGCTTCTTCTCTGCAGTGCTTGAAGTGGGGAAAAAAAAAGGTTTGAGCGCTCCCGTTATTCTCGTGTTAGCGTTTGCGTCGACTGATATCGGCGAATCATTAATAAATACATTCTGAACTGATGCAATGAAAATGACATCACAGCTGTTATCAAAGTAACTTTGAAGAATCTGATATTAAAAACAGATTATGTGCCGTTTACACCTTTTATTTTGTCGTTGTTTTGATATAATTTACAATATTTCACAAGTTTTGAAGAGTTCAGTTTTGCTCTACAATGTAATAATAATGAAAATAAAAATGTTGTAAGTATAAATGTGGAATTTTGTTTGTTTATAGCACTTTTTATGGAGTGAACAAAAACAGTGAATAATGCTATTCATAGCATTATTTTTGCATCTCTACTGTAAATTTTACAGCATTTTTAATAAGTAAATTAATGAAAGCTTTCAAAATTCAAGGACTGACTTTCTGCATCATTTCCTACATTCCTTTGTACAATTGTTATGATGGCATTATTAACTATTAATAAAATAACTATTAAACATTTAAAATTGCTGTGATTCTTCAAGAATTTTTTTCAAGAATGTGCAGTCTGTTCTCCTGGAAAGGGGTGCGCAATGCTTCCACCTTGTGGCTCTACACGTGTACTGCAGACTGTTTTTTTTGTTGTTGTTTTTTTTGTTGTTTTTTTAATGCTTGCGGTGTATTCAAGTAAAACTACAACAGTAGAAACTCAGTAACTGGTCTACTTTAAGAAGACGCTTCTCAGTAAGAGTAAAAAAAAAAAAGCAAAATATTTTACTTTGTAATGTGGTGGAGTATCAGTGTGAAGTACTGAAGTGTCAAAGTGCTACTTTGAACAGGCTGGTTAGATTGATTAAAGTCGCTTCAACATAGAAAAAAAAAAAAAGAAGCTCCCTTGAATTAGTTTAAAAGTTTTAAAATGAAGTTAATTCATGTTTTTTTTTGGTTTTTTTGTCAGCTGGAGAACATTTCACAAAATCAGATGTTTTCTCGGTCAGATTTTGATTCCCACTGTTCAGGGAATTTCAGGGAATATCTGTAATTAATTCTGTAAAACTGCTTTTCCACACGTGGAGAATCAGGGGATCTGATTATTTTTTGTTTGGATCAGAAAAGGAGCTGTAGTGTTTCTGAGTTTTATCAGAACTACTCAGCCTAATGTGCCACACCACGTCAACAAAAAAGGAGAAACCTCACTGCTGCTGCTCTCATGTTTATTTCACACAACCCACAGTGTGTGTGTGTGTGTGTGTGTGTGTGTGTGTGTGTGTGTGTGTGTGTGTGTGTGTGTGTGTGTGTGTGTGTGTGTGTGTGTGTGTGTGTGTGTGTGTGTGCGCGTCCCTAACTTGTCGCTTTCCTCGACGGCTTCTTCCTCTGCTGCGATTCAATCAGTTTAACGCTGTTGCGTTTGATCTCCTCGCGGGTTGGAGAGCAGCCCTCCTCCTTTTCACCCTCCTCGTCATCCTCCTTCGGCTCAGGAGAGTCTGTGAGATGGGGTGAAGGAAGAAAAGGTAGATTCTCAGTGGAGACGTCGGCACCAGCAACAGACGGCCTTGAGCTCGAGGCCTGGGAGGCACCAACCCTGCGAAGGCCGAGCTTTTTCATTTAAGTTACCAACTGTATATTTCTGGCCCATCGGATCCACAACAAATTCAGATAAGAAACTAAACTTTTTTCAATTTTAATAACACGGGAGGTCCCTGATATTGACATTCAGCACGACAGACCAGAAGAGGAAGGAAATAAACGTAAATAAAAGTCCATAAATCTACAAGAACGTGCCTGAGAATCTTCACATTTCTGGTCTTTTGACTTCCTGTAACCGATTCAAATAAAAAAAAAAACTCGTTTCATATCAAAAGGCTTCGTTTCAAATTAAAAATGCTCGTCTCAAATTAAAAACCCTTGTTTTAAATGAAAAGCCCTCATGTCAAATGAAAAGCTCTCATTTAGAATTAAAAGCCCTCGTTTCAAATTAAAAAACCTTTATTTCAAATTAAAAGCTCTCGTTTTAAATTAAAAGTGCTCGTTTCAAATTAAAAACCTTTGTTTCAAATTAAAAGCCCTCATTTCAAATTAAAAGAGCAAGTCCTATATTAGGTTTTTACCTCATGTTGAAAAGTTGTTTCAGCACGCTCTCACTTCCATGTTTCCATTAATAATTTTAAATTACATTTCCTCCATTTTCAAACAAAAGCTGAACTTCACCTCCCATTTCTTTTCGGGGAGTTTTTGTCTTTAACAGTTTTAAGATGCCGAATGCATCCGGTCCCGGAGGCTGGTCCTCACCTGAGGGGGAGGCCGGTCTCCTGTTGTTCCTCGGGTCCTCCGTGTTGTGTTCTTCCAGCAAGTCGTACACCTGAGACAGAAGAAGAGGAGTTTGCGGGGAGATTCATGATCACACCTATTAAACAACTTCACTCTGTTTTCTCCAAAGACTAGAAAGCTGAGAAGTGACACATCAGGTAATTTAAATTCATGACACCTTTAAAAAAATAAAAAATAAAAAATAAAAAACACCAAGTACAAACAACTGATGGAAGATTGTTTCTAAATGAGAATCTGGAAAAAATAAATAAATCACCACATAGAAAGTGGTGTCAGCACCTTGTTTTGGTCAAGGGCGCCAACGTCGGGTGCCTGCGTCAACTTCTGTTCCCGTAGTTTTTGAAGGCGGGCTCTGATGTCCATCAGTTTGTCTACGCTGTTAGAAGCGGATATGTCGGGCAGTCCCTGGAAAAAAAAAAAGAGTCGAGCAATTCAGAAAACATAAAAGTCAAAATATAAACGAAGATTAACTTTGAGTTTTTTTCAGATAATCATTGAAAATTCATGGAAGAGATTTCTGTTGTAAATTCCTTGAATAAAACTGTGGATGGCAATTAAACAGCTCCAGAATGATTAAAACAAAACAATATATATATATTTCTCATCATCTTTTTGGTAAGTTTAATTGTAAAATGGTCTTCCAATGGTGCCGTTTGATTGACACCTAAATGTTGGGTAAACCTGGACTGAACATAAAAGTGTTCGTAGCCTCTGGGCCTGAATAATGAGGCCCGATGCGGAAGTGTCTTAAACTGCAATACCACCGAGTGCCACTAGAGGTCAGCTCCAAAAAGTCTCCGGCTCCATAGACTCCCATTCAACTTCTCTCAAAGTTCTCAGTCAATAAAATGTCTCCACCAGTTATCTCGGTGTTGTTAGCAAAAGTCGCTTTCTTATTAATTCTCTGGAGGTCCATCTGAAAATAATCCCTCATTCATTGGAAAATAAGCCTGAAAAAAGTTTTTTAGGGGCGTTTTGTTTGATTGACAGGCCTGTGGTCCAGTCAGGTTACAACTGCCGCTGGGGCGGGACGTAGAATCGTCGGGTTTCCAATCAGATTGAGTCAGATCCACCGCTCGCCCAAATATGGTCATTTCCTTCTCCAAGATGGCGACGGCCTAAATCCAAACTCGAGGCTTCAAAACGTCCGTTTCACAAACCAAACGGCTGACGTCACCGCTCGGTGGTAAAAGTACGTTAAGATATGTTTATTATTACAAACTACAGATTTAGAAAGGAGCGTGGGTTTGAGACGCCACAGAACGGCTTCTTAACTTGGAAAAGTTTGAATCTATCTTTTTAAAACTGAAATAAAACAGAAGAGTGAGAAAGTTTCCCAGAGGGGCGTTTCTGGTTCCAAACCTCGACGGGTATGCCGCTCAACAGGAAGTAGAGGTTGTTGACGCCCCACTCGGTCGTGTCCAACTGGTCCTGGGACCGCTTTACCTCGGCCTGCAGTCGCAGCAAGCGCTCCTTCACCTCCTTCAGCTGGGCTGAAGTTTCGTCCTTCAGCTTGTTGAACCTTCAAACAAACAGACGGCGGTGCGTTCAGGATCCTACACTATAAAAAAAAACTAACAACCCCGTGAAGACGTGATAACATTTTTGATGCTCCCGTTTGAGGGCGCTTTTTTTTCTTTTTTTTTTTTTTTTAAAGCGTTCTCGTCCCAGCTGTTTCCAGAAGCGATAAACGCGACGTGCGGATCAGATATTAAAAAAAAAAAAGACAGCTTGTGAAAACATTTCAGAGGAAATCAGCAGAGGCATCAGTCACCCCCCCCCCCCGACATCACACGGCCTACGAGAAGGGATGTTGTTAACGCGTCCGTCTCGCGCTGTCAGACTGATAAACCTTCAATCCGGCCACGAGCCGCCTGTCTGGGGGGCCGCCGGCGTCCCGACGCGTTCAAATAACCATCAACTCCTCATTAGATAAAAAAAAAACAACCTTCCACACATCAAACTACGATCTGCCATGTGATCTACAAGACAGACGCGGTAATCCGGGCCGACGGCTCGCAGCGCTGGAATGAACCCAGCGGGACGACAGCAGATGTTACTTCCCCGTTCTTATTCAGTTTCGCTACTCGTTCAAGGCTTTTTGTTTCGTTTTGTTTTGGTGCCAGTGAACGCACCTCAACGCTGCCGGGTTCTCGCTGAACTTCAGCTCCGTGTAGCGCAGCTCCAGTTCGCTCAGGCGTCTGGTCTGCTCCTCGATCTCGTCCTCGTAGCCGACTTTGTCCTCGAGGAGCTGCTCCTTGGTGGCTCGCTGTGACGACGTGACGGGGGACAAGCTCCCGTTAGGACAGCAGCCAGCAGGCTTTCTGGCAATGTTTTATAGTCCAATAATAATAATAATAATAATAATAATAATAATAATAATAATAATAATAGTAATAATGATAATAACAACAATAATAATAACAATAATAATGATAATAATAGAAAAACTAGGCATAGTAATAACAGTAATAATGATAATAGTAATAATAGTAAAACAATAATAACAATAATGATAACAATAGTAATGATAGTAATGATGATGATAATAATAATCTTAGCTTGCAAAGGGGAATTTTACAGGTATGAAACATTGTGTGCACATTAAACACAAACCTAGAACAGACTGCAAATGAGAGAAATGTACAATAATAATTGGGCAGCTTGTGTCTACATTACAAAGCACTCGAGAAAAGCCCAAAGAAATATGATGTTTCCCTCTTCTGGGTTCCACATTTTGGAAAACACTCTTTTTCATGGATTCATTAGATGATATGTGTGAATGGGACTTTGGTCGGGATACCTGGTCCTCAGAGAAGGCCACAGCCTCCCGTAGAGCCTCCATTTCCTCTATCAGCATCAGGTCGGACTCCGAAGCGAGAGAATGACGCTCTGCACAAGCACATATGGACACTTCATTACATACATAACTTGTTTATGTTTACAGTATGAAAAGTGGACGCGGCTTCCAGGTCGGAAAGATTATGCGGAAGCGCCTTAATCTGCAATACCAGCGAGTGCCACTAGAGGTCGGCTCCAAAAAGCCTCCGGCTCCATAGACTCCCATTCAACTTCTCTCATCAAATCCAAAGTGAATAAAATGTGTCCATCAGTTATCTCGGTGTTGTTAGCTAAAGTCGCTCCTTCTTATTAGTTTTCTGGAGGTCCATCTGAAAATAATCCCTCATTCATTAGAACATATGCCTGAAAAAGTCGCGTTTTTTTAGAAGCGTGTTTGTTTGATTGACAGGCCTGCGGTGCAGTCGAGTTACAGCTATCGGTGGGCGGGACGTAGTATCGTCAGGTTTCCAATCAGATCGAGTCAGATGATGGATTAATCTTCTAATCTAAGCACATATTGGTGATTTTTTTTTTAATTATTTTTTTTTTTTTACACAACTTTGTATTTTATCCCGTCTTTCATCTCCGGGACCTCTAAAAGCGACGATACGTATCTGATAGTCGTTCCTCCACCTACCGCGGCGCTGCATGACTTCAGTGGCAGGATCTGAGTGCGCTGCTGATGCTTTAGTTTCCTGCATGTGGAAAAAAATAAAAAATAAAAACCTCAATCAAATACTAATTTACAAATTGATTGTTCCCATTCGTTTTCACCCAAACCCCAGATTTGATCGGTTTTCCGTTCGTACGTGCTCGTTCAGCCGGCGCTGCTCCGACGGGCTGGAGATGTATTTTTCCATTTGCTTCTTCAGCTCCTTTTTCTCCGCCAGCAGTTTGTACAGCTCGTCCTCCATTTCTCTTTTCTTCTCCAGAACCTCGTGTTCCATCTGAACCATCTTATCCTGATGAGACCAAAGGAAAAGATAAAGTCACGTCGCTTTTATGAGCTTCTTTTTTTTCGTAACTTTGAGTTCAATAAAAGATTAAAAGTAAAATATTTGTGTGATGTGCAGCGTGATTATTATGACAGGAATTCATTTGCATATAATTGTTTTTCAGGTTTAAAATCAAATTGTTTTATTGTCCACTAGAATTTTTTTTAATTTCTTCAATTTTACCGCAAAAAACAACTCACTTAAAACTCTGCAAATTACATCGCAATTATTAATTTTTTTGAAAATCTGCCGTAAAAATAAAAAAAAATTTAGATTGCAACAGTGACAAAAAAAAACTCAGGAAGAGGTCTCTGCTGTAATGTGGTATTGTTGACAGCAGGTGTCAGCAGAGATGCCATCAGTTGAAACACCCCAATAAAAACACTAACTCCGGACCACAAACTGCTGTTCTTAAAGATGTGGTCGAAAAGTCAAAATTACGTTCTGAAAGAAATCTTAGAAAATAAAGCGCAATAAAAAATATGCCTCCCGCTTTTTCTGGCACCAACCGGAGGACTCGTCTCTCCACGTCTTTGTCAGGTTCAGGGTGGTTTGTGAGGGCGAAGGCTTACCGCTGCGCCACCGGCAGACGTCGTCGCATTCTCCAGCCTTTTCTTCGCTTCCTCCAATTCCCCGTCTCCGAGGACGACCGCTAGCTCCTTCTGGTCCAGGACCTTCTCCATCCCGCGGACCTCCTAACAAAAACAGACCATCAGATTACTCGTATACAGAAGCAGGATTATTTTTGGTTGACGTTGTATTATATGCAGTTTACTAGCAGCAGGTTCTCCACAATGCGCTGGTAGGCGTTCCGGATGTTCTGAGCCTCCGTGATCTTCATCCTGATCTTGTCTCGTTTGTTGGAGAGCTGTCGTACTTGCTGGCAACAGAGAGTAAAGCCGAAAGCGATTTTGACCGTTATTATATATTAGAAGATTAAAACGACTCATCCTCCGGGAAGATAAGTCCGTTAACTCATAATAATAATAATAATAAAAAACTATTTGTAGAGCACCTTTCACAAGAAATGTAGCTCAAAGTGCTTCACAGCAAGAAAATGACATGGTGTTTCACATAAAAACAGATATAAAGGGACATTTAACAATATAGAAAAGTAATGAGATGCATGAGAAACAGATCAAATACATAAGAACAAATAAAATGCATAAAATCAAACAAATACAGTTAAAATATAAAATAAGCAATATGCATTTTAAAGGCGCGGTCGTTCATAAGTAGTTCTTACGATCATAAACAAAAGTTCATTGAGTTTAAAATGACACTTTGTATAAATGATGAATTTTAAAAGAGTATCTGTAAAGTGAAAGGTGTCGTGATGTTCTGTGTAGTTTCCAGCTGCATCTTTTGAGTAGTTTTTTTATTTTTTATTTTAGGAGGTTCGACGAGTCACCTGCTGCAGCGAGTCTTCACAGTCCGCAGCCAGATCTTCCATCACGCTCCTCAACTCCTGCAGCTCCTTCAGCCTCGCTTTCTTTTCCGCCAGAATGCCCTCCATCCGGTTGTGTGCGTTGATCTGAACCTGCCTCCTCCGCTTCTCGATATCTAGTTTTTTCTGAATGAGGGAAAAGGAAAAAAAAACACACAACACCAGAAATACATTTAATGCAAATAAACATCCTCATTTGGAAGAAAAGTGATAAGATAAGATAAGATAAGATAAGATAAGATAAGATAAGATAAGATAAGATAAGACTTTATAAATATCGCAGCGGGGAAATTCAGTTGTCAAAACAGGTTGGAAAGATAAGCACAAAAAAAAACAAAAAACAAGAACAACTATAAATACGCACAAAAAATAGAAAAGAATAAAAATATATATTTTTTTTTAGGCAAAATGTAAAGAACAAACAAAACAACAACAATGTACACACAAGTTATATACACAAAATGAATAAATAAATGATAACTTACTTCAAGAGGCAGTGCAGCGAGGTCGTCGTCATAGCTGTCCGAGTCCTGGCTCGTTGCTCTGACCTCCGCCTGCTTCTCTAAAATTGGAAATGAAGCTCTATTGAACCTTTTCAGATATTTATTTTTGCAGCTTTAAAAATTAAAACCTTTGTGTGTGTACATTTTACAAACGAGCTAGATTGCTTCAGGGCTCGTTAACTAGCGAAGTTAATTATATATAAATATTTAAAAAGGAGACGCACTTGTCTGTAATTTCACAGCGGAAGTCTTTTATGTTCTCTAAACCAAACAGGACGTTCTCGACGCTATATGCCAACTAGCTCAGCTGACAAACTTTTTACACACCTGAGGTTTTCATTCGACATCGAGTTCTTCCTTCTCTCGCCTTCTTAGAGGTGATAAAATTCATTTTTACTGTTAACTCACAATCGTACTACTCAGCTTGCTTCAGTTAACGTAGCCCTCGTTCACGTGCGCTCAGTGTTTCGCAGGTTTGTTTTCAAATCATTCGATTTCAGTTGTCTGGTTGCCAACAACGCCCTCCTTGGCAACTGTTGCTATGCCCGAATTAAAAAAAAAAAAACCCAGTAACTATGACAACTGCGGCAAAATTCTTAGTAATTTTTTTAAACAGCAGGTTTTTGAATTTTAGACAAGAGTAAGCTTTAACTTTTCTGGATGCCAACAATCAATTCTGCTGACTGAAAATCACAACTACCTCTAGCCAAATGGCGGCTCTGGCTAACTCGCTAAGCTTTATACTGGCTAAAAAAAATTGCAGACTTTTCACGTTTCATTTCACTTAAAAAAAAACAAACAAAAAAACAATCATCTTTGCAATATTTCACAAATTTTCAACATTATTTTGAAAATAAAATTTATATCAGGCATTTCCTGTATTGGGTTTTGTTTTTATTTTATGTGACTACAACATTCACGTCAACATTTTGAGTCAACAAGTCAAATGAAAGGCAATGAAAAGAAAACAAATTAATAAAATGTTGCTATTAATATTTAGAGATACGTACATATAAAAGTTGCACAATTATAATACACAATTAGAAAAACTTTTTTTTAAATATGCTCCAACAAATCTAAGGAGGACATCTCCAAAATGCTTTTCTAATACAGATAAGGAAACTTTTTCTTACTGACAAAAAAATCAACACGTTTTCTCCAGCTAAAGTTCTCAAATGATCTTGTCAAGGAATTAAATTTTTCAGGCATTTGCTGAAGTTAAAAATGAAGTAATTTTTGTAAAACAAGAAACAAGAGCAGCCCAACAATAGATCCCTGTGGAACACCACACTGAAACCAATGTCCTCACAAACTGTTACAACTATTTATTTTTTAATGTTTCAAAAAAAAAAAAAAATTCTAACATTAGCACAACAGAAGAAATGCTTTTCCATTTAGAAATATTTATTTTTTTCAAGTGCTTATGGTTTAAGTACATTTGTTTTGTTACTGATGGCTCCTTCTTGCGATGCTGAAATCGGCAGGACGATTTTAGGCATTTGAAACATGTTAAGAAAAATGTGACGCAGTGAACGGTCTCCTGTTGACGTGTGGAAAGTCGCCGTAAATTGCAGTTTTATCGGCCACTTTTTTTTCTCAATGGTAACCCAGTCCATGACGACTGAAGTGGCAAAAGAGCGGGACGGTGATAGAAAGACAAACAAACTGCGAACAAAAAAACAAAAAGAAAAATATTAACTAGCATCAAAATGATCTTATGCAAAGACACAACATATAAAAGCTGGCTTTAAGCTACTAGTTAGCAAATATACGAAGTTAGCTGAGTTTTACAGAATGTCAGCTACTATTAAAAGCCGCCAAATAAATGCTAACAGTCAGCTGTTTGGTGTTTTGTTTTTTTTATAGCTAATTGACAACTCCTGCTTGGACATTTCTAACTAAAATGTTTAAGAAAAATGAGAATGCTGAACGTACCTGTATGATAAACATGGTGACGACTCCCGCCCCCGTGCTGAGATAGTTTCTGGCGAACCACTCCTTCAGTTTGTTCACACAACCCTGAAAAGGTAAAAAAAAAAAAATTATACAAGTTATGTTTTATTCATACAGAACCTAAGCAATACATGCATTTCTACACAAACGCCCTGTTTACAGGTACGCCAAGAAATATCCTACAAAATCTGTTGCCTTATCATCCCGCCATTTGCCAAATGCCATTTATAATCACGAGTTGAATCAAATGAGATACAGATTTTATTTTTTTTCCTATTTCGAAGAGCTCTCTGAAAACCCAGGAGTTCGTGCTAGTAACCTCTTCCCAGTTGGGCGCGATGACAGAGTTGCAGGGGTCTATCGTACAACAAGAGATCGGTACGCTGCCCTTCCAGTCCGCCGCACCGTGAACTCCGCAGCACCTAAACTGTAGAGGAAACATACTTCAAAAGGAATGAACATTTATGGTATTTGAGAGCTGGGGAAAAGCATAACGTATGTAACATATCAGCAGCACAACATGTTCTACACACATGAAAATATTAGTCAGAAATACAGTGGACTTAATTTCGACCTCTTTCTGCAGCGCCCCCTGCTGGTTGGACATCTAAGATTTGTTTACATATGAAACAAGCTGCTTTTTGAGCAAAACTAAAGACTGTATTATACAAATCGAGGTCTAAAAATGAGTTGCAACTTATAAGATATAAAATATGTGAAATGAAAAGTTCATAAGTGATGATCGTGTTTTGTAATCAATTAAAAAATATCTTTCAGTATTTCCAACTTTTATTGCATCTTTGTGATCTATTTGTGCATCAAAGGCCATTTAAAAACAATTAAAAATATTTTCTTTTTTACCACCCAAAAATTAAAAAAAATTAAAAATCATCACACACACTTTGTCCTTTATTTCTATGAAAATGAATAAATTAAATAATTAAAGCTTAGATTTTTTTTTAAATTTTTTTATGTGACAAGTGTCCTCTAAAAGTTAAGCTATTATTAATTGAAAAACAAGGCATGAAAAAGCAGAGCGGTTTGTCGTTTACCAGCTGCTGCACAGCGTCAAAGTCATTTTTGAGGGTCTGGTTGCTTTCTGGACTCGACTGTCTGTAGATCTCCAAGCTTCGCATCATGTCTCTCTCAAAGTACGTGTCGATCTGCACAACAGAAAGAAGAGCAGCCGTGTGTGCAAAGCAGGTCGTGATGAAATCACGAACCTCATCACAGACGTTTATCTGGAGAAGTTTAGTCTGAAATAACGATGTCAATCAGTCTGTTTGTCTGGAGGTGTTAGGGTTTTTTTTTTTTGGGGGGGGGGTTCTCCGTCAATCCACGATATCTCAAGAACACCTCGAGGGAATTTCTTCAAACTTGGCAAAAATATTCACTCGACACAAAGGATGAACCTGATGGGTTTGGTGGTCAAAGGTCAAAGTTCAAGGTCACCCGTTCTCGTGAACGCGATAGCTCAAGACCCGGAGGGAATTTTTTTTTCAACTTGATACCAACGATGAACTGATACGACTATGGTGGTCAAAGGTCACTGTGCCGTCACATTGGCCTGTTCTCTTGAACGCGATATGCGAGGGACGTCTGGAGGGAATTTCTTCAAATTTGTCACAAATGTACAATTGAATTGGAGGATGAACTGATTTGATTTTGGTGGTCAAAAGGTCACGATGGGTTCACAACCATTTTCCACTGAGCGCGATATCTCCGGAACGCCTTGTCAAAATCTCTACAAACATGCGTGTACATTGACAGCTCAAGTGGTGATCAGAGGCCTACAAACGGCAAGTAGTAAACCTAGTTTTACTCAACAATCCCTCCCAGCGCTCAACCTGCCGATTCCTTTTCATGACATTTATACGTTCGTCAATAAAGAAAACCAATCACCTACCTCTCTGCTGTAGACCAGGAACAGACAGGCCATGGCCAGCTCCACCAGCATCAGGATGAAGAGCAGGACAAAAAACTGGAGGGAACACAACTTTAGATTCAAATTTGCCTAAACAGCACTTTAAGTTTGCTATTTTTTTAAATTTTTATTGGACTGCGGTGTGTGTTCATAGAATAACAGTCATTGAGAATGAAATGTTCAGACTCACAGATATGAGCATGCAGCGGTTCTCCCTCATCCCTCCGAGCACTCCCAGGTAACACACGCAGGTGACGAGGGTGCCGGCGACCGCCAGGGTGTTGGAGGGGTAGATGGGCCAGAAGGTGGTGACGAGAGGGGCGAACTTGGAGTGCATCATCTGGAACTCCCCGAAGGCCACCACGAAGGCGCCGCACAGCTCCAAGGGCGAAAAACACCTCGTGTTATTATTACAAATATGCGAGTTTAGATTCGTGACAATTTCCCTTCAAATTTCAAGTTAAATTAACATGAGAAACTTAATGACCGTAGAAGATCTGTTTTGATGATTTCCGCACACGTTTAACGTTATCTAACTTCAAATGAAGACTAAAAGGCACGTGAGGAATTTCAAATTTGTGACATGAACGACCTGTGCAACACCAACCCAGTTTCACTGAGTAACTGAGCACATGTACTCGAGTACTGAAAGACAATTTCGAGGTTCTTGTACATTCAGTAGTGTTTATGTGAAAAGAAATAGTTTTTAAGTCAGCACCTGAGCAATCCAGAAACGGGGGGGAAAACCCTGTAATCAACTCGCCCCCGTGACGAAATTCATGGTAAAAAAAAATAAAATAAAATAAAAAAAAATTATCTAAATAAAATAAATCTAAATAAAGCAAAAGTGAAAAGTGTCTAGTTTTTGACAAAGTAAAGGAAAACAGGCTAAAAAGGATTTTTTATTTATTTATTTTTTTAATGAAAATGAACAATATTTGTTCGGTAAATCAAAATCACTAAAGAGTGAAAAACATTCTAACTAATTTAATTGATATTAGTTGAGCTAAAGATAATGTTTATGGAGAGAAACAAACATTTTGACTACTTCAGATGGTTAAACAGGAAAACCTGTAGTAATCTTATTAAACTCATTAGAAGAGATTAAACCACTGATTCAGTTTCATTTTTTGGCTTGAATGAATCAAACTTTCTGTGCAACATTATGCTCTCTAATTCAACACAACCGGGAATTACACGAAGTGGACGGGAACTTAAAATGGTGATGTAGCGCCCTCTTGTGGCCCAACACGAGTCTATTAAGTGCCTCTAGAATCGAAACCATCGATCAGATTGAATCAGATTGCAGATTCAAACAACGACAAGCGTTTCTTCAGTTTTTAAGGAACCATGTCACCTCATCTTCTTTTATATTTACAAGTAAAAGCAGAACTTAAATCATTTGATTGGTGATTATCGGGGCTAAACTTCCCATTGGCTCAGAGCATGGAGGCCAGAGGATGATATTTTAGTATTGGTCTGCAAAACATTTCAATTGTTGGTGTCTGTTTCTGTTACATTTGCATCTGTATATATGTAGTTGGACGCGGTTTCATTTAAATAACAGTTTGAGGCCCAAATAGGTAAAATTATACATTACGTCACTTTAAAAAATAAAAAAGCAGAACAATGAAAACAAGGCATCACCGCTTAACGTTGTTTTCCATCTTTCTGCCCGTAATCATCCTCCCATGACCCCCTCAGATGCATCTTGTGACACACTGAAGGGAACTGAACCCTCCGGCTGAGAACCGCGACTGTATAAAATAGTTTAAACTACATTTCCAGCAGCTGCAACAGTGAAAGGCTGCAGACACACTGAAGCATCAAGTCCAATAAACCACACAAGCTGATGCTTTCCCAGAATCAATACTTTTACTTTTGATGCAAAGAAGGATTTTTTTTTTTTTTTTTATATGCAAACTTTAACTCATAATGGAGTATTTTTACATTGTAGTACTTTAAATTGTACCTATCTGAATAATTTGACTACTTTTTTTTAACCACCGTCAGTTTTCAAATTAAATACACTGATCAATACGGTATGGATCCCAAAAAGAGCCTGACTGACAAATCCTTAGCTTTAGACATGTAAATGAATGTATATTTTGTTTTCAATAAATGACAAGAATAATTTAAAAAATTGCCCATCAAAGTATCGACCCAATTTAAACGTAAAAATGATTTTAAAAAAATATGTAGAATATGGAATTTGAAGGGAATAGTGCAGAAAAATGTCATAAAAGTGAGAAAACAAATGCGTATTGAAATTTCGCAACTCAATGGGACGTTTCAGTGAATTAGATTTTTCCTACCGCGCTAAAAACTAAAGCGAAATCTGAAATCATAATGGAGACAAAAGTACGATATAGGCTCGCTAATAGCTAATTAGCCCAGCTTTGTATTCATGTGATTTTATTTGTGGTTTAACAGCTTGAAATCAGATGCACTCGCATGTGTCATTTTCAACCTACCCAGCAGAGACAGTTGAGAATTACCAGCATAGATTTCAGGCAGTTTACGTGGGAGCGATTCATCTTTCCTGTTAAAAAAAAAAAAAAAAAAAAGTTTGTTTTAACAAAATCTTTTTCAAAAAAAATTCTGAATACTAGATTTTACATCTTTGTGACAGACTTGTGAAGGAGAAACGGGTGAAGCTGGTGCTCCTGTTGGTGTCGGCGTGTTTACAGGACACCTCTGTTTGATGTGACAACATTCGAGCCACAGTGGAAACCCGAGTCTCCTTTAATCATTATTATCTGCTCTTATCTACTGATTAACTATTTGTTACCTAACCATCCAAGAATGTGATTTGTGAAAACAGCTTACAGCAAGTAGCTGTTTTCCTTTTTCACAAGTCAAATACATTTCAGTCATGTCAGTTTAATTATTCAAGTTGTTATATATTTTTTTATATTATACACTCAATGTCAAAACAGTCAATTTAAGGCTGCAAAAATTTAAAAAAATTACAAATCTATTCTAAAAACTTGTCTTGTGACTGACTTCCTTCTAATTTCACTTCATGTTTTTTTATAAAGTGTTCAGTTATAAATCGAGATATCAAACAAGCCTTACCTTCGTACGGCAGTGAGATGCAGCGAGCGGTGTTTTGGTGTCCTTCCTGACATTCCCGGTGTTAACTGACGACAAACGGATACGAGGAGGAAGAGGAAACGAGAGGGAGGAGAAAAGGCCAACCGAGGCCTCCGTCCACCGACCTAACATCTACAGGATCAACAGTGAAGAGGAGGAGCGTCCGCAATAATAAAAGTGGAGCGCTGCTGAGAGAAGTCGGGTAATAAAAATATAAAAAGGTGGTTTCACATAAATAGTTGAATTTTTTTTTTTAGTTTCCTCCAAAAGTAGAGTGGAAAACTAGATGTTTTGTTACGTCCACTGACTTTATATAAAAGTGGACGTCGTTTCCAAGTCTGAAAAGTGAAGCCAATGCAGAAGTGCCTTAAACTGCGATACCGCCGAGTGCCACTAGAGGTCGGCTCCGGCTCCATAGACTCCCATTCAACTTCTCTCATCAAATACAAAGTTGATAACTCCCTTCTAGTTTTCTGCCGGTCCATCTCAAAATAATTCTCTCATTAATTAAATATATTAGGCCTCACAATGCGGGTTGTTTGGGGGGCGTGTCTGTTTGATTGACAGGTCCGTGGTGCAGTCAGGTAACAGTCATCAGGGGGGGGGGGGCCAGGGCCCTTGAAGATAAGAGTCAGATTCATCGCTCGCACAATACACAACGTAAATGCACCGTTCATCACATCTTTTTACTTACTGCAGAGAAAAATTTAAATAAAACATACATTACTACAGGAGGAAAATCACCATAGAAACCTTTACTGAAAATAAAAACAAAAACAAATCTGACACAGGAGCACGAAGAACAAACTCCGCGCTCCTCACTCGCTCTTCATCAGACAAGGGTTTTGATTTTGAGCAGAATCGGCTGAACATTATTATTTACATACGTGAGCTACGGGGCTGATTGGCCCAATGACGGCTTCACACACAGCGAAGAGTAAAAACAAACACCTACGCAGACAATTTAAGAGATGACGGGAAACCTTTCAGAGGGACGACAATGTTGGACTACAAAACTTTGAAGAAAAAGGTTTCCCCGGTAAGGTATCTCTAAACAAGTGGTTTTAATTATAGTCGTTTGATATGGTTCAGAAATCTACGAAGATCACAATGACGCATTCAAGAACACACACAAGACAGGAAAAAAAGAAATTCTCTCCGATACCTCTACAATTATTTCACAGTAACAAAATGTCTTATTTCAGCGAAAGTTAAAAGAAATTTGGGAAATGGCTTTTAAAATAGTCAATTTCTTTTTTTCTTTCGAATTTGCTTGTCGTGTAGTGTGAAATTTAAATCCATGTTCATAAAATATTTGTCCACAGAAAAACGCATCTAACTTGACGGTAGTTTTATTTTTTTAGTAGTTGTGGCTTCTGTTTGTTTTTTTAAATCCCTGATGTGAGAATGAGGATTCGTCTAGAAAAATTGTCACACAGAAACCTGTAGTTAAAAAAAAAAGAAAGAAAAAAAACAAAACCCCCACTGAAAGAGAAGTGGTGCTCGAAACATCCCGGGACTTGTTTCGCCTCCCGGCGAAGTCGACGTCATCCTACGACTCAACCGGGAATACCAGCTGCCCGAATACGAGTCACGAAGACGAACGCCACCGAAGCTGCGTGAAAACAAGATGGCAAATGTCCTCGGTCAACTGGGTCGGCGTCCGAAGGCGACCGTCAACGTCTCCGTGAAAAAGGACCCCGGGGGGGCGGGGGATTTATTAATTAAGGGGATTTATTTATTAAATGCAGTGCCACACAAAAATAAAAACGACTTCTAAAATCACGCCCGTCGACGTAATGGATGAACCTTTTAAAAAAAAAAAAAAAAATCGCCTCATCGGGAGTAAATGAAGCCAAATAATTTGTGATTCCAACCGGAAAAGAAAAGAAAAAGAAAAAGGGGGAGCTCAAACCTGCAGGACGGACCGGAGGACCTCGTCTTTGTTGGTCCTACCGAGGCACTTTGAGCAGCGGCGCCAACTCCCGGCCTGCCCTACATTTACCAACAGAAAGCCGACGACGTAAGCGCTTTTGCCCCGACTTAAGAGGCGCCTCTCAAAAAGGCGGGAGCTCGGTCCAATTTAACTGTTTCAGTGCAGCAAGAAGAAGAAGACGACGAAGTCTCACGACGATCCACAGGTTCAACGGTCTTCACAGTCGCTAAGGGTCAGATTGAAGCGAGAGGTCGGGAGGCGACAGCGCCGAGTGGGCGGGGCTTAATCTGACCAAACAGGACGAGGTGTTTGAAGAAGCAGCCAGGCGGCACCTCGAGTGAGAAGTTCTTCTCGGGGTTGAAACTAAAGTGCAATTTGAAGTTTACAGCATGTTTGTCCAGCAAAAAAAAAAAAAAATCAGAATAAAACAGAATATGTGGATTTAGTTCCGAGTCAGGAAATGCGATTGGAGAGCCCCCAAAACAATTTATGTTTAGCCCCGCCCATAAAAGGGCGGAGCTAAAGGAGCTGCCCACAGTTGAAAACCAACACACACGACTCTGCTAGCGACCTACCAGCTAACTTCAAGTGCATTTTCACACGATGGATGAGTTAGCTCGTCACCACAAATCACCCTTCATTTGATATGCAACAGCCCGAACGGCTCAGAACTACGTCTATAATTTAAAAGGAGAGAATTTTGATGCATGAAAAAGGGGAAAAGAAAAAAAAAAAAGTTATGCAACTAGGAAAATGAACAACACACAGACACGAGTTAAGAACTGGAGAAACTACTGGTAGCAAACTGCTAATGTGTTGCTTGAAATGATCATCGCACACGTTACCACCCTCGCCTGTTTGAAACACTCCAGTGTTTAAGCCCCGCCCACTCCGAGCCGGCTCCGGTCCACGGATACCGCTCTCTCTCCCAAAAACGTGACGCGATGTCAGTAAACGCCACCTGGCATCTGAATTTTGGGATTCATTCTGCAGTTTGTTTTTGTTTTTTTGCTCACTTCCTGTCGGTGGAGACGGCATCTCGGTCAGTGCAGGCGGGACGGTCCCACTGTGCTTTAAGTTGAGATGATTTTATTTTACTTTTTTTATTTTTTTTTATTTTTTTAGAGCAGCTTTATCTTTTTTCAGAACACTTAAAAAAAAATAAGAAGTATTGTACATCTGGCTCATGTGTTCGTGATTTCTTCGCTCCGGCTGTTTTTGTTTTGTTTTTTGTGTCCTGTCGGCTTCGGGGCTTCAGGACCCCGCCAGGCCTGAAAGCTTACGGCAGCCTTTTTTTTGTTTGTTTTGTTTTGTTTTTTTGCTGCATTGTCGTGATCGCATGTCGATAAAGAAACACAACATTCTGGACAAAAAAAAAAATACAAAAAAAACCCTACGTGGATCGACAAGCCGCTTTCTCCCTTTTTGATCAGTAGAAGCGTTTGCGTTTGTTTTCCTTCCAGCGGCCGTAAAGAACCAGCACGACCACGGCGAGCACGGCCAGACCGAGCACGGAGAACACGAAGGTGAAGAAGAGCTGAACTCCGCTCATCCCGCCGTCATCCTCCACTTGAACTGCAAAGTCAACAGAACCGGGCCGTGATTAGTGATTGACACGGTGAAATTAAAAACTAGAGGTATTCAAATGGATTTAAAATGACGTCGCCTCGACTGCTTCGATCCATTTTTTTTATTTTTTTTTTTATAGAAAAGTAGCAGGAAGCTGTGACGTTTAAATAATAATAATAATAATAATAATAATAATAATAATAATAATAATAATAATAAACGTTATTTGTAGAGCAGTTTTCTAAACTCAAGTTTCAAAGTGCTTCGCGTAAAATAAGCCGTTCAAACTAAATCAGCGCGTGAATTATGACGACGTATAAAAACAGACATAAAATAACAAAACAGGAGAACGAAAGAAATAAAAAGAGTCGATCACTAAAAAAATCAACTGAAATCGCCTCCGATAAAAGTACATTTTAAGAAGAGATTTAAAAGATGTCACTGACTCTGCAGCTCGTTCCATAACTGGGAGGCTCCGACTGGAAAATGAGCACTGAAACATTAAGTTTTAAGACGTGTCTCCGGAAAAACAGACAAGTTGTTTTTTGCCGGAGGATCTCAGACTTTTAAGAAGTCAACTGTAAAATTGTAAAATCTATTTTAAAACATCCTGGGAGCTGAAAGCTTTTCCTGGTTTCAGTTAAAAAAAAATGTAGATATTTATCATCCAAGAGTCTCGAGGAATGACGTCGGTGCTGAGTTTTTACCTTTGAACTGGTCCATGTTGTCGACTCTGGGGACGGTGATCTCCTCCTCTTCCTCCTCCTCCTCCTCTCGACTCCTCTGCACCGTCAGCTGGTACACCTTCATGGAGATGATGTCGTGGTTGTCTGGAGCAACGAGTCGCTAGTTAAAACCGTGTTCGGTCGAAGAGCTTGAAATACGATTTCCCTGAAGATGTAAATTCAAGTTTCATTCCACCCAATTTCATGAACGGGATGATCGATCGATCGATCGATCGATCGATGGCGAGTTTTAAAAAGGGGCGATCGAAGTTTAAAGATTCAAAGACACGATCAAAAGTTTCAAAACACACTGATAAGGAGGTCGTAAACCACTTTTTCTTTCATCTGAGGCCTGTAAGTCCTGAAAATAATGGTAGAAAAAAAAAATGCACTGTGATCTTAATTTCCACATTCAGTAAAAAAAAAAAAAAAAAAAAAATACTGGTCAAATAAAGTGTCTCAAGTAATTTAGTATTAAAGGCTGATTTATCTTTTTTTTGCTTGATTTATATTTCTGATTATTTTTTTTTAAGTATCCAAAGATAACCGACTCCAACTGAAGTTTTTTTTTCTGACTTCCTACCCGTCAGGTCTCCGGTAGCCGAGGAGGCGCCGAAGAAGTAGCCCATCGGTAGCCGCAGTCCCGTGATGTCGGCGCAGTCTCTCCATTCCTGTTTACCGTCGACGTCCACCAACATCTGGAGGGCGGAGCCAAAAAAAAAAAAAAAAAAAAAAGGAGGGGGGGGGGTCAAAGGTCAGAATGAGCCCTCCTCCCCGATGAAGAGGAAGAAGTCGTCTGGATACAGTATTCAACTTCTAACACCATCGTAGTGGGTTTTCAAAAATAATTTAAAAAGACAACTAACGTACCGTCAGTCTGTTTTTGGTGTACCGAACTAAAAGGTACGTGTCGTAGATGGCGTTGCGCGCCATCGCCGTGCATCCTCCGATGTCCGTGGGCCGCCCGTCGGAGTCGTGGTCGTACGACAGGTGCCGTTCCCCAGCATCACCGATATGTACGGGAACGTCCTCTGTGTGTGTGTGTGTGTGTGTGTGTGTGTGTGTGTGTGTGTGTGTGTGTGTGTGTGTGTGTGTGTGTGTGTGTGTGTGTGTGTGTGAAAGACGAAGGGGGTTGAGTCACACACTGGACCGCGACCAAACACACACACACACACGGTTCTTACACTTTAAAATGAAACCAGAACGGCACCGATGAATCACCACGGATGTAAAAGACACGATGAGGGACGACACGGCGAAAACGTTCAGATGACGGTCGGATAAAAAGATAATAAATTAAAAATAAATACAAAATAAATCAGTTTCTGATGCTACCTGAACTCCAGCTTGTGTCTTCTGCACGTTCAAGAGGAACCGCAGAGAGAGAAACATGACAGGACTTTTCACAGCAGTATGATTCATGTTACATTAAGATGCTCTTTAAAGAAAAATTTATAATAATAATAATAATAATAATTTAAATGCTGGACTTTCACTGAACAGCACAAAAGAAATCATTCTTGCCGTCACTATAAAAAAATAAAATAAAAACAATCGTCAGAAGCTGTCACTCACGTCGTGGATCCTGTCGGCGTTGGGGTACGTGTCCACGAATATTCCCAGTCCGGTGAACTGGTTCATGTTGCCGAACACGGGACCTGCGAAACACACACACACACACACACACACACACACACACACACACACACACACACACACACACACACACACACACACACACACACACACACACACTTATAGGAGCCCGGTGTGTTTTTTTTTTCTCTCAAACGGTGTCGTCGTGGGAACCGTTCAGACTGGATTTTTTTTTTCAATTACAAAGTGGAAAACGCGATATTAAATCGTGAGAGTTGAATGTTGTTAAAAGAGCGATTAAAGGAAGTCAGAAATATACTTTTTTTTTTTCCGTTTCTCTCTCTTCGGTGACGACGGTCCTCGTGAAACACGAACGTCACTCAAAAAAACTCCCCGTTGCTCATCGCCGCGGACTTCCCGAAGCGTTTCTTAAGGCTCTCCGCTGCCGATATCCAGAATTGCGTCGAGTTACAGCGCAATTTTTTTTGCGCCGTAACTCGACGGCCGATTTCGATCGCGCGGCAAAATTGGCAACGCTTCCTCGTGAGGTTTACAGCTCCTGTACGCTGCATTCACGCCGCGGTGCCGCGCATCGTTCACGCGCAATTGCAGCAGTCTCCGAGTTTATCGATACACCTTCGAATTCACTTTTTTTTCCTTAAAAAAAAAATGAACAAAAACAACAATCAAACACTTGACTTAGATTAAAGCCGGAAAAAAGAGTTTATAAAAAGCAGTATTAAATGCAGTAAAAAATGACAAACAGGAAAATGAATCCACTCTGAGCGGGTGTTCGTGAACAGGAAGTGAACCGGTTTTCTTGCAGCTGTGAAATACAACAACCGGAGAAACTGTGGTTTTGAAGAGGCGAAGCTGCAGACGTGCTGCTGCATGCTGCCGTCTCACGCTTGCACAGGATGTTACAGATCGAATGAGATCTTATCGTCGGAAGGTGACCGAGAGGCTGCGGGTCGTTCCTTTAAATGTTCGTCTTGAAAAGCTCTTTAAATGCTAGACTTTGTAAATACGGTCCTGGGAACGCCGAATCTGAGTCTTTCCCGGTTCGGTCGCGTTTCCTCGATTTCTGTGCGTAAATGTTGTTAAAGGTTTGGTTTTTTTCATCCGTTGTGTTTATTATTGTAATTTTTTACTGTTTTTTTTGTTTGTTTTTTTATAACCATGAATTTGCAAATGGGTGTTTTATTTTGAATTTTTTTTTTACCGTTTTATTTTGTTTTCTCTACGAACTTCACGACCTCGCTCTTACTCGGGTCGCCGAGCGGCTTCCGTCAGAAATCGATTCACTCCGGCGACCGCGTCGGAAAAAAAAAAAAAACAGCCTTTTAATTGTTGACGTTTTTTTTTTTTTTACCGTTTTTATCTACCTACCGTTCTGCATGCGATCTTTGGTCAACCAGATGGCCAGGCCGTCCCCGTTCAGGTTCTTCTTCCCCTGGCCTTGGATTTTAAAGTGCACCTTCAGCTCCCAATCCCGCAAGAAGAACGGCTAGAGAAGCCACACAAAAATAAAAGAAACGCCAACAGGTTTAATCCTCATAAACATACAAGAATCTGTATTATAATCGTGAAAAATGCCGCGCGAGAGGGTGAGGTATGTTTTTTTTTTTTTTTTTAGGGGTCGTGTTCAGCTGGATTCTTACGATGCGGCTCCACACGGCTCCTTGTCTGCTCTGCAGGTCCGGGGTCAGCCTCACGTGGTCGGGCGTCACCATGGCGGTGCCCATCAGGTCCCACTGCGACGAGCTGGAGAAACCCAAACCTGCAAGACGGGAAAGTCAGTTACAGCGTTTACAGGACGGATTCCTTTTGTCCAAACTTATTCTTTTAGTTTGTTTTTTTCACCTACAGTCAAAATACACATCAACCAAATGTGTTTAAACGTTCCTGTTAGTTAACGTTAGGTTTCTCTGGTAAGTTGGACACAGGAGTGAGCGGTCTCATTATCCTTAATGGCCTCCAACAACTCGATGGCGGTAAAATTGGCAGTTGCCATTTTTCTGCGACTAAATTGAAAGCGTTTAGTGAACGACGACTTTTAAATGACTGTAATTCTCTTCTCTAATTAGCATGTCGGATGTAAACGGAGCCTGAAACCAACACAATTAAAAAGGGCGGCAAACAAACGGCTAATTTCATAGTCGGTTAATTTGTTGTTGTTTTTTTTTTTTACAATTAGTGGTCAACTTGTTTTGTTGTTCGGTCTTTAAAAAAATGTCAGAAAACTGTAAACACTGTCGACCCGGTCTATTTTCCAAAGCTGAAGGGTGCAGTCTTAAAATATCCATTTTTTTTCCCAACTAAAAGGTCAACAAACAACACAAATTGTTACGTTCATTAAATTCACTAAATGAAGTAGTAAATATTTATATTGACGAGCTGGAATCAGAGAATTGCAGTGATTTTTTTTTTTTTTTTTTAAAGATGACTCCAAACAATGAATTAACTATCCGATTAATTTACTTTCAATCAAGCCGTTTTTAAAAAAAAAAAAGTGACGTTATTAGCACAATTAAGGAGTAAATAATTATTTGTAGGCTGACGTCAGCTATTATTAACCTCACGTGCCCTCGGGGGCACAAAGTTACTCGTAGTTAATCATTATCCTCCGAGCATTAACTGTCATTGAGCTCGGCTAAATCGAGAGCAACACTCATTTACGATAAGAATTAAATGTTAAAACTATTTAAATAATAATAATAATAATAATAAACCACTCGTGTTTGCGCCGATATATCTGCGGTGGCGTAATCGCCGACGGCCGGCGGTCGACAGTGAACGCACCACGGTAGGGCTTCGCCAGAGAATATTCCCGCTTCAAGAACTCCTCCACAAACTCCGCTTCCTCCGCCGCCGACCGGCTCGTCAAGACGCAAACGGCCACGAAGAAACATGTTAATTCACGGAGGCTTTTCGAGCCGAAGATCGGACGAGAAAGACAGAAACTTCTCGCTCGTGCCAGTTTCGAGTCGGTGACAGCGGCGACCATCTTTAACACTCCCACTTCAAACCGGTCACGTGGTTACGAGCGTAAAAATCAGCCAACCGGAAAAAGGAAAAGGGAAAAGAAAGAAGAAGAAGAAGAAAAAAAAACTAACATCCGGTTGTTACTTTTCAAATTAAAGCCTTTCTGACATGTTATATATTTTATGTCTATGCTGTATGTATTTACTTACACTTAAATCACGTTTACTTATTTCCAATGTCCTATTTAAATAAAACACAGTAAACAGTACATATCATTAGGAATATTAGCCTACAAATCACAAATAAAACCATTCATTACATACATTGACCACTCTCAGGATATTAGGATAATAAATATGATCATTTACTGAAATAAAGAAAAAAAAGACTCAAAATGCCCGTGTTAATTTCCAGGATGACGTCAGAGTGATGATGATCGACACTGGTTTTGCCTGAAGTCTGTGGGGGGGGGGGGGTCCTGAGTTATTTGGTTGACAACAGCGCCATCATCTGGCAGCAGGGCCTCATTTCCAAATGTTTCACTTCACCGGGCTGAAACCAAAAACATAAAGGGAATCAAATCAGAGATTTAAAAACTGGATTAATTCAAACTTGGTTGGCCTAAAGGAAAGTCAGTGCAGGAGGGCGGGGGTGGGGGGGGGGGTTCAATGTTTATTAAAATTCAAGCCTTCAGTCCAAACCGGTTCACGGTAAAGCTTTCCAGCTGGTTTACTGGATAAATCACACTACTTGTGTGAAGCCAAAAAACAAACAAACAAAAAAAACAGGAACTGTAGGATCCTCTGTTCATGTATTCATTATTTCCATTGTTAACATGTAAATACTGGTTAAAGTAGCTTAATGTTATACCTGTATTGAAGTTGGTTTACATGCCCCAACCACCAGATACCAGGAGTACTTTGATAGGGAGACGTACGGAGGTCCATTTCTGCCCCCAAAAAATGAATATAAAAATACTCACATTGAAATCATTATTTAAAAATGTGGGGTTTTTTTTACTTTCTAAGTCATTATTTGTTTTTGTTTTTTTAACTTTCTAAGTCATTATTTGTTTTTTTTTTTAACTTTCTAAGTCATTATTTGTGGGTTTTTTTTTTAACTTTCTAAGTCATTATTTGTGGTTTTTTTTAACTTTCTAAGTCATTATTTGTTTTTTTTTTTTTAACTTTCTAAGTCATTATTTGTTTTTTTTTTTTTAACTTTCTAAGTCATTATTTGTGGGTTTTTTTTTAACTTTCTCAGTCATTATTTGTTTTTGTTTTTTTAACTTTCTAAGTCATTATTTGTGTTTTTTTTTTTTAACTTTCTAAGTCATTATTTGTGTGTGTTTTTTTTAACTTTCTCAGTCATTTTTTGGACAATTTTTTAAAAAACTTTTTGTCACAAAAAAAAAAAAAAAATGTTTTGTCCTCTTCACTCTTAATCTTCCATTTGTTCTTCTTGACTGACCGAAACAACTGACCTCTAGATTCACCGTTATTTCCCGGCGTCTCGACCGACGGCCGGATCACATTGGACTCAGCTCTTCGCCGAGTCTCTGCTCGTCCACCCGGCCCGCCTCTGTCGCGTAAAAAAAAAAAAAAACGAAACGGCGCTCGGCTCGATTAATGGACCCGAGCCGAGTATTGACACGGTGACGGTGAGTGCCAGGTTTGTGTCGGGATCCCTGGGAGGAATTACACTAATGCAGTCAACTTCAAGGGGGGTGATGCTATTGCTCCTCGGAGACAGACAAAAAAAAAAAAAAAAACACCAAGCGGAAATAAGAGCGCAAACACGAAAGGGTGTTTATGACCCGGCGGTGGCTCGGGGGTGGGGGGTGGGGGGGGTACTTCGTTTTTCCTGTATATGTCCCCCCGGGAAGATATTATTCACTTACGTGGAGAACAAGCTTGCAGAACTCCAGCTGAACCTTGAAACCTGAACCGTCAGCGTCTCGCACCTCTCCCGACGACCCACGCATCAACATTTCGCGTATCCCATAATCCACAGCGGAGACCGAGGCGTACAGCAACTAAAGGGGGGGCCCGGGGCCGGGGGGGCCGCAAATTCTGCCCCCCCCCCTCATCCCTGGTTTATTGAGCGGAGAGGATTGCGGGGCATGCCGCGAGCAGTCGCCTCCCCGCTGTGCCAGACTTGCACCGTAATCCCCGTTTGCAAGGTCAAGAGATATTTTCATATCCGTTTGGTCACAGTCGGATTCGCCGCTCATCTTTATTAAAGCCGTCCACACCTGTTCCAGGGTAAACAATTGGGGAGTGAATGTTTCCCAGGGGAAGGGAAAGGCATCTACGTATAAAAAAACAAAAAAACGATATCTGTTGTCTGTCGTGATACTTGGACCGATTGCGGCGACGTGAACATACGACGGTTGAATCAATTGATCATAAGCCGAATCAGTTCCCCGACAGTTTTAATATGCGATCTGTATCCGGATACGTTATTGGATCGGGACAACCGATAAACGGGTCTTTGCAATTCACACCTGTTGTTAAACCTGTTGTCACGGTGATTGGACCTTGTTGGGAACTTCGTAAAATAATTCGGACTGATATTGTTGAGTAACTCAATATGGGTGGTTTTTTTTGGATCCCTGGTTTGACAGACTCGTTTATATTTTCGGGGGTATTACTATTCCACACCAGTAGGGGGCAGTGACGTGTTGGTGACGTGACTGTATATAAAAGTGAACGTAGCTTTTTTCTTTTTTTTAAAAATCCCTCATCAATTAGAAAATAAGCTTCAAAAAGATGTTTTTTGGGGGCGTGTGCCCAAGTCAGATCCAAATATGGTCACTTCCTGCTGTCCAAAACCGGCTCCGTAACTTGTTTGTTACGATGACGTCATCTTATTAGCGTGCTGTTTCTTTTGAGTTTACATTTGCACAAGTGGCACACATCGCGAACCCCCCCCCCCAACCCCTCACCCCCCCTCTCCCCAACCCCTCACCCCCCTGCGGTGCGAAGCGCCGAATGATTAAATAATGAGGAGACCTTAATGCTTCCTCTGGCAGGACGTGCCTCGGCTAATATACGACCACTTACGGCGGACGGTAAGTGTCCGCTTAAAGAGCGCCGACATTAAAAACAGGCAAACACCTCTGGACATAAATATTCACACTATTCAAATCAACGGCCCCGAGAGAATATCGTCACATCAGTCAGCCGGGGGGTTGAAATATGGCCGGTGCTCATTTCAGACGCACTTTAGTGCGCTCCTCGACCCCCCCCTCCCCTCCTCGCCCTCCCCCTCCCCTGTCACCCCCCCACCCCCCCCCCCTCCAGGCGCTTTGTGCTGACAAAAAGGAAAAAACGCATCTTCTTAATTGAAATGCTCATTTCCTCACTATTTTCCCTTCAGGAAGTGTTTACCCAGACGCATTCACTGACAATATGTCACCAGTCATATTTTGATTTATCACACTAAAATAAATACATTTTCTGTTTTATTTACTTATTAAAAAAAAATAGTTGTTTATTTTAAACTCTTCTTGGGGACGTCCAATGGCAGGAAAACAACACCATTTTTCAGGATTTGGACTCGAGAGCAGGAAGTCGTCCGGGTTTCGCAGCAAATCTGTTAAACGCACCGAAAGCTTCTTCTCAAGAAAAGATTGACTTCCTCTCGCAGTCAAAAAGCTACTCCAGAAAATTAGCGACACGTCTGCCAACTTCTGTAAATTATCCTGGAAAGTGCACCAGTGTTCAGTTTAGTGTTCCATATAACTCTGAATAAGCTTTAAGAAAGAGACAGGCGGATGACTCGTCACGGAGGGTGTCGACCAAACACTTCGAAGAAGACTGAAGGCGTTTGTCTTTATTGTTTATTTTAAGAATTACGTTTAGAAACTAGAAGACGTCGATGTGCCTGAACTGACAATTTATTTTTTCTAAACTAGGAAATTAATGTGAACTCATTTTTTCACGATAACTCTTTACAAATGTGTTTTTTTTTAAAGGTTTAACCCGTTGTAGCCTTTTCATGGATTGTATACAACTTTTATGTTGTACTTTAAAGCTGCGATAGACCAACTGCCAGAAAATAGGGTGACGAGAGACTCGACCGAAACAATATGCTAAAAGACGCTAAAATGCCGCCGCGGAGACGAGGAGTAGCCACGGCGATGAGTAGTAATTCGACATTACACCGGTATGTTTTCGGAAGTGAATGAGACATTTTGGGAACTGTATTGCATGAAATTTTAGTCTGGAGATTTCTATTAATTATTAGTCAAATAACCAGACTGATAAACAGTCTTATCAGATGATAAATCACAGCAGCTCTTAAAGTAAATCAACTCTTGAAAATTATACACAAAAACATCAACTATTGACACTTGAAAACTTTTTAAATAATTGACAAACAATTATTTATATATATTTTAGTTGTTGGTCATTAAATATCCTTTAAATATAATATATAGCCTGCAGGTTGTTTTTTTTCTAAACATGTCACACATTATCCTTCAAAAAGGAGAAGGACTTGTTTTAACATATAATAATATACAATCAATACGTCAATCAGGTCTTTCAAATAACAGACATTTCCCTATGAATTTCCCGCAGAGCGTCTTATCGTGGCCGTCCAGACAAATGGAAGCGATTATGTTTCGTCTTTCTGCCTCGCGGCGGTAAAGTGACGCCGGAGGAATGTTTTGGGTGGAGCTCGTCAGGGAGAATCTCCGTTCCAGAGAGCTCATCAGCGGAGAAGCCGTTTTACAGTTACAGCTCTCCTTAACGTCCAGCCTTCAATCCATCTCTGGCCTCTCAATAAGCTAATAGTTCTAATGTGTCAAAATTGATTTCCAGGGGCCTCCTGCCTCCTCCTCCTCCCCTCTTTCTCATCCCCTTTGTGCACTCGCCTTCCTATACACCTGATTTACGGCCGCGTCGCTGCATTTGTTTTGGAATAAACCGTTGTTTTGTGTAAAGTTTGCTGTCCGAGCAGAACGAAGCGGAAGAAGAAAAAAAAAAAAAAACACTGAAAAAAAGCTTCAGTGGCATCATTCTGGGTTTGCAAAGGTTTCTCAGACGTATCACACGACGAGAGCCGCCTGGCGCTTGTATAGATGGAATTAAATATCAACGACATCTTTGGCACTCAACTGGTTTATAGCTGAAATCAAACATTATGATTTGCAGAAAATACAAAATTCCTGCTTTCTGATTTAAAAAAAAAAAAAAAAGTACTCTACATTTGGGGTTGTTTGTATCTCAAGAAAGCCTTGATGGAATTTCTTCAAATTTGGCACAACCATTCACTTGAACCTGAGGATGAACTGATTACTAGTTGGATGTCAAAGGTCAAAAGTCAAGGTCACCGTGACCTCAAGTTGTCCCATTTTGTGAATGCGATATCTCAAGATTTCCTCGAGGGAATTTCTTCAAATTTGGCACAAACGTTCACTTGATGCCAAGAATGAGCGGATTGTATGTTACGGGTCAAAGGTCAAGATCACAGTTGTCCCATTCTTGTAAATGCGATATCTCCGGAATCACTTTTTTAACATCTTTCTGCTCATTGCTTGATTTTACGACCTGCAGCTTTGATGTTTGTGCTCAAAAATCAGTTATACCAGGTTTAATATAAAATATTTAGTAGTTTAGTTGAAATATTGTATGCATTTTTTTTTAACATTGTGATCAAACCTTTCTACCACATGTAGATCAGGACAGGAACACCTACTCACAGGTCATCTTTGAGCTTAATCTTTTAGTTGAAACTTATTCAAGAAAATCTTACACAGTACACAATGGTTTTATGTCATTTTGTTGGAGAAGTTTATCTTGTGTTTTGCCTAACTTTCCACACAGGTGAAAGGAAATGTTTTTATATCTTCCCATTTCTTTGTAATTCCACACAAAAACATAATTCATTATTCCAATATTTTAATCTTAAAAGGACACATTTAGTCACCCTTAAACTCAAGACAAAATGAACCTGAAAGCACTGATTGGTGTTGTTGTTGTTGTTGATTTTCAGGTCTACTGTGAAAAAATGTCTTAACTGTGTCTGACTTCTTCAAGAGGGGATCTGAGGAGCTGTGAAATGTGAAGAATGCTCAGCATCACCTTGTGAATCCTCCGCTTCAAACCCCCTCACACTCCTCCCTGCAGCCCAGAGGTTATCTGCTGCCGCCCTCGTCCGCGTACACAGTTTAACTCCGAAACGCACTTCTGACTGAACCGGGCTGGTGTGAAGCATGTCCTACAGACACATCTCAAATAGACATACTTTATAGCTGCGGCTCGGGCTCTGCATTCTTTTACTGTGAGCTGCTGGGAGTGTCTAATAATTATGCAATATAACTTGTGCTGCACAAAATGACGGGTTTTTTTTTTCCTTCTTTTATGAAAAAAAAAATGCATCTTAGAGAGAACAGAACGGGGTAAATATCTGACAAAATGTAATGTATCAAATGAAAAAAAGGGCCAGATTATCCCAGAGCTGTTAAATTCAGTGCACTGACGTCCTGCATAAGGCACAATATTATTCAATAAAATCTACCATCTCAGCACAGTATTAATGATTCACATTTAAATGTAATTGCTGACCTCCCAGTTTCTTTGGAAACTGTAATTATTTAGTTCTAAATTTCATGATTTTGTCGGGTATTCTTCTTTGTGAAAACCTTGTGCCAACGTCAACAGTCCAACCACTAACCTTGCCGCTGCAGATTCCGGAATATTTTGGAATTAATATAATAGTATGGACTCAGGAAGAGGAGGAGCACATTACAGAAGTAATCTTATTCACTCAGCTCCCTCTGGAGACACCCAGGGGCCGAAAAAATGTTTTTGGGTCATGGAGCCCAGGTTTATCCGTTGGCCTTACAGTTGTGGAGCTGTTACTGACAAAATTTCCAAGTAACAAAATAGCATAGATTTTTATCAAAGTTAATCCAATTATGAACGCCGTGATATAGAGCAGTGGGTTTCAACTGGTGGATACCGACCTAAAATGCACCATTTTGAGTGGGTTGCAAATTTGTGCGCACAAAAAGAAAAAAGTTTCAGGAAAAAAAAAAAGACAAACTTTTTATTTTGTAGTCTCCAAAAAATTGTATGCTGCGCTTTTATTTTGAAGAACATGTTTCCCGTGACGCATTGTGCATGCAGTAGTTTTGACTGCGAACAATGCCGTCACAGTAACGACCAAAACAAATGTGCTAACATCAGTTGTTAGCTCCCGTCCAAACATTTGTGAGAAGCGTTATATTAAAGTCCTTTTTTTGTATTTAATTAAAGATAAGTCTGCCGTTTTATTTTATATTTCATACAATTCAATTTAGATTTTTCAAGTTTGATGACCCTAATTAAAACTATATGCCTGTAATTCAAGGTATTTCTGAAGCTAGACCAGTTGAGAGGAACTCAAATCCCGAAATTCTGGGCCCCTGAACAGTTGCCCAGTTTGCCTGCTTGGTAATCTAGCTGTACACAAAACTCTACAGACAAAGTACAATCGTAGTAAAACCATGTAACTATTTCTGTAGTTCTGGGTAAGGTGTGGGTATCTTAAGGAGAAACTGCCATGAGTTTGTTGACCGAATATGACGTGAAGCGAGTCGGGCTACACTTGACTTTCTCATGGGCTCCTCTTCCCACCTGGAGACGCGGCCGCTGTGCGTTTGATATCAGCTCGGGCCCCCGTCTCTTTTAGCACCTCCGCTATGCTGTTAAACTACATTCCTCCCACCTCCAAAGCCCAAATATGTTCAGTCGCACTAACCTGTTACCATTAGGCCATTCATCAACGTTCAACTGTCCAAACATGAGAGGTGTTAGGGGAGACAGTGCGGCCAGAGAAGTTTGGAAGCTTTCCAGGGACCCTGGCCTGTGGAGGCAATTTCCAGTTAGAAGACACAAATGCTGCGGAGAAAAAAAATCCCGGGCGTACTCGATCTGAGATGTTTTAGATCGCATTTACTGTTCTTGGCAAACACATTGCGAAATAAACAATGCTTGATGCTAAGCTTACTCCGGATGCACCGACTCAAAAGCCAGTCCACCTTAATGCAATAACTCTGACTTCCTGATGGACTGAAACATCCACTAAAGTCCACCTTTCTGTTGCAGAGTTCTGGCCTCATGGTCACAGAATGTGACGGACGGGAACTTGGTGACCTTTGACCATCGAAATCAGTCCAAGTAAACGTTTGTGCCGAAATCTGCCGAAATTCCCAGAAGGTGTTCTTCAGAAAACTCTTTCACGAGAATGGGATGGGTGGATGGATGGATGGATGGCGGGGCCGTGAGGTCACGAGGTCACAGTGACCATTGACTGCCAAAACCTAATCATTTCATTGCCGAGTCCAAGTAAACGTTTGTGCCAAATTTTTATAAAATCCTCAAAGGTGCCTCTTCACGACGAATGGGACGATGTGAGGTTACTGTGAGCTTAACCTTTGACCCACAAAATCCAATCAGTTTATTCTTGGGGCCAAGTGGATGTTTGTGCTGAATTCGAAAAAAAAAAAAATCCCTTCTGGCATTCTTGAGATACCGTGCTCACCAGACTTCTGTGGCCCTTACCGAATCTGTAGCTTGATCAAAGCTAAAGGATCAAGGCGACATTACACCCAAATCTTCAACCAAACTGTCAGCGGCTGAAGTGCATTGTGGGTAATGTAGACGCCAGGTTTTTGGAAAAGATTGCGTCATTTTGCAGCGCGTGAAACCTTTATTCGTGGCACGGTGTGATGAAACTTCCTTCCCCAGTTCGTCGAGCTTCTCCGGTCTTACGGACACCCAAAAGGATCCACCCAGTGATGTGAAGATTTTACTGGGGAGAGTGAGTTACTGGGCAGTGACCCAGTGGATATCCGCGGGTTTAATCCTCAGTGACAGGTTTCACACGCAGCTTGTGGGCCAAACCCACAAATAACAGCCAGGCGTCTTGTTTGCCATCACTCCGGCCTGTTTCAGATTACCGACTGGCTCTTTGAAGCTGGCTGACGGACAGGCAAGGGTTTTCCCCTGCTTCTCTGCCAGAAAAAGATTGGGTCATCAACAGCTCTGCCACCCACCGCATATCTTGAATGACCTCAGAGTAAGACGCGTGCTTACTTAGGCATCTGATCAGAGAGCCGTCGGGAAGCTGCAACATAAAAGGTCCGCTGTGAGGTATTTTCCTGATTTCACAGCAACGTTCTCGGCGTAATACAAGCTCCGGTGTGTCCTCTTTAGAAAAAACTGCTGTTGCCCACGTTGCACATTGTTTGATCAAAGGCCACGACTCGAAAGTTGTAACAAGTTATAAATAAGTGGTCAGCCACTTCAAGATTTTTTGGAAAAAAAAAAAGTTTATTGCTGCAACAGTCCAGCTAAGGTCCCCATTTGTTTGGGCTTCACTTCCGCTCAAAACAATCATGCTTACCAGTTCCACGAAGCTCCGGCTTCACTTTACTTCATGAACAATTCGAAGGTTGAACTTCATACTGGCTGCGTTTTCTTTTCTTTCTTTGGTGCAGTTCGTCTAGTAGCCCACAGACGTTCGTTTACCACCGTGATCGTGGAAACCCTCCGATTAGCTTTAACTGGGCCAGTATCGCATCCTCAGGGGTCGACGTCGATCACTGCTCCTTAGAGTATACGTGGTGAGTATGTTCCTGTTGGAAAATGCATGCCTGCCAAGTTTGCATAGTCAAGAGTCAGAAAGGGAACTCGCATGAGTACGTTTTCAGACGCCCAGGTTGGGAAGATACATGGATTCCTAAACAAATGTTCAATTGATTATTCCTGCTCTTTCTTATCAGGAAACACTCTTTTTTTTTTTTTTTTTTTACCTGCACTGGCCAGCGAGACGGCAGACTGAGCAACTTTGATGTTGACGGTTCAGCCGATGTGAGTATCGGTCTCCAGAATAATTTGGCCGTTTGGTTAAAACACTCTACCCGAGCCGGTATCTGTAAATCGGTGTTTGTAATGAGCGTTTCTTTAGTTCCAGTTAGATGAACACGAACGCTCTCCGGTCAGTCACATCCCGTCTCAGGAGTTGCATTCTGCTGTCATCCACATCATATGTATAATTTTAAAAGGATTAGAGGTTAGGTTTACTTAATCCAATTGACCTGTGAAACCTTAACCCACCACGATCCTAACCTTAATCCTGGTCTACCACGCAACCTTTTAATGTAACTATCTTTACCGGACCGTAACCAGTGTAGTAGCTGCCCTAAACCCTAACCTTAAACAATACGTGGCAACAAATAGAACGTAATCCAGGACTTTTTAAGAGTCCTACAATATTCTTCTGCAATGTGCAAAATGTATGTAACGCAATGTATTCAGTGACATCATCTTAATTCAAAATCCACATTTCTCTTTAAGCTTTCAGTTGCACTCCTCGAGCTTTTTATCAACGCATGTTTTGGATGAAGCTAATGAAGGCCATGAAATGTGGCCGAAAACTAGACTTAAGTAGTATCGGCAAGGATGTCAATCACCCTTCAAAACTCAAGTTAATAGTCACCTTAACATGTCCACTTTAAAGGTGTCTTAACATAAGAAATCAATCGGAAATGTGTTTTACTGTGCTTCGATGGTTTAAACGCATCGTTTTAGTAACATGTCTTGATTGTCTTGTTGTATCAAGATATCACAGAGTCAATTTTCACACTTCATGGTCTTCATGTGTCTTTATCTAGAGTGCCACCTCCTCATGTTGACACTCTGTCCGGCCCTATGGGGCGCTGCACATCCCGGGGGTGGCACATCCGCGCGCGCGCACACACACACACACACACACACACACACACACACACACACACACACACACACACACACACACACACGTATCCTGAACTTGATGCCCTCACTCACGGACAGCTTTTCCCTGCGACGTTCCTGCGCTGTCATGGACCATTGAGCAATAAAAAGCCTGTAACCAAAACCCAGAGTCTAATCCGGCCGGGACAATCGCTGGCACAGGGGCTGAGCTTGAAGCCCTGCATGCTGTCCTCATGCAGCGCTGCATGGGAGGGGAGACCACATGAGTGGGCGCTAAACACACCACAGGAGACTGGAACGATATGGGAAGACAAGAAATCAGTGTCTGCTCCAGACTGTTTACTTTCCACTCAGATTTCATTGCTGCTGGTGCTGCTATGATGTTCATTACAATGTTTATGGGTGGGGAGGTCTTCTATAATGGGGCAACACAACTAATAGCTGTATCATACAATATATGTGATACATCTTTTGTGCTTAAGGAAGTGCTCACTGTGAGTGATTTATTTGTTTTTTGTCCATAATTTTTTTTAATGATTAATAAAGACGTATTTTAACGCCAAATTGTCACGAGCAGCTCCATCAGTCAGGGAAGAAAGTTGAGGCTGCAATTTCCCTCCACACAGAGCGCAATACCAAGGAAACCCCACCCACTGCTGTGTGTCAAGCTGAGTCCAAACAACAAACTCAAGGAGCAAATCGGCTTGGACACATGCAGGCTGGGGAGACATTAGAGCGCACTGGACTGAAGGCAGGACAAAGCATCCGGAGAAAAAGCTAAACTAATACAAAAGCTGTTATCTTTAAAGCTTTTTAGTGGTAAAAAAAAAAAAAAAAAAAAGAAAAGAGATGCAGGTACGTTTGTTTTGCGGGGATCGACGCGGCGTGAAAGTGTAACCCGTCCGGAGTCGTGCGTAAAAGTTCATTTGTTCCTTTGGAGACCATGCGCAGCTTCTCTAAGCTGTGCGTCCCCGGAGATGTGCCTCAAACTTTTCCAGCTAGAGTCGGAGATGCGGCCCTACACGGAGCTCTTCTGTCCGGACCCTCCGTGTTCCCAGCTCTCGCCGCATCAACCAGAGGACCGTCGGAATCCGGCTTGGACGCCGGTGCGGAGCCAATGATTCACACGTCACCGCCGGAGCAGGCTGCGATATTCTGTCGGCCTCCCGAAATTCTGGAGAGCGTCGAGATGGACGATCCCAAAGTTTATTTGGAAGCCGGCGACCTTTGGAGACAGTTCCACAAATGCAGCACAGAAATGGTCATCACAAAATCTGGGAGGTACATGTTTACGCGTTAACGGAGAGTTTTGGAGTGTTTTAATGAACGCATGCTTCACGCCGTTATCTCTTCTTCTTCTCCTCCCCTGCAGGCGCATGTTTCCGCCGCTGAAGACGACGTGCACCGGTATGGACAGGAAAGCCAAATACATTCTTCTCATGGACATCGTGGCGGCGGATGACTGCAGGTATAAATTTCATAACTCGCGCTGGATGGTGGCGGGGAAGGCGGACCCGGAGATGCCCAAACGCATGTACATCCACCCGGACAGTCCGGCCACGGGCGAGCAGTGGATGTCCAAAGTGGTCAACTTCCACAAACTGAAACTGACCAACAACATATCAGACAAACATGGATTTGTAAGTTTAGATTTTTTTTTTCTTCAAACGCAGTTTTTGGCCTTTTAATCGATAAAAGTCGCCTATTCAATGTATTTTTGAAATCTCTTTCAAGTGTTTTTAAAAAAATTATTATATTAATATCATAAAACAAGATAAATAAGAGTTTTTCCACAGTTTGTCTTCAAATCTGGAATTAACTTTAGTAATATTATTATTAATTTTTTTTTTTGTTTTGCAGACAATTCTCAACTCCATGCACAAATACCAACCCAGATTTCATATCGTGAAGGCGAATGACATCCTGAAGCTTCCTTACAGCACTTTTAGGACTTATGTCTTCGCAGAGACCGAATTCATCGCAGTCACAGCTTATCAAAATGATACGGTGAGAGGATGAGTCTTTCCTAAAACACTTAATGTAGAATTAATAATCATAATAAACACATGACATGAGGAAATCTGTCTCTTTTTGTTGCCATCAACAGATCACACAGCTGAAAATAGACAACAACCCTTTCGCAAAGGGATTCCGAGACACGGGCAACGGAAGAAGAGAGAAGAGGCAAGTTATTATTTCAGTTATTCATTTTATTTACACAGGAAGAATAAAAACTGAGATGCTGTATGGTATTATATTGCAAAATGTACTTAAAAGTATCCAAAGAAAAGTACTTATGCGGCAGAATGACACCTTTCTTGTGTAATACAACATCAGCATTAACTAATATTTAATCATTATAAGTTTCAATTAGCCTAATGTTGATATACTGCTATACAACTATCTGCAAAAAAACAACGCAATTGTAGGGAGTAAAATACCCTCTTAGATTGAAGTGAAGTATGTACAAGTACAAAAGTAAAAAAATGGAAATACTCAAGTTAAGCACGGTACCTCGAAATTACATTTAGTTATAGTATTTAAGTATTTGTTTCCAAAATTTCTGGAAAGACTATTTGGACTTCCCAACATAACTACTACTTAATATTGTAGTTCAGTCTTAATTTGCCCCGGACGCCAAAATAAAAGTCCCTAAAAATGTTTGAATTATTTGTCGTATTTTATTTGTTCAGTTCTAATTTCTCAATAAAATGCTGTTTTAAAGCCATCTCCACCCTTCTATTGGTGGAAAGCCTGAATCATTTATTTATCGCCTAAAAGTAGTCAAATCTAAATGTACATGATTTAAACGCCTATAAAATAACTACCATGTGTCACATAAACCAAAATACAGACAACATGGCCTCCGTGTCCTCAGTGGAAACCATGGGCCAATTATAGCACAACATATATACAGTTTTCACAGAAATGTATTAAATCCATGTCTGGTTGAGTCTACAAAAATGCTATTGTGTAATTACAGCTAAATAATAAGCGAGAAGTTGCATAAAAATAATTTTATTCTGTATTTCTAGCCTTCATTTCTTTTAAATAATTCCTCTTGGCGGGATGAAGTCAAAGTAGCAAATTGATGCAGCAAGAATCTAATAAACGTTACGCATAAAATACTTTGTGTTTATGCGTCTACAAATATGAATGTTCCAGTTAAATCAGGCCAGTTTTACACTGGTAAACTTTGTCAACTTTAAATAAATGGTCTATAAGCGGCACAAATGCTCGACTTCAAACTACACTGTACACCCGAACGCTCAAAATGAGTTACAAATTGACTTGTGTAAATTTGAATAAATTACTCAAAAGACTAATACATGTTGAGATAACAAAAAAACAAAGTGTTTGTGAATTTATTTTTTTTAAGTTCTGTAAACTTAAACCCAGAGGAGGTGAATGAAAACTTTAAGTCCTAGTAACTAAAAATATTTACCTTCACTCAATAAAAACTTGAATTTAACTGTAATCAAATCATACATGTAGGATGTAATCAAAATATGTATGTTCTGACAACAGCTGACTTTTAGGTTCATCAACTTAACTTTTTTTTAGTTCTGGTAATTTATTGGAGTTTTAGTGTAACTGATGTCCTACAGAAGCATAAATAATAATACAAAACAATGGTTTCAAGCAGTAATTTTATGTCATCAACAGCATCATTGCTGATTGTTTGGTCAAAATCATTTTCAATCAATTATTTGCTTTTCTTTTGTTCCATCAGGAAACTACAACATTTCTCACAAAGGCCGAAAGAGATGCGGATGACCGACAGGGAGCACGAACCTTTAAAAGACTCGTCTCTACAATATTCAGACAATTCCAAGTCTTCGGGTGTGAAATTATACCACTTCAACACGCTCAGTATTCACACCGTCGGCACAACACCTGGAGGTCTTTCAGACAACAGGCCAAAACTAACTTTACACCATTTGTCTTTTTTTTTTTTTGTTGCAAGATGGCCACGACAGCGACAGCGACAAAGACGACAACGTTGAGGCGAATTCTCGACACAGGAATCGTAAAACCTCGCGGGAAACAGAAACCGAGTCAAATTCCGTCCCAGAAAAGACTCCAGCTGAGGGACAAACGGACGCCGGACAAAATCACGTCGTCGGGACAAAAGACGGAGCGGTTCGCCGCCGGGCACGAGAAGACTCGGACGAGGAACGGCCACGCCGCGGCTCTACGCAAAGCCGCGTTTATTCTCCGGAACCGGAGGCGCACCAGCGTGACCCGAGCGCCGTCTCCGGCCGTCCGGTCCACTCGGCTCAGGCGAGCACCTGGTACGGCTGTGGCTACGTGGACCGAGCGGCGCCGGGCGGACTGAGCCTGGCGGCGCCGGCCGGGACTCCGTTTCCCATCAGCCTTCAGCAGCACGCGCTGGTGCAGGTACGCAAACGAGCCGGGAGACGCTTATTAAAACACGCCGAGTCATCGGAAGTTGTTGTAAACGGGAGTGGAAAAATGTCTTTTCAGTAATTTCACATAAAATGTTATGACGTTAATTAAGAATCTCACGTATGATGGTATATTTTGACGTACATTTATGTGAGCAGCATTTTCAGGTTGAAACCATTTAACATGGAGAGAAGTTGAAGTCTTGACACCTAATTTATGGAGTATTATAAAGTAAATTAAGTCATAAAGTAAAAAAAACTAGTTTTATATGTATTTATTTGGAGAGAAAATAGCGAACGCCTAAACTTAATGGATGTTTTTGTTTTTTTTACAGGGGTGAAGTTTTGTCTTTAAAAAATAATCTGAGGCTGAAATAAAGACAAAATATTAAAAAGAAGAAAACAAAAGTGTGCCCACATTAGCAGTAAAACAGTTTTTGCTTGAGATCATAGTGGCCATGAGTTGCAATCATAAAATTTGAATTGCCGATTAACAGTCGTACAATTAATTCACGTTTTAACTGTCTTTGTCCGTTCATTTGATTCCTAATCGTAGATCAATAACACGCCTAACTTATAAAGAAGAGCCAAAAAGTCGTAGGTCAAATGTTCGACGTAACCTCGAGAAAAAAACAGCTGCTGGCGCAAATTCGGGACGACGTCGTTAAAAGAGCTTCACGTCAAACAGTGTGAAACGATGTGGAAATATTGAAGGGAAATGAGACATTTCTGGTCAATTTCATCCAGCGGTTATTTTACACGAGCGGAAACTTTCCAACGACGACGATTGAGCTCAAATATTTGCAATCGGCCGATTTTTTTTTTCTTTGTAAAACTACGTTCCAAAGTTCAGTTGGTTTTAGTAACAACAAAAAAAATCCCTCTTTGTATTTGCTGAGAGGAAATTCTACACTTAAAAGACTTTAAAAGAGATTTTTACTTAATTACTCAGTTTGTCTGACTCGTGCTCGACTTTTAGCTTCAGGTCGATGGATTTTGACCCCTATCACTGACATTAGAAGAACATTTAAAGGCATCTATTGATATCCAGTTTTATTAATGCAGGACGAAGGATTACAGAAAAGAAACCTGTTCTGGGCACCGGACCAAGTTTTTTTTACTTTTTTTAAAGTGTGAGACCGACGTTTTAATGTTAGAGTTGTAAGCTCGGGGCTATTTTTGCTTTAATTCCCACCTGATAAAAAAAATAAATAAATAAATAGCTCTTCACATTCAGTCAGTAACGGCTCCACATCCGCGAGGCCAGAGTGAACAACCCGAGGCTGAACGTATCCCAGACACTGGGGAGGGTTTTGAAATACAGTAACTCTCCTTATCGCCCGGGCCGGAAGCAGATCTGACAAAACCACGGCTAAATATCAACAATTTCACTTTCAAACCAATCAGAAACTTTGAATTAGAGAGTAACGAAAAGCCTTTTTAACAGAGTCAGCGACACCGATATTATTGATCCGGCTCTGAAAAGTCTGAACTGCAACTGAAATTTGAAGCAACAGAAATGAAGCTCAACAATGTTCCATCTATTTAAATCTGGCCGGTGGGTTTTAATTCCCCGTTGAACTATTTTAAAACCTCCGTAGAGATTTTTTTTATTCATTATCTTAATTTAAGCAGCTATAACCCTCAGATAAAGTTGCTGGAGCAGGAAAGTAATATTTGAACATTTTGTTTCTGTATTTTCCAGCTAATTTGCTGGAAAACTTGCTTAATAATAATAACAATAATTCATAATAATTAACTTGCTTAATTTAGCTGGACATCACGAGGATAGTTTTAAGAAAGTCCAAAAACAGTTTGGTACAAATTATCAGTGAAATTAAGAAAGCCTTAGCGAGCTACACTTATTAGGTCGAGTACCTGCTTATTGTAAGTCAGGCAGCAGGTCGCAAAAATATTTTTTTTAAAAATGAAGAAAATGGTGCGTTCTTCTTGACTTTGAGCCGCCGTACATTACAGATCTCCTCGTGGTACGTATTAATTCAATTATACTCTTTCCTGTTTTGTTTTTTTAGCCGAACTCAAGTTCCACGTTTCTAAATGGTTTGACGATCGAATAAAACTGATTACGTGACGTAAACTTGAACAAACAACGTACAACTCACCCTGAATCCTAACGCTCAGTTTCCCTCCTCGTGAGCACCACATTGCGGGAGATTTTCCTATGAAATACTGAACCTGTAAAAAAAAAATGTGTACAAAAAGTTTCCCTTTACAAATGTGTCGCAGCAGAAGCAGAAAGTAGTGCACATTTTTCTTATTTTTTTTATCTGGCTCACTTCTGGGTAATGACAGTAAGAACAATTTGCGGGTATATTTATACATTAACACGTGGCCGCCTCAGCATTAGAGGCTATTTCCAACCTGTCGGGACACAGAAGCCCCGAGTTGACCTTTTATTCATCCGGTAAAAGACCGCTAAAGCTTTGCTCGTGTGTTTTTCTTCCCGTCGACAGGACCTGATGAGCCTTTCACACTTCGGAGGCTTTCTGTTTTATCCCTACTCCGGCTTCTCGGCGGCGGCGGCGGCCCGGTACCTCGTCCCGCCGGTGGATTTCAGAGCTTGTCCGGGCATCCACAGCCGGGATTACTTCTCCTCCTCTCCGGTGATATCCCCGTTCAAATACCTCGCCCCAGAGACGCTCGCGCCGGGTACGGCGGAGCAAAAGCCGGAGGCGACCGCCGCCGTCGCCACGACGACGAGTCCCGAGCGGGCGGACGACGGCGACTCGTGAGAGGGTCCGACGCCACATGTGGACCGCTTGACGCTTACAACTTAAAAACACCTCTCGGCCACGTCCTGTGACGTGTGCATCTTATACACGACTTTAAGATTTAACCACTGTGGGACAAAAATAGTGTTTTATTTCAACATGAAACTTATCGCATCAACGAATAAAACAATATGTTGTGATTTTATTGAAATAAAATGGATTACTGTCTCTTCTAGATTCAGGTCGATTGTTTCTTTACGTTAAATTGACAGATTTTTGAATGGAGTTTGGCGCAACAAGAAGTACATTAAACAAATATCTCAACGGGATCTCGCTAAAAAAATCTTTATGCACTTTTCCCTCGTGAAAGAGATTGTTTACATTTTTTTTCTTCAGATTGAAAAAATGTATCATTAAAAAACATGGTTAATAAATGAAAGTCTCTTTGGTTGTAAAGCCACTGAAAATGTTTGTTTCAAATCTCAAGTATATTTATGAAAATAAGTTAAAGAAATCCATATTTTAAATCTTAAACCATACGCTCGCTACTGGTTCTGAAATTAAGAGTTCGGGATTTCAGCCGTAGCCATTTCTGCTATTTTGGAGCAGGAAGTGACCATATTTGGACGAGCTGGAGGGGGAGGAGCCAGCGGTGGATCTGGCTAGATCTGGTTAGGACACGACGCCCCGCCCACCTATAGTCTTTGAGACTGAGGTTCGTCGTTTGCTCTGCATGCTCCAACATCAAACTTACTTACTAGTTTATTTTTTTTAAAGCATTACCGCCACCTTCTGGTGGGAATTGCGCATTACTACCATGCGCCGGTAAAAAAAAAAAAATATTAAAAAAAAACAAAAAAACAAACGAGGGAATTAAGACATGATGATGGTCGGATAACTATTTTTTTTGTTGTAATCTATAATAACTAATAGAAAAAATAAATCAAGATCCGTTCCTACGATAAACACACAAACAAACGAAAACACATTTACAGGGGACTTCTTAACTCTGACGTAGGCATCTCGAGGCGCCTTCTGATGACGGCATACTCACGAGACGAGCGCTCGAGAGCCCAAAACAAACCGTCGCCGTTAACGCGCTGCTGTTGTTGTTGTTGTTGTTGTTGTTTTTCCCGGGATGAGCTGAGCGTTTTCTTTCCCGAAGGGCGGCCATGATTTGGGTCAGCTACATCCTGCTGTGCGGCCAGCTGCTGCTGCTGCTGGCCGTGATCCTGCTGCAGTGTCTGGGAGGAATCCACTCGCACAACTCGACGACGGCGGAGCCTCCCGGAGCCCCGTCCGCCGGACCGGGAGCCACCGCGCTGCCGTTCAGCGAGCAGCCCGAGACCGTGAAGTACGACGCCAACGACACGGAGCTCTACGAGTACCGGCCGCCGTCACCGGTCGTCCTCTGCAGCTACCTGTGAGTTCAAAACAACAAAACACACACCGGGAACGTGGCTCACGTGCTAGCGGTGGCTAATGCTAACTACCGTCAACGGCTGTTGTTCACTTGGTTGGTTGATTCAGAGGAATTCACGTAAAACCGTTTAAAGCATCAAAACATGAGCTGAAAGAAAAAAAGGACATTTAAAAACAATTAAGAACAAGGGATTAAAACATTATAAACTGATTAAAACATTATAAACTGATTAAAACATTATAAACTGATTAAAACATTATAAACTGTGATTAAAACATTATAAACTGATTAAAATATTATAAACTGTGATTAAAACATTACAAACTGATTAAAACATTATAAACTGTGATTAAAACATTATAAACTGATTAAAACATTATAAACAGTGATTAAAACATTACAAACTGATTAAAACATTATAAACTGATTAAAACATTAAAAACTGTGATTAAAACATTATAAACAGTGATTAAAACATTACAAACTCTGATTAAAACATTACAAACTGATTAAAACATTACAAACTGTGATTAAAACATTACAAACTGTGATTAAAACATTATAAACTGTGATTAAAACATTACAAACTGATTAAAACATTACAAACTCTGATTAAAACATTACAAACTGATTAAAACATTACAAACTGTGATTAAAACATTACAAACTGATTAAAACATTACAAACTGTGATTAAAACATTACAAACTGTGATTAAAACATTATAAACTGTGATTAAAACATTATAAACTGTGATTAAAACATTATAAACTGTGATTAAAACATTACAAACTCTGATTAAAACATTACAAACTCTGATTAAAACATTACAAACTGTGATTAAAACATTACAAACTGATTAAAACATTACAAACTCTGATTAAAACATTACAAACTGTGATTAAAACATTATAAACTGTGATTAAAACATTATAAACTGTGATTAAAACATTACAAACTGATTAAAACATTACAAACTCTGATTAAAACATTACAAACTCTGATTAAAACATTACAAACTGTGATTAAAACATTACAAACTCTGATTAAAACATTATAAACTGTGATTAAAACATTACAAACTCTGATTAAAACATTACAAACTGTGATTAAAACATTACAAACTGATTAAAACATTACAAACTCTGATTAAAACATTACAAACTCTGATTAAAACATTATAAACTCTGATTAAAACATTACAAACTGTGATTAAAACATTACAAACTGATTAAAACATTACAAACTCTGATTAAAACATTACAAACTGATTAAAATAGGGCACATGTCCAAAACTGAGCAAAACAAGGTGCTGTCTACTACAAATGAACCAACAACCTATTGATTCGCACAGAGATGAACTAAACAGAGTACAGATGTCAAAACATTTCATTTCAATATATCCATGAGATGCAAATAATGAGGATCAGAAAAAACAAACATTGCACTTAAATATGTCAAAGAGACTTCAACTGTTTCTCAATGTCAATTTGTTTTATATTTCAATACACAGCACGTCCATTTGTTTTTTTTATGCGGGAGATTGGAGTCCAGATTAAAACCTAAGTATTGAAATTAATCATTTCAGTCATGAATGTTTACAACAAAAGAGCTTCGTTTTTTGTGTATTTAAAAGAAATCCACAGTTCCTGTTTTTTCTCAGTGTTCAGAGTTAAAACACGAGCTGCTTTCCAACTTTGTATTCATTCGTCCGGGTCATTTTTCATTCGCGTTAAAAGGCCGAGTCGTCTGCATCACATATTTAATTTGGATGGAGAAAAGCTGGACGTCACAATTACAACATAATTAAAGCTGCTTTATTTTGGCGGGGTGACGTGTTCACATAGCTGAGGTCATTTCCAGTCAGTGGGGATTGAAAACAGCACTACCCCGTAAAAATTCCTTACACTACCACTAGTCCTAATATGGAAGAGCAACTATTTGTTAGCTGCAGGAAGTATGTCATTTTTGGAAACACAGCATTGGACTTTTTTTTTTTTTTAATGAATTCCTTTTGTGATGGCAGACCGGACGAGTTCATCTACTGTCAGGACCCCGTGGATCACGCAGGCAACTACAGCGCCTTTCAGGAGATGGGACACGGCTGCGTTGGGGTAAAGCGTTGCTTTTTTTTTTTTTTTTTTTTTTTTTTTTTAAGAACATCACAAAGGTGTAATCATTTAAAAAAAAAAAAAAAAGAGGCCTAACTCATGTACTGTTTTTTTAAATTTTTTTATATTCATCTAGTGGGGAGGTCAGACTCAAAAGGAGGTGAACCACACTCCGGTCATCTGCACCACGCTCGATGATATCGAATGTGCCGGACCCAGAGAGTTCCTCAGAGGGAACGTACCCTGCATCAAGTAAGAGATACCACACACACACACACACACACACACACACACACACACACACACACACACACACACACACACACACACACACACACACACAGCTGTATACAGTCGGTGCTTCAACCTTTTGGGAGTTTTCATCAGATTTTCACAGAAGAAGTCCTTAAAGTAGATGAATAGAGTCCAATTAATCAAATGAAGGGGAAATATTATACTTTAATCCGATGTCGAGGTTTTCCCGAACATTATATCATTCTAGCATTTTTTATTTTCACAGCACCTAAGCTTCACTATGATGCTCTTTAAAAAAAAAAAAAAAACTTATGATTATTTTTATGGCAGTAAGTGTTTTTTTAAAAAAAATTAAAAATATTGTAATGATAATATTCGAAAGAAGTTTATATTATGTTTAATATTGACACCTGTCAGCAGCAAGTTTTAGATATTTCAATTTCAGCAGAAAGTTGGGGATGCAGTATTACTATATATTTTTATTGTGTTGAATTAAATTAAAGCTTTTACTATCCGTCCTATGGTATTTACTTTTTTCCATTTCTAGTCCAGACTGTAGACTTTATATAGAAGTGGACGTAGCTTCTGAAAAAACGAGGTTGATGTAGAAGTGCCTTAAAGCCGCAATACCACCGAGTGCCACTAGAGGTCGGCTCCAAAAAAGCCTCCATAGACTCCCGTTCAACTTCTCTCATCAAATACAAAGTCTATACATCTGTTCCACGAGTTATTTCGTTGTGTTTAGCTGAAGTCGCTCCTTCTTATTCGTTTTCTGGAGGTCCATCTGAAAATAATCCCTCATAAGCATCAAAAAGACCTGTTTTTGGGGGCGTGTCTGTTTGATTGACAGGCCTGTGGTGCAGTCAGGTTACAGCTATCGGTGGGCGGGACGTAGTATCGTCAGGTTTTCCAATCAGATCAGTCAGATCCACACAATGAGTTTCCGCTCATTAGCAAATGGAAAAGTTTCAAACTGAAGTTGGCAGCAGACGGGAGGCTGCAGGATCAACAGAATCAATAAACGTTCTTTCTGCTGGCGGATGATGAGATTCGCACCAGCGTGACCTTTTAGTTCCTGAGACGGGCCGGTCAAACAAAAAGAAATAAACAGACTTACGGTTGCGTAAAGTCGCCGTCTTGCTGCCGATAATATCGTCAGACTGTCCGCTTCGTTGCGATTGAAAAATAATCTTTATTTATTTTTATGTGTCAAAATCAAAGCTGAAAGCACTAATTAATTGCCAGATAACATGAAATTAACCAGCAGTTATTTCGAGACTCTGCTTTTCAGAAAAATAACTGAGATAACTGCTGTGGTCTAAAAAAAAACCCCAAAAAAACATGACAATTTTCTGACATTTTATTCACCAAATAATTCATCTGTTTATTGAGAAAAATAAACAAAGAATTTTTTTTAGCAGTTATTTAAAATTGAGTCGAAGCTGTGACCGAAAACCTCATTTTGAGAGTTCAGTGTTTAAAAAAATCTAAACTGCACAGTTGTAATTATAACTTATGAATTTAATGACACTGAGTGATGAAGTTAATGGCGCTGCTTTACCGACCCCACAAAGTGTTTAGTGACTTTTTTATTTTTTTTTACTTTGAATAACAGCCAGAAAATTCTTCAGAAAATGAAGGTTTTATTTTGTGTCTTCAAACTTGATTAATTGCTTTTCTTGCAGGAGAGAAAGAAGAACATGAATTTGTGATGTTCGGTTCATCCTAATGACATAGACGCAGAATGAATACTAATTTCAACTAAGTTACTGTATTTATAATTTAAAAAGAAATTCCTCTTGAAAGTTGAAACGCAAGTCAAAAAAAAAAAATCCCTTCACAGAAATCACTTGGTGTCCTTTGTTTTATTATTATTTTAGTTCCAGATGTTATTTTTCTCTTAATATCAGGGGAAAAAAAACATTTTGGATTATTGAAATTATTGATATTTTTTCATCATAACGCTCGAATTTCTACATAAAATGGTCATTTTTGATTTATTTAAAATATTTATAAACAAAACTTTAGGAGACGCTCAATGGACCGTTTCACTCATTTTACATGCATTTCTTTTTTTTAATTACCTTGGTCATACAGTCTTTTCCTCTATAAAATCTCTCTTGTTTTACCTTAATTTGAACATTTTATATTAAATGTAAGAACTTTTTTCGGGATGATTTGAAATGAAGCTGATCCTTTTTTTTTTTGTGATACTCCCCAGATTTCTCCTTTATTTTCTTTAGTTTTATTTTCACCACATAATAGTAGGTAAAATGTCAAAACAAATGTGTTCTGTTGAAGATTAAATCCAGTATAAATGAGACCAAAAAAAACAAAACAGGTGCTGCGTGAGCAGTTTTGACATTACCTCCACCTGCCAGCGTTCCCAGACTTCACCACTAGAGGGCACTGTTCGCACAGTTACGACCCCTTCGCCTTCTACCATGCTTTCACATCACTCCCGTGTTCACCCAGCAGGGTTTTCCCAGCATGCATCAGGTTCATCTCTATAGTAACTGCAGGGACATCAGAGACTCGCAATTAAATGCTGCTTCATGCTGTCCGCTCCTCGCAGATCAGAACCGCGGGTGGTTTGCACTTCTGTTTAAAATGATTATTTTCTGTTTCAATATTGGACTTTTTAATTCAGCAACTTTATCAAACCTTCAACTGCAAGCGCAGAAATTAAACAAATGACGGCGGTTCGGCTGATTTAACAGGATGTTCTTGATGTATTTCACATTTAATTCTGGTGGATTTTTTTTTTGTAACGTTACATTTTTTTAAAAATTTTTTTTAAATAATTGGAATTATACATTTAAAATTTTTTTTCTAATGGTACTTAAAAAAAAAGAAGAAGTGTCCTTTAAAAAAAAACTTTTTAAAAGAAATTTAATTTAAACTCCAGTGGTCATTTTTATAAAAACAAAAAAAAGGTCTAATGGGACTTTAAAATGACTTTTTCTTTCTATTTTTGTATACTAATGGTATTTTTGTTAAAAAAAAATAATTCTTTATTGTTTTTTTTAATTTTTTTTTTTTTTTTTTTAACCCAAACAAAACAAAAACAAAGTGAGTCTGACGTGAAAATGGGCTTTCCCCCCTCCTGTCGGTGGTCCCTCGCAGATACACCGGGCACTACTTCATCACCACCCTGCTCTACTCCTTCTTCCTGGGCTGCTTCGGGGTCGACCGCTTCTGCCTGGGCCACACCGGCACCGCCGTCGGGAAGCTGCTCACGCTGGGGGGTCTGGGGATCTGGTGGTTCGTGGACCTGATCCTGCTCATCACCGGAGGCCTGATGCCCAGCGACTACAGCAACTGGTGCACCTACTACTGAGGGCGGGACGGGAGGGGGGGGGGGGGGGCACTTCCATCAGAGTAGAGGACTCTGCCGGCCTACAGCGGGGGGTTAGGACTGAGTCTGCGGGCCGGCTCGTTGGAGGTCGGGACCTCCTGAGGACTCCAGGCGCTGCAGAGAAAAGGAGGTATAACGTGATTCCATTTCATGTAGTGACGGTTTCACTCTCAGTTCGGTTTCATTTGGTTCGAACCACAAAAAGAAAAGAAAAAAGAAGAAGCTCTTCGTTGCCTTTTATTAACGCTCTTGTTTTTCACGTTCACACTTCTTTCCATATTACAAAAGAAACCAAGCGGTAGAAAACCGAAGTCTCACGGGCCGACGGGTGACTCGTTGATCGGACCGTTTCCATTGGGACGTTTTCCTGCGTCCCGAATGTCATTCAATCCGAAACGGAAAAAAATGAATAATAATTCAGCGCCACAATTAACTCAATTACAGTAATCAAAGGTCACCCCCCCCCCCCCAAAAAGGTAAAAATAAATAAATACCAGAATAATATAAAAGCAGAATATTTCCATAGTGGCATCATGAAACTGTAATAAAATATTTATTTATTTATTTATTTTTTGAGGGAGTTAAGTGATTGAAAAGGTGACATTGCATCGCGTGTGGGGGGGGGGAATTGTTTGGTAACCGTAGCAACAGAAAGGCCGGCGACCTTTCGTTTTTCTTCATCCTCCGAATTCGTTATCGAACGGCGAGTGAAATCAGAGACGTCGCCACTAACAATAAATCAGATAAATGTATAAAATAAATAAATAAAACGTTACGAGAAAGGTTGTTTTTCTTTTCTTTTCTTTACTCGTCACGTTTTTATTTTCGGGGACAGAAAAAGTTCAGCCGCAGTTTGTACTGTTAATGCCGAGTTACTTTTTCATGTCTTTACGACGTCGGAGAAATCATTGGAAAACGTGCGGCTCAGTGACGTGTCGCGGCCACATTAAACCTCCTGAAGGGCCCCCGGGGGTAGGAACTTATTGTTTGGTCCCCCCCCCTCACACTACGCGGCAGTTTGATTATCACCGGAGGCCACAAAACCAACCAGCACGCTGAAGATGGAACGACTCATTTTTTAAAGCCTAAAATTTATCTCCCAAATTCTTCCCTGTGAATTTTTTTTTTATAGTTTCCCATTTTTTTGAATTTATTTTTTTTTGAAATTTTTTTACTTCATGTTTGGGTTTTTAAAAGTCCAAAGTAATTAGATTATGAGAACGTGGGCTTCAGGCAATAATAACGGTCCTTCTCTGACATTTTTAAACGCCAAACATGATAAAAGTAATACAACATTATTTGTTTTAAAGGAATTGCTCGTATCAGACTGAACTTCTGTGGAACGAGTTCTTCTTTCCTTTCAGCTTTTCTGACTGATAAACACAAACGCAACAAAAGGCGACAATACAAACACAAACGATTGAACTTTCACAGCTCGTAGTTCACTTGTAAAAGAAAACCTGAATCTTGAACCGGATCAGAACCGCGACGCTCTCCGTTCATTTACTCCGTTCACACCAAACCGACCAAAATCTTTTAACGCCGAAAGTCTCGCCGGCCTCAAAGTTTCGTCGTACACTCGCGACCGTTGGACGTCCGCACCCCACGTTTACGAAGAGAAGGAAAGCGTACGTTCGTTTTTGTGCTCCGAACGTATTCAATGACGCGTCATGTTTTTTTTTTTTTTTTTTTAAATTTGTTTTAATTATTATTAATTTTTTTTTAAATGGTTTTAACGTTCCACTTGGTAGCGCAGTCCGTGGGGAAAACCGTCAACCGAGAAATTCGGACTCTACGGGATGTTTCCGTAACGCCGCATTTTAATCTGGTCGGGATCTGCATTAAAAGTTAAAAACAGTTTTAAAAACAGTTTACAAAACAGTTTTAAAAACAGTTTTAAAAACAGTTAAAAACAGTTTTAAAAACAGTTAAAAACAGTTTTAAAAACAGTTTTAAAAACAGTTAAAAACAGTTTACAAAACAGTTTTAAAAACAGTTAAAAAACAGTTAAAAACAGTTTTAAAAAAAAACTTAAAAAAACCAGTGTTAAAACCAAGCGGCGATGTAAAGAAATATTCTGCCGTTTTAACAATCTGCTGCTGGAGGTTCTCCCAATTTACTATTAATATTTTTTTTTTACCTTTTAATGTGTTTTAACTGTACTTTTAAATACCTTCGGAGCCCCCCAGCGAGCGGGAATGAACGGACGCGTACGATTTAGTGGTTTTCAGTGTTGACGCGAGGAAAAATGCTTCAGACGAGCAGTTCCTTCAGTTTGAGGAAGAAAAAAATAAAGAAGCTGTAAAAAGCGTCGGCCTCCTTTTGCATTCAGCCGGCGCCTCGTCCCCCCCCCCCAAAAAAAATCTCCCACGGTCTAAGTGGCGTTAAGACGCGTGTAAAACGTTGTTTTTCCCGCCTCGTCTTTCCTTTAATCTCGTTTCTTGAATCCAGATGTGACTCTTGAATCCAGATGTGACTCTTGAATCCAGATGTGACTCTGCATTGTAGTATAAACGCGTAATGTGTTCGTTGCCTTTTAGAAAACATTCCCGTTCCGGAGTCTCTTGTAAAATACTGTAAGTGATGTTCCACCTGGACGAAGCTTCTCCAGAGTTGGTTTTTATGTTTTTAAATCCAACTCTGATGTTTATTTATTTGCTTTTTTGTTTTTTTGTTTCTCCGTTTCACGTGTTGAGGGAAATATACTTCCTCGGTCCATTTGATAGTTCTTCTATTTAACGAGCTCATCTGGCGCGTTTCTTCTGAAATCAAAACCAGGTTCCCTCGCCAGCTCCCAGAAAGACAGATTTTCTCCGGTTCTGGTGGCGAAAAGGAATCTGAAGCGTCTCGCGTTGTGTTTGTCGCCAATCACGCGTCATTAAGACCCAATAAAAAAATAAATAAAGTACCCGGTACTGTGTTTTTCTTTTCTTTCTCTTGGATTAGATTTTATGGATCCTGGCTGCACATCGCAGAAAAAGATGGACTACTTTTAGTTTTGAACCATTAAAAACAAAACAAAAAAGTTCTCAACTAAAACAACAATAGTCTCAAACTTCGAAAAAAATGATTTATTCTTTGTTTTCACCCATCTGTAAATATATATATCACTTTTATTCCATTTATGTACACAAAAAAAAAAAAAATACCAAAATAAAAATTTGCACATAAACACTGCAGAGAAGGCAAATCTAAGGTTTGTTGATGAGGCCGATGCCGGTGGATTATCCAGAAGCAACGGGAACAACAGGAGCTGCTGCAGGGAAGTCCTCCATTTTAATGTATTCAGGCCAAAACCTCTCAGATGGATTTCTTTAAATCCTAAAACCAGAAGTGTTTGTGAGGATTGGGACGAAACAGAACCTTTAAACGGCACTTTTACGTTGTTCGTTACGACCTTTTATTTCCTTCTTACTGCTTTCCATAAAAATTTTTTTTTATTTTTTAAAAAAATTGGACGTGCAAGTAGTTAAACGCTGGCAGCCGGTTATAAACGGTTATTTATCACCAGTTGGGGCTTGTTTACAGTTGTCATCTGGAACAGGACGGGTCTCGTCAGGTGTGTGAAGATTTGCATCTTGACGCTAACATGTCAGCTTTTGTTCTTTCGATCGGAGGAACTGGCGACGTGCCGTGTTTGAGACGTTGACCTTTTGAAGATCGGTGGGACATTTTCTTGGCATCGCCGGTGTGTAATTACCCGCCGACGGCGGATATTTCGCTGTTTGTGCGTTTAAAAAAAAACAACAACAACAAATACAGCAACGAGAGTTTTTACGCAATTCGATAAGTCTTTAGGATCCGTAGCGATCGGCATCTTTCCAAAAAAAAATTCGCAAAAATTTTGCGCGACGCTACAGTTGACCTCCGACCTAATATTTCTACCTATCGCTTTGATTTGTTTGAATTGGTCGCTTTAATCTGTAGAGCTATGAAGGAAGAAGGCATGCTGGGAAATTTGTTTGCCCATTGATTTCCTGTCATTTGTGATCTGTTACTGTGTGTGTGGAGGGAGGGGGGCGGGGTCTATGAAAAATAGTTGTACGGCGGCCAATCAAAATTGTTATAATTATGACGAGATGAACTACGGAAGCCTTAAAGTACAAGAAAAAGCATACAATCATATTTTTAGGCATGAGGACGCTGGAAATAGGACAGTGTGGGTTCATAGAACAGAAAAGGGGGTCGCCGTTTACGAAGTCGGGGCACGAGTGTTGTTCTTTAACCTTTTAGCCTCTAAAATATAAAATAAAAAACAAAGTAATGGCATATTTCACCATATGGTGCTCTTTGGATGCAGTTCTGGACAAGAAGCGCCGCCACCTGTTTAATCTCACAGCATCTGTTTCTTGGCAATATTCTTTAAAAAAAAATAAAAACAAATTCAAAACTTGCATCCGAGCTACTCGTAGTCGCCGATTTCCACCTCTTCGGGAACGACCGTCAGCGTGACGTCTCCGTCCCGTCGCCTCACCACCACGGAGAGCGCGGCGCCGCTCTGGACGGCGTCGCTCACTTCCTGCGAGGTGCGGACGGGCCGCCCGTTAACCCCGACGATGACGTCGCGATCGATCATACCGGCGCTGCGGAGGGGAAAAAAACATTTTCATCATCAACATTTCAACATTTTTCATGGGTCATTAAGTCGCTAGATATTTTTTTTGAGCCACTCCAATTCATGACGAAAAATGGCGCCGTAATGCGCTGTTATTACAAAATAAAGATATTACACGCCGCATGTATTACTAAAGTGTAAATTAGGGATGGGCGATCACTGAAAGCCGGGTGTTCTTCTTCTTCCTGTGTTATTTAATGGCAGCTGGCAGGCAGCTTTTAGGCGCATTACCGCCACCTTCTGACGGGAGTAACACATTACAAAAACACAAAATCTAGATGCGGCTCTGTTACGTTTTTCGTCGTCTGTTACACACCACACAGTAGGATCAACCGCGGCTGGACTCTTACCTGGACGCGGCCGTTCCAGGTATTACTTCGTAGATGTAAACCCCCGTGGTCACGTCGGGAAACTGTGCCTCGCGTTCCTTGAATTCTTGGATCAGACTGGTACGTTCGGGGAAAGGAAAGGAAAGGGTGACTTGAAATTTTAAATCATCCCGTATACATTTTGCTCCAAAAAGATGAATCTACTAATAGAAATAGTGAGCAGTCCCCATGTGGCAAACCCGGCATAAATGCTTTGTGAATGCTCTTCTTTGAGGCCAAATAATGAAATAATGTTGGAATTATTGCGAATAATACCATATTGAATCAGAATAAATGTCCTTACTTTCTATTTCATGAGAGAAGTTGATGCTTTTCGAACGGGAGCCTATTTTTGGAGCCAGCCCCTGGTGGCCCTCCCTAGTATTGCACTTTAAGGCACTTCTGCATTGGCTCCACTGTTCACTCCTTTTCTTTTTTATATACAGTCCATGACACTGTCCTCCAGTGGTCACTCACGGTTATTGCAGTGAAAAAGTCCCTAGTGGTCCAAAAAAGCTTTTTTTTCTCAGACCATCATTATAAAAGCTGTAAAACTGTAGACGGGAAACCTCCAATTGACAATTAAGTCAGTTTTTACTCTTTCTGTTATGACTTTTTAACCCCTGGTAGTTTTATATTAGTAAAAGTTAAACCATTTCCATTAGTGGGCCTTCTTTGAGTCTGATATCCAGTCCTCCTTCCATGAGTACAGAGCCACTAGCTTTGTTACAGACTCTCGAGCCTCATTAAAAAGTGGACAACATCTCCCCGAAGTGAATTCGGTTATTTGGAACTTAGTTTGTGTTTACTTACGACGGCGTGAGCTGCAGCATCCGAATACCTATGAACTTCTTCTTTCGCGCTGCGTTTCCTGGAGGCACATGAATAAATGAACGACTTGCTAACTTACCGAATGAGATCGTAAAAAAACGTCGACATGAGATTCGCGCTCACCGTTCACTTGTCTGTCGTAGGAATCGGCAAGAAACTTCCGTATTCGGTTGACGGGGATGGCGAAAGAGATCCCCGCTGCCACTTTCAGGGTATTTATGCCAATGAGCTCTCCGTCCTGTTCGACACGGAGCGAACGGCGAGCTGTGAAGTGTGTTTCTGGATTGATTTCACAGCATTGAGAAACAAGGCGGGAGTATTTCTGCCTTCTCTTCCAGTGCACATAACGTGAGCTCGAAGTCTATTAAGTGTTCTTCTTACGCTGAACACAAGCCATCAGTCTTGGTTATTGTAGTTATTTATCTGTGTTCTCACTGCGAAGGGCGATTTATAAAACGCAGCGTCGGTGTACCAACTATTCTCCTTTTAGAAAAGTACTTCTTTGTTTTAGGTAAAGCAGGCTGGAGGCAGCAGCCTTGATTAATGAATGTAGCATCTGTACGGTTTTATTCCACGGTAACAATGCAAAGGCTTCCAGAAAGAAAACCGGGCATGGTCCTGATGTTTTTTTTCTTTCAATCTTAAACCTGAGAGAACTGATTGGAGACATTGGGTATTAAATAAAACAAAATCATGACCTTAGTCCTCTCCGTCATAAATAAAACAGGAACGATCGCCCACAGAGCAGAAAGCTTAACAAATATGCAAATGGTTTATTCCTTTACACGTGACAGCGGTGTGAATTCTCTCACCAAGTTGACGAGCGGTCCGCCGGAGTTGCCGTACTGTGAATAAAAAAAAAAATTAAAAAAAAGTTCTTATTGTTTTCTATCGTGCAAGACGGGTCGCGGTGGGTTTGTGGCGCCGGTCAGGTGCTCTCGCTCACGTTTATGATGGCGTCGGTCTGGATGTAGTCCATGTCGGAGTCCCTGAAGCCCAGCTCCAGGCCGTTGCGGTGGACGGTGCTGATGATGCCGGTGGTGACGGTGTTCTGCAGGGCGAAGGGGCTTCCCACCGCCACCACGAACTCGCCGGGTCGCAGGTCCGAGGACTGGCCGAGGCGCAGCGCCCGCAGGGGACCCTGCGGCCGGAAAAAGAGGAAGGAGGACGAGTCAATGCAATTAGCGGAAGAAAGGAGCGCGTTCATTAGCTTTCAGGTCACCGTGCCGGCTACGGTGACTACCGGTCCGCACGGGAGGTCGTCGAGGCTGAACGCAGACCAGCTAAATGAGGCTTGATTGTCACTTCAGAGCCGGGAGTTGTTTTAGAAGAAGGAATCTCTGCTCTCTTCAGAGTGCTCACAGAATTCCTGCTGGAAAACTTTTGGTCAAGAAAAGCCCAGTTTTTATCGTTCCTTATCTTATTTCTAGATAATGTCAGTGAATACGTTGGCAAGCAGACAAAGAGCAAAGAAATTCCAGTCCAGAAAAGCCTAACTAGGTTTTGAGGAACAGAGTCAGTGACTGGGACCTTGGTCATGTGACATTTACGCGCAACTAACGTGTGGGCTCAATTTCCACAAAGTGTTTTGAAGTGGTTTTGGTCAACATCATCCGCAGCAGAACCACGAATCCCTTTTCTCTTTGCTGCTCCTCGTCGAGCCCAGTTTGCGTTCAGATCCCGACACTGGAAATCTCTTATTTTTTAAAAGCTCTAATCTTTGTGATTTTAACACGGGATTGGTGAAGTGTAAGCCAAACTAAGCAAAAGCTTCTGGCTCGTCTCAGCCTGCCTCCTCTTGTTCCAAGCCGAGCCCATAAATCTGGTGGACGGGTACTGCCGCGTGTCCCGAGGCGTGGGGCCTCGTGTCGCCACGAATTTGCCTTATGGGGGGGGGGGCATTAGGAATGCATCACGTTGGGAGGTGTGGGATCGTACAGTTGCCGCTGCTCGCTGGTTGTTTTTAGGATAAGTGGCTTCACTTTTAGAGCAGTCAAATCTAGCGCCGCCTCGGGTTTTTATACTCCTTGTTATCTCGAGGTGTTCTCGTATTCAGATCAGCGCTAAAAAAAATAAATTACAAAAATGTTAATCACGAGCTTCGCGCTGAGTGGAGTTTGACTGAAGTGGTCGGGAGCAGAGCCCTCCTCCGCCATGCAAAGCAGCCGGTTGTCGTGGGGTGGGGGGGGGGGGGGGCGCTTCTGAGCGGCGACATGTTTTATTCAGAAAAGCACTCGCAAAATACTCGAGAAGCAAATATCTGGGGCTTTAAATTTGATGAGACGTGACCAAACACCGCCCCCGGAGGAATTCAGACGACAAATTAAAGCATGTTAAGGGGCACGGTCTAATTTGTGTTGGGGCGAAAGCCCTCCCTGATGACTCCCTCCGCGGAATATACGAACCCGCTTTGTGGCGCCGGGGGATTAACCGCACTTTCATGTTCGGCCTCCGACGACGACGAGCTGCCGGGCCGGAGGGAAAAAACAACAACACGCGACTTCCTCGGGTGAGGCGGCGGGGGTGGTGGAGGGAGGGAGGGGGTGTGTGTGTGTGTGTGTGTGGGGGGGGGGGGTTACTCACCTCCGGCTCGATTTTGATGAGCGCGATGTCCATCTTCTGATCCACGTCCTTGACGGCGGCGTCGTAATGCGCGCCGCTTCCCAGCTCGACTTTGATCCGCTGCTTGTTGGTGATGACGTGAGCGTTGGTGACGATCCAGCCGTCCTCCGAGACCACGAACCCCGAGCCGCTCGACACCGAGACCTCCTCGCCGGAAAACGGCATTCTGGGGGGAAAAAAAAAAAGTGAAGGAAATGAAGAAACGTCTTTTGCTTCTGAAGAACACACGAATGGATGAAGATGTCACTTGTTGTTTTTTTTTGTGTTTTTTTTTGTACCTTTGGAAAAGCTCCAGATGCACCACAGCCGGGACGATCTCATCCACCACATCTGCGATGAAGTTGAACTTGTAGCGCATACTTCCTGGATGCTGAAGTCCTTTCAGGACACCAGACAAGAAACGAAAGGTTGAGTCACCTCACGCCGTTGAACTTGGACGTTCATCGAAGGGCCGTCTTTCAGTCTGGTTTCTAGTTCCTACGATTCGCGCACGGGCTAAAAGAATCCGGGCTACATTAGCTCGTACCAAGGTTGCAAAATTACTCTTTTGGGATTTCGACGCAGCGTACCGGGACCTTCCTGACGTCTTCAGCTACGTTTCCGTCAACGGTACCGGCTCTACTCTACTCGACTCTACTCGTTTTTGGTAATCGGGTAACTTTCTGGATTCGGTTTTCCCACCGCGGATAATCGGCCCTCGGGTCGAACGGAAGAAACAATCGATCTACCGGTGAAGCGAGCTGCTTCTAGTGATGACGGGACGGGACACCAGCTGTCTGTCGCAGCGTGGAAGGTGTTCTTCTGTTGCGTCTTCACGTCACCTTTTGGTATCCGCAGAGCTTAGTCGGAGGCGATCCTAAAAAAAATAGCAGCAGGCAGGAACTAGTCAAGCCGAGCCGGTACCATCAGCGGAAAAGAGGCTTTTGTGTAATCAGAACTGAAGCAAATGTGGAAGCAGCATCTGACAACCGTTATATTTGCAGGGGAAAAACTAAATCAGGGATACGTTGAGCTGCAGGACACGCAAATTTGTAGCCCAAGCATTGATGGCATGACACACTCATATCTGTTTTGTGGTCAAGCTGCATTGTGGGTAACGCAGGTGCTAGGTTTTGACAAGTTAGATTAACGTGCGGTCTTACAGGCAGTAGATCAGCGGAGTACTCCGACATATTTTATTGCTGCTGTCAGTTAGCCAGTCATTTCAAAGACCTTTTCTTTTTTTTTTTTTTTTACCAGCAGACTTTTAGAGGAAAAACACAGATGAGGTAAAATGTTGTTTTAACGATTGGCTCCGTTCCATCGAGAAACATCGAGCCGGCCCGGAAAACGACGGGAGGAACCTGGAGCCGGCTGTCGTCAACCGTTACACCTGTGCTCTTTTTTCCTGCTTTGACAAGCCAAAATATCTGCTGTGAGAAAAAAAAAAAGAAAAGGTGTTTAACTTCCCTGCCCTGAAGTTGACCTCCCCTCTCATCCACCCTTCAGCTGGAAACGACCAGAGCCGCCCGCGCATCTGTTTCCGATCTCCTAACGAGCTCCGCGGCCATTAATACCAGCCACCTTCTCTCAGATCGTCCTCGGTCTCTGCTTCGTTTTCCCCCGCGCGAGTTAGTTTGAATTCACCCCGTCCGTCTTTTGACGTTACAGCCGGCTTCGGACTTTATTCGCGCGTCTTAACACGCATCGGGCGTGACGTGAAGATGGCCGAGACGAAGAGCAAAGCACAAATAACGCTAAAGATTTGATTTCTTATCGGATTTTCAGTCGTGAGTGACGAGTCGTGAGTGACTCTCGCTCGTCGGGGCGAGTAGCGGCAAGTCGTCGCTCCGCTCTTAATTTCCCCGGGATCACACGGCTGACCGTAAACGCTAACAAACCTCTTCCTCCGTTTTTTTTAATTTGTTTTTACTGGCACGTACCGATATCAAACGAGTTCGAGGTGCCCGTCCCCCCCCCCCCCGTCCTGAAGCCACCGGTATTCTCTCGTGTTTACAAAGAAGCACAAACCAACTTGTCTCTGCAGAAACAGCCTTAAATGCAAATGACTGGCTTTTTTTTGTTGTTGTTGTTTGGTTTTCTTGCCAGGAGCTACTTTGGCAGAACGCCAACTATTTTTTTTTTTTTTTTTTTTTTTGCATGCCTATTCTGTCTGCTCTACAAAACAAATCGACGCTCCACGTTGGCAGGATGAAACCGTACCTTTCGCTGTCCTCTCAATTACATCGTGCGGCCGTGCCAATTTACTGCGGCCGCGCGTCGTATCGGCGGATAAACGCGGCGACGCGTCGTCTGATCTGCTGTCGCTTCTCCAAAGTCTTCAAACGAGTGTCGATCTGCCGATGCGGATCGCACGCTGTGTTCAACATTTCCAGTCGCAGATCAACGGTTTTAGTTCGGATGTTTTACCGAAAAATGAGTTGTACTCAACCCTGTAACGTTCCCTCTTTTTAGCAGTCTCTTTTTGTTGTATTTATTCTAAACTTGTCGGTATGATACATGAATTGGCATTTCAGTGTCTGTCTAGTTAAATTAGTTGATCATATTACAGTAAAACGATTAAATTGAGAGTTCTTTGAAATATACGATTAACATCGCCAGTATCGTTTTTCCCTGCTTTCGTTATGACAAAATACTGAATGCACACGTTTAACAATTTGTTAATGAGGCCTTTAAGAAAATTTAAAAAATAGGATACAACTCTCTATATCTAATGACAATATCCCCATTAATTGGAATACAAAGTGGTTATTATTGAGCTTCAATCAAGCAGTTTCTGCTTACTGTTATGGCGGATGCTCTTTCTCTCACACACACACACACACACACACACACACACACACACACACACACACACACACATCTTGCATGAAGCAGACGGAGTCGCTGTAGATATGCAAACATTTCTGTCTTGTCTGTGTCCTCATCGTCGCGGTTACCGAGCAGCGGGGGAAGGTGATGAAATGTACCGACAGGCCTCTCGACACACACCCGCCGCTATCGGCGCCGTCCTCATTTAACCTTATCTGCAGTTTTAGGATGACGGATTTTAAATTTGTATTTTTCGACACCCTCAAAGGGACGAGTTCACCCAATTTGAGATACCTCCAACTTTTGGACACTTCACCAGCAATTGCGGCAACAGCCCCACAAATGTCTGCGCGGGTTCGAACGACGACGCCGTCTTGTTGCAGAATAGTTGGAATGGAAAGTAAAGGTGCGGCTGTTTGTTGTGGAGCCGGCGAGGGAGGAGGTCGGGGTCCATCGACGGGTCGGTAAAACGCTGGCCTGCACCGGGGGCCGAGCCGCCGTTTGTTTCAACCGCGACTATTACGTAACCTCAACGGCCTGTTTATTAGTGTAACCATGGAAACATAGGTCCTCTAGACTTAACCCTTTCCACCCTAGAAGCTCGTGTACAGGAATCTGTTCTAAAAAACAAAACCACACACCCTGTCGCCATTTGTTTTAGTTGTCAAGTGTCAAACTTTTGCGATTCAAATGTTATATTTGTTATACTTTGTTTCTGAAGCATCAAATTTGGCTGTTAAGAATTTCTGGAACAGGTCCAATAACATCGGAGTCCCTCATCGAAATAAAGGCGCTGACTTTTACAGTTTTGATCTGTTAACAACAACAAAATTATATTTTTGCAGCAATTTTACTCTGACCTGCTGACGAGGGGATTTATTGCATTTCAAAAATTCTCTTAACCACAGCCTGAGGTTTGAAGAGTTCAGTCTTGCAGTTGCGGAGTTGTTTACTGACTGACATTCAAGATGTTTTGTCAAGAGGAATTTTTCATAAAATTACCGTGAACTTTTATTTTGACCACAGCTTTGCCACATCAGAGAAGGGTAATTACTTTATTTTTCAACTGTGGTTTTGAACAGTTTATCTGTGGCAGATCTCTGGCTGCCATTATGCTTCTACGTGTCGTATCAGCAGGTAGGAACAACCCACCATAGAGGTTGTGTCTGATCAAAAGATATAAAGGAGAAAATATATGTATTTTTTATTAGGTGAACTCACTTTTGCAATATGGTTGCAGTCTGAAAAGAACAGCAGCCACCGACCAAGCGAAAACAAAAACCCATTATATTGTATAATTTGTCTACAGCTGTGTGCCAGCTCTACAGTGATGGCTGTTCGTCCTAAAGGATGTACAGTCTAGTCTGGGAAATAATACCTAATTTTAGATGATGTTTTTATACTAGTATATCCAAACATTTGGCTCGATGATAAGACTTGGGGGGCATTTTGAATGCACATTTGAAAAAGGCTTAACATCTAAAGACAACATGAAACCCCACCGCTTTCGGAAAAAACACTGATTTCAGTCTTGATTAAACTCGATGATGAGGCCAACATACATCAACCCTCTCTGCCATGTTGTTTACCTTTTGGGGGAATTCGGGCGTGACCACAGACTGGATATAAAAATGTTCGTAGTTTCTGGCTCTGAAAAATGGTTCCGATGCTGAAGTGTCTTAAGCTGCGATACCAGCGAGTGCCACTAGAGGTCGGCTCCAAAAAGCCTCCGGCTCCATAGACTCCCATTCAACTTCTCTCATCCAATTCTAAGTCGATAAAATGTCTCCACTAGTTATCTCGGTGTTGTTAGCAAAAGTCGCTCCTCCTTATTAGTTTTCTGAAAATAATCCCGTCGTTAATTATAAAATAAGCCTAAAAAAAAGCCGTGTATTTGGAGGGGCGTGTCTGTTTGATTGACAGACCTGTCAGTTAGGTTAGGTTTATGGCTATCGGTGGGCGGGGTTTAATATAGCTAGGTTTACAGGTCTACAGCTCGCCCCCTCCGCCCGGCTCGCCCAAATATGGTCACTTCCTGCTCCAAAGCGACGGGGTGACGTCGCTGTCGGTCGCACAACTTTATAACCGAGTCCATACGTAACACGTTCTCCACTCGAGGAGAGAGGAAAAAAAAAAGCTTCCTGTGGACCAACAGGGTAAATCTAATTAGCCGGGGATGAGGTCTCTATGGCAACCCTGCGTCGTGATTTATACCGTTCCGGTCACATCTTGGCATCCCGTCATACATGACCCCAATATTTGGACAATATAGGGCAACTCTTAAGCCCCACAGCTGGGATTTTTTTCCCCATCTGTTTATTTTATGGCCTCCTCTACGATATGAGCTCGCAACAGCTTTCGCATAAACCTGCTTGTACAGGAGATCAGACGGAGGTCTGATGTACGATGTATTCGCTCACCTCCGCGGATGGCGACGATAAGAAACTGCACATTATGAAAATGGATAGGACAGGACGGGAAAATGAAGAGGTTATATTGGAGCGACGGCGTTGAGCTCGGATCCCTCGGGAGAATTAAAAACCATCAGTGGAGAATTTGAGGCCGCATTTCTATTTTTTTTTTCATCTTGTTGCTTTTTCCTCAGTGTGATTATGCAGAAAAACAGGAGACGCACTTTATCAATGTATTCCAGGATGAAAAACACTTTCAGCCTGACGCGGGTTTTGGAGAGCGACTTATTAGCTTTTCAAATTTGAGAGCGGAGGTGATGATGAGCGGCCAAACACGGAGGAAATGGAAATATATCATCCGAATTGAACCCTTATTTTGTTCATTTGTTTATGAGGTTATTTTTTTAGGAGCAGAGACAGAACGGCTGAGAAAAAAAAAAAAAAAAAAAAAAGATATAATGCTGCACTTCCATAAACGCTGCCAGACAAAAGTGGAGCGGCGGAGGTCGAGATATTCGGCGTTTTAGTCTCGAGCGCGGTGCAAATTCACAGACTCACAGAATCCTACACTTCCCAGAATGCACCTCAACAGCACCTTTAATTAGACCCGACATTCCTGTTAACCGTCCGTGTCTTTTCTAATTTCACACCCCAGTTTGCAGTGTTAAGAAAATCTATTTACATCACTATTTCCAGCAGAAAAGTCCTGGTTAGAGAGCCGGTTCTTTTCTGGAACCAAAGAACCGATCTGTAACAGAACCGTTGTGTCACCTTAACGACTGTCTATTTTTAATTAACTGTTTTTAGGTCAGGTAAAAACCAAGTAAAATGAGAGATCGTATTGTTTACTGGCTTTTTGTATCTTTTTTTTACAAATATTAACTTCCATACATTTACCTGAAACACTTAATTGTTTGTAAAATGTTTTTTTATTTAGAGTTTTTTCATTGTTTTGTCTTTAAAATAAGGCGCCACGTCACAAATCTTTTACCTCTTGTGGTACTAAATCATTCTTCTTTGGGAGAAAAATATGAAGCAGATAATTTCATCACAAATAGGATTAGAAATTGGTGTGTTGCTGATCTTCATTTGATTTGTTGGCATAATACCGAACAACTTGTTCAGACTTTGGCAGGCAGCCCGGTTGGAGGATGGTCACACTACTTTATTTCCCCCTTTTTCTTCACAATTGAAACTTGAAAGTTTTTACTATGATAACTTTGTTATTATAAGCATTGCTATTTTTTGCAATACTATCAAAAGTAGGATTCATTGTATTAATATTAAAATGAAGTAGTTTGCTCATCAAATAACCCTATTTATGAATGTTTTAATGTTGACGTTAACTTAAATAAGAAAGAAAGAAAGTCCCACTACTCACCAGAGTCACACCGACCCCTCTGGATCAGAGTGACCGACCGGGTCCCCTCGAGCTCGGCCCTCCTGTTCTCGGCTCCCAGGCGGCAGATGCTCGGGTACGTCCTGCCGTCGCTGCCGCACACGGGCCCGGAGGAGGCGCACGCGCACGCGCTGCGGAGCCCGCCGGCCTCCCCGGAGGCGGAGGAGCACCGCAGGCCGTCCCCGCAGGAGGAGGAGGAGGAGGAGGAGAGCCCTCTGCCGCACTCCTCGCCCTCCCCGGCCGCGCACACCGCGCAGCAGCCGCACGCGTCCTTCGCCCGGCCGTAGTAGCAGGCGCCGGGCTGCGGCGCCGGGCACCGAGCGGCGTCGCAGACGCGCGAGCACGTTTGTCTTTTCCTCAGGAGGCCCGCGTGAGCTGCAGAGGTGAGGAGGGCGAAGTAAGCGAGCAGCTTCATCGTGACAGCAGGTTCTGCTCCTCGCGTGGAGTCCGTCGGTGTAAACGCTCGTGCCCCCACAGGATCGGCTAAATACCAGCAATCGTGTTCCAGTCGCAGCACGCTGCTCCTGGATTCTCCTCCACGGCTTTATGTAACCGCTGAGGAATGCAGCTGCAGCGGTTTGGATGGTATTCGTCGGTTTTCTGTTTTTTTTTTTAACCCATCATGTGATGATGAATGGAGATACATGCTTTCATTTCTTAGTCTGCTAATTAAAGCGGTGGCATTTAATAGACTGCTGAGGCATAAAACAGATCTAATCGAAGAACCAGCAGATATGTTGTTTTATTTCATTCTTCATGAATTCAATTACTTTATCTATCATCACGTCGTATCATATCATATATTACAGTTTCCACAGAGCAGCTGCATGCTGGGATTTTCTAACAACAAACATGAAACGATTATTCAGTGTTGACGCGCTTTAAAGCTGCATTGGTCGATGTTTCATGAATCAAAACGACTGGTTACTGTGTGACACGATTAAAAGTTGTATCAAACCGCTGTAAATTAATACCTGAGCGTTGTAGCGTCTTTCAGCTCGTTGTTTTGGTTCAGTCTCAGTTAAAAAGACATATTTTTCCTCAAAGCAGAGCTGAGGGCAAGCAATTAAATACATGCTGTAGATTCGCCAAGTGGTTGGAAACACGACTCGAAATCAACAAGTACAGGAAAAAAACAAAACACTGAGCTGAAAGGTGCTTAAAAAAAAAGGTTGCAGTAACGTAATTTGGCAAAAAAAAAAAAAGCGACCAAAGAAATCCTGAAAAAAAAAAGATAAATGACGACATATTCAGAGGAAATAAAGAACTGCAGAATTACTTTTTTTGGAAAAAAAAAAAAAAAAATCTTAATTTACACTAGCATAAAGTTTTTTGTTGTTGTTGTTGTTTTTTTAATTAGCATCTAACTCCACGTCATGCTTTAAAAGCACCGAGGCATATCTTTATAATTGGTAAGGACTCATCTATAATAATGTCCGACACCATTTTAATGTTTTTTTTTTTTTTAATAGATTTTTTTTCCATCACCTCTTTTTTTTGTTGTTGTTGTTGTTGTTGTTGTTACTTTTTCAATTCTTTTCATATTTTACATAAAAACAAGATGTTCAAAACATCCATTCCCAAATACTTTTACATCTTTTAATACAAAAAAAAAAAAAAAAAAAACTTTTTCACTCTTTTTTTTTTTTTTGTGGTACTTTTCTTTAAAAGACGTAAGTTTGCTTCTCATCGACTCGCCTCCCGATCTTCTTTGTTTCGGGTTTTTCCAGACGCCGTAATTAACTGTCCGCTCTCGTTACGTATCTCGCGCGAATCCCACCCGTCGCTCGGCAGCGCCTTTTTTTCTTTGTTTGATCCGCAGACGGAGCTCATTTGATGCTATTTCTCCAAAGTCGTTCAACGCTAACTCGCTCCGACTCCTCCGCGTCCATCTTGCAAGGATAAAAAAAAAAAAAAAAAAAAAAAAGATCCACAGCGCCCCTTTGATCGTTATCTGTGCAGATGGACGCAAACTGGGGGGAAAAAACACAAAAAAACCACGGATTCAGAAACAAAAGGTTGGCCGCAGAGTTTTTAAAATGATCTGTAACTCCAAAATGGATCGGCGAGTTCTCACGGTCCTATTTCATGTTTGACAGCCCCGCAGTTCGACTGATATACGAGGCCCATGTTTACCCTCCTGATATGATGGATAGGATGCGGTTTGATTGATTGCATGTTAATTATATACAGTGACCGATCGATTACGCCGGAAACTCTTTGTCGTGAACTGATTAAAATGCGCCGTGTCGATCGATACCAAATAAATACAAGGAAAGTCTGTGATTAAGTTCATTGGCCGATGAAACGTGGCTCAACAAAAACAAAACAAAAAGACTGAAATGAGACTCGGAGTTGTTTTTTATCGCACAAAGAACGATCACGTCTAGCGATCGGTGGAGAATAACGACCAAAAAAAAGAGGCCGTTACCCGAGTCGGACCTTTAAAGGTGTCGATGGGTCGGGAAGCAAGAAAAAGTGATTTACTCGACAAAAAAAACGATCTTGAATGAGCCGGCTGCAGACAATACTTCTTCAACACAAGTCTTCAAGAGACTTGAAGTAGATGTTTTACAGAATATATATATATATATATATATATAATAAAGACAACGCTTATCAGGAAAAGTCAACTGATAAATTAAGATGATCTGTCTGGAAAAAGCACCAGAGGATCCATTTTATATCTTAAAACAACATCCAATTAGATTTGAAGTCTGACATATAAGATTATTACATCCACATGCTAATGTGGTTGTAAAACTATCAGTGGTTGAGGCTTAAAAAAAAACCGCGTCAGGTCGTCCATCACACCAGTTTGTATCGTTGCTTTCATCCCCGCGTCAGATCGGCCTCAGTGGGGGTGGATGGGGGGGGGGGTGATCGTGAATTGGACGGGCTCATTAAAACATATGGTTTTAATGAGCTCCTGGCGATATTGGTGACAGTTTGGGTAAAAGGTAATGATACCGGCATTACAAAATATACCCCTCCTCCTCCACCTCCTCCCCCCCCCCACCAGCTGGCTGGAGTTCAATTACACGCTGCCGCCGACCGCCTTCCAGGTTCCATTAAAACGGAGAGCAGATGAACCGACGAACGGCATCTGCAGCGACGGGAGACACTTTCAGCCCGTCACCTCCGGTCTGAGAGAGGAAACATGAAATCTAATGGAAACACAACACCAAACAATCACTCATGAGCCCGCACGTCTGTTTTGTGACACATAATATGAATGCATAATGCTTTCTTTTTTTTTTCTCTTTCCTACGTTCGCCTTCTGCGGCGGAGACTCGTGACAGCTGACGTGAACCTTTTCAAAGTGTCGCGTATGTCACCCCACCCCCACCCCACCCCTCCCCTCCACCTCCACCTTCCCCCCCATCTCCGAGCTGACTGGATAATTGCCCCAAAGTGAGACGCAATAATGGCCGACTGCGGCGGAAATTCAATTTCCTGATTATTTTGTTATGATTGTAATTACAGTATGTCCGCACGGTAAATGGATTACATTTAACGCTACGCAGTTAAGAAGGCCTTTACATCAGAAAGCAAAAAAAAAAAGAAAAAGAAAAAGAAATGACCTGACATTTCCATAATGGCCGACTGTAACCGCAGTCGTCTTTTTTCATTTATAGCGGGGCTGTCATTCCTGGCTGCTACAAATCCATTATTTCCCCCGGAAAACTCATAATTCATAAGCTCATTACAGTTGGGTGTGAATTAAAGAGGCTGCGCAGCGTCCTTTGTGCAATTTCCTGATCGGGAGTGGCCTACTTTTGAAAGTCAAGAACAGTTTCAAAAAGCGGTTTTTCTTTTAATTCTTTTTTTATTATTCGTCTTCCAACTTCGGCAGATTCTTTCCGTGACTTTGGAAAAGGAGGAAGTCGGTTTGTCCTCGCGTGATGGGAAAAAAACCCCAAAAAACAGTCCACATCCCGTGTTTTTCAGTGGTTCTCCAGAGTCCTGCCTTTTTTTTTTTTTTTATGTAACCACCACTGCAACCTTTTGATCATCACCTTGGACTGCTGGTAGTTCTTCTGGAGTCGTCCCCTCCCGGCCAGTAGGGGGCAGAAGTGATCCATATTTGGGCGTGCATCTAACATTCCTTCTATCCAATTTGGGGCAGGAGGAGAGGATGCCTTTTTTTTTTTTTTTTTAAGCTCCACTGCCTCTGTAGAGAGACCCCAGATGCATGCAGGGAAAAAAAAAAATCTGCTGCTCCCAAGGTCAGCCATCTGAGGACCGGCCCGCTGACCACAGCCCCCCCCTCCCCACCCCATCTCCTCATCCGCTGATGACCCCGCCGGACTAATTGGCTGCGGGTTTGCCTCTTGTGACACTGAAAACGAAACTGAAAGTGAAATGACAGCCCCCTCTGGACTCTTCTGAAGAGATGCGGCTCTTTTTTCTTTCTTTTCTTTTTTTAAAGGTCCCATATGGCAATTGTCAGAGCCGGGGGCTGTGTGAGGGGGGGGGGGGGGGGGTGCTCTCCGTATCCTGTTTCGTTAGCCTTGTCTGCCGTTGTGGATGATATGTAATGTGGTGGCAAAGTGCATCTCAACATACATCCTCCAACCCCCCCCCCCCCCACACACACACCCGGTGGTAGCTGTCAGATCACCACCGGGGGTAAATAAGCTTAGTCATGGGTATTGAGTTTTACTCCCTCGCTCGCTTTTGTGTGCGCTGATTGATGGTGCGTAATCTATTAAGAGGATTTGAGGGGGACTAGTTTGAAATTGAGGTGAGAATTAGCTTTTCTAATGTGATGGAAAATTCCTGCAGTAACGGGGGGGGGGGGGAGCGACTTTTGGGCGGTGAAACTCATTCGCCGCTGTTGTTTTTGTCGTGTTTTTTTTTTTTTTTTTACGGAGGTCGACAGACGAAGAAGAAAAGCGATGTTTCATCTGTTTCCCGCAACCTCGGTATCGAGAGTACGAGCAAAAACAGAACCAAAAAGTCATTTAATAACAGCTACACCCCCGGGATGGTGTGAACATATTAAAATCACATATTTTATGCAGTGTATTTAACACAGTTTGGCCCATTAGAGCACATTTACATATACAGTGTGCTATTAATGACATAACTCTTCCTGTTATGAGCACAAATATTATGTTGAAGACCATTTTTTTAGATCAAACCTCGTGCACATATGTAAACATACAGAATACGCAATTATATTTTCTGTTACGGCGATACGTTCAAATTTCAAACGGCACATAGTGTAAAATTAAGGGCAACGTTGCCCATATTATGGAGATATGAAAAGGCAAATCTGCTTCAGCATATCCATGGTAACACTGCCACAGACTGGATATAAAAGACTTCGTAGCTTCCGGGTCTGAAAAATGAGGCCGATGCGGAAAGCGCTTTAAGCTGCAATACCGCCGAGTGCCACTAGAGGTCGGCTGCAAAAAAAAAAGCCTCCATAGACTCCCATTCAGCTGCTCTCGTGAAATTCGCAGTCAATACATTTTTTCCCACCAGTTATTTCAGTGTTGTTAGCTAAAGTCGCTCCTTCTTATTAGTTTTCCGTCTGAAAACATTCCCGAAAAAAAAGCGACACAAACACCTGTTTTTGGGGGCGTGTCTGTTTGATTGACAGGCCTGTGGTGCAGTCAGGTTACGGCTATCGGTGGGCGGGACGTAGCATCGTCAGATTTCCAATCAGATCGTGTCAGATCCCCCAAATCGCCCAAATATGGTCACTTCCTGCTCCAAACCGCTCCGAACCGGCAAGATGGCGCCGGCTAAAGTCCGAACTCGAGGCTTCGTGACGGCCGTTCAACAAACCGACGGGCGACGTCACTACTGGTTGCCGCTTGAATTAAAACACACTAGCAATCAAAAACAAGCAAAAAAAAACCCAAACAAATAATAATAAAAAAGATAACTACCAAAGAAGTAAAAAAAACTAAACTAAAAACTTCCACATCCTGAATGCGATCAAAACTCTTTTTCGACTTGTTGAAACTTTTTATCTCTTATTTCTGCTGTAAGAAACAATTCACCCGTGAGCTCTTCTATTCTTTACCATCGACCTCGTGACCTTTAACTCCTGAAAGATGGAACTCTTATCACCATGTTGGTTTTTCTGGACACGAGGAGGTAAACCAAAACCACGTACCGTTGAGCAGAGCTCTGTCGCAACGCTTCTTTTAGTACATTTTGTGTGAAATGTCAAAGTAACTTCGAAATGAAACTACAACAAACTCCCACAGAAGTTTCAGTTTCTCTTTTTGGGCTCTCTTTCTATAAAACTCCAGAAGCAAATCATGCACGTGAAATATCTTTTTCCCACCGGAGGCAACCGAGGTGTACGAGTTCTTTCATTACCGCTCAGCCCGGCCGAGAGGCCGCCGAAGAAATACTGGTCTTGTAACTCGCAAGCTCGCCTTTGGAAATTTTTACAAGAAAAACAGTGTGGAGGTGGGGAGGGTGATTTATATCCAAAATCATTTTGATCAGACAAGTCTGAGGGAAGATTCATCTTTGTTGTCCTGCTTCTCATTGGATTTCACTTTGTTTTATGTGAAAGGGGGCTCTGAACTGTTGGGAGTTCGGCCGGCCATTTGAGAAGAGAGAGCACGGTGATGATTTGGCGGTGCAATTACCCCCTGGGAGCAAGGCAGCGGCGGCAGCTGGGAAAGGACACCAAGTGTGTTGCCTCAGTGTGGACATGGTGAATGTCACGCAGCTGTGGAGGGAAGCCCATCAAAGTGGAGCCGAATTAGTTGTTATTTATGCTTTTACGCCAAACGAACCCCCAGAAACTCAGTTTTTAAGAGTCCGGCCCCTTTGAACACCGAAACTTTGGCAACCAGACGGATCGATATTTTGATGCCCGATGTTACTGTGAAAATAGTGACATATCTTCTGAAATAGGGTTTTTTACGGGCACAAAATGTGTCGCCCAGCCTCAAACCTTTAAAACCAAATACAAAAAGGAGACGCAAAAAACAGAAATCACAACCAATTGTACTAATTTAAGTACTATTTCTGTTAAGACTGTGTACTCACAGTTTTTCAGGGCCATATTAGAAAAATACGAGGAGCCGTGAATGCAACAATGACATATAATCACCAAATCCGAGCTTCAGTCTTTGCTGTTATCATAGTCTGGGAACCCCCGTTCGCAAACAATCAGCACCCAGTGGGTGTGGCCAAGTGCAATGACATTCTATATATGGTCGTCAATGCTCTTTGGCTAAAGGCTGCTCCAATAGTTTTTTAAATTAACTCAATGTCTGGGCCCATTACGATGCAACGACTGCATGCACTGGCTGGTTGTTTACTTTGTCTGTTTTAGCGAAACTAAAATAATAAGCTGAAAGGTGCTAAATCGCTCCATTGATCTAAGAAGAACTGCTGAGTCAGCGAATAACACTCAGTGAGACCAGTGACTCCTTTGTCATTGTCCTATTATTTACGTATAATATAGAATAATTGAATCAGCTTTAAGTTGACTTCACAGCTACATAAATCTCACCCACACTTGTTGCCATTTTTTGAATGCCATTTGTTTTGCTGCTGTTTTTCTGGCTCAAGTACGATGTTGGTAGAATGCATTCGTCTCTTCCAACACTGTATTTTTGCAAAATGACACGGGTAAAAAGAAATGATGCCCAAGGTCAAAGGTCAAAGTCTCCTTGTCCTTTTGAGTGTATGTAAATAGGGTAATTTATTCAAGAGCAAAAGTGTAGCAGCACAGAGAAACGTCTGCAAAAAGAAGGAGTAGCTGTTTTCCATCATTTTTTTGGAGTATTATTTGCTTTTACCTTGACTCTCGTTGAGAGGTCACTCGCAGCACAATCTGTCTACGAGCTACCATCTGTCATCGAGTGCATCTGTGGACTTGAATCAACCCCCAGAAAAATCTCAGGAAGCGCTCAAATCAAACTGCAAAAAAAAAGAAAGAAGGCACCTCTGTCCTCTGAATGAATCCATCTACGCCCATTTAGGGAAGATTTGAAATGTCTAAAACATTGTTTTATTTCGTTTTTATGCATGCAGTTAGTGTGCCATAATGAAAAGGGTGTGGGAGGGAGGGGGAGGGTAACTCAGCTTTTTTTTAAAATTTTTTATTGACTGACTTGTTTGCAGTTTGATATGACTTTCCCATGCTGCTTTCAATTCAGTTGTCGAAACCAAAATATACATATATATATAAAAAAAAAAAAAAAAAAAGAATCCCCCTGGTGGTTGGTTGTAGTAGCCTACAGGACATAAACCCCGCCTCCTCCATGTTAGCTAAAGTAAGAAAACAAAAGTCAACATGAAAATAATCTTTTTTGGTCATATTACAAACCTTCTAATCACGTTGATATTTGTTCAAGTGCTCATTTCTTTCCGACAGGTTTGCAAAATAAATTTTTTCAGTTGGACTAAAAAAAATGTCTGCATTCGACATGCCAATCAAGCAAGGCTTGAAGAGAGGAGGAAGTCATGTGACCCGCATATTTGTGGGAGGTTGAGGAGCTGATTATTACATTATTTTGTCGTTAGCTTTTAACCTGGGTTACAAGTAAAGAGGACTACATGCCCCGCCCACCTACACCCAAACACACCTTTTCTTTGAGACCTAATATCTCATTAATGATGGAATTATTTTCAGATGGACCGCCAGAAAACTAATAAGAAGCAATAAATTTAACGAATGACACCGTAATGACTTGTGGAAAACATTTACTGACTTTGTATTTCGTGAGAAAAGTTGACGGATTTGAAATAGAGGGTACTGTTTGAGTTCAAGGTTGTTGTTTTTTAGTGCCATCACCTAGTGGCCCCTCTGTGGTGTTGCACTTTCCCATATGTTTGACATTTCAAACCCGGAGACTACCTCCATTTTTATATCAACTCCGTGGTTACAATTGGCGTTACGCTCCGCCCACGGCTGGCAGCGGTATGCTGCCCTCTGCTGGACAAAACGGTTTCCTGCGCTGTGATTGAGTTTGTTAATTTCCATTTAATTGCAATTTCAGTTATCAAAGACCCCAAAAACGGAACAACTGTCCTTTAAACATGCTGTGGCACAGTATGACACATTAAAATGCACACATAAAATAATATTTACTGCATTACATTATCTCTTTTAATGATTTTTTTTTTTTTTTTTCTTCTTAGACATTTTTAAACCTGACATATTATGCAGAGGTTTGGAGATTAATATCATCAGGCTCATTTAAAAAACCAAAGCACCAGTCTGGTTTACAGGGCTGTCTAGTTACTATGGTGAGTGTCATCGTTTCCCACCAGAGCATAGCAGGCTGTGAGAGGCTCTGCTGAAAGGCTTTGGTCTGGATATACAGTCATGAATATTTCATAGTTCATACCTTTTTTTTTTTTTTACTGGTCTCTGTTGGCGGAGCCCGCTGGTTACCTTCCCCTTGCCACATGCAAAGTGCAGATACACAAAGAGGGGAGGTGTTTGACAGTTTGTTTATATAGGGGACATCATAAGGACGATGCGGCCTGACCTCAGCATGACTGTAATACATGAAAAAAAGCGGCGGTGGTGCAGAGAGAGGGGCGATCCCAGCGAGTTGACACGCTGTTTATCAGCACAAAAAAAAAAAAAATACAAAAAAAAATAGGCAAATACGAGGTTGTCGGGCTGGCTTCGGTTCGCAAAAAAAAAAAAAAAAAAAAAAAAAAAAAAACGCCGAATCAGATGCTCGGGGAGACAAATATGTGTTTGAGTGTCCGCCTCCAGCTTTTTCCCAGCATGTGTTTTTTGGTAAGGTGAAAAAGGAGAGAAACGCTACACGCCGAGCTCAGCGGGGTGCGATGCCGAAGCTTTTCGGAGACAATCCTCGGGTGTTTGCATGCTTCACAACCTTCAACTGATTTGTGAGAAGAAGAAAAAAAAAAAATAAGAAAACAAAATGACACGGTGCTTCCCGAAGATTCAGATCTCACTTCTCTCCCCCCTCCACCCCCTCACCTCCACCTCCCCAGTTACAGTTGTGTTCTTTAGTCTTTTTGTTTTATGTGCGTTTTAATTGTAATTAGTCGAACGTTAGTTCCTCGCGCCAGACACCTTAAACAGCTCCATGTGTGCAAAAGGGAACAGGTGCAGGTAACGTACGCCATTTTGGTGTCAGGTAGTCGCGTTCTCACTCACCTGAAGCCAAGATGAGGTGAAGGTGTTCTGCGGGGGTTTGGTTTTCTAGCTGTACTGTAAATGATCCAATACACCGAAAAGTGCTTGTTTCACGAATACGTTAAACTCATTATCACTTCATTAGTTACCGTTTTAATGTGTTTCTGGTTTGATATTAACTCAGTTTTTAGGCGTTTTTGTTGTTGTTGTTTTTCTATTTTTACTGATTGTACAAACTTATAATTGAATTACTCTTCAGAAGATTTCTTAAAATGATGTAGCGTTATTTTTTGTGCATCTATATGAAATGGAAGCCTGTCCTCGATGGTTTTCTCGTCTACTTCCTTACCCAGAAGATCGATGCTGCTCTACGAACCCAAATACACAACTTTCGATCATAATTGAAATACGAACGGGAATGTAGCTTTGATGTCTCTTTTACCTGTAAGATTTTGATACCAATATCAGAAAGGGTTAATTAAAAAAAAAAGAAGAAAAAAAGTGAGCTATAATTTGTGGCGATAACAAAACAACCAAACCGTTAAAATGTGCAGTCAAAGCTAGCTTTAGTTTAAGCTGAAGCTGATTTACTGACATTTTCCAACCAGCCTTTAGTAGGTGAACAATTCTTTTTTGTCCCCTTTCAAAAATTAAAAACATTTTTACAGACTGAATTGCACCTCAAAAATTGAACAGCGTTTAATGACAATGGAGAACATCCTAAACCGCTAACAAGCCGAGCTTAGATGCGTTTTTGATTGTCCAAACGTGGTAAACAGTCGACTAATTTTATCCGGCGATTCTTTTTTCTCCTTTTAGAGGAATAATCATTACGAAGTCTTATTAAATGACCGTTCTACGGTTTAGTAGCTCTTACACGTTAGCCAAGCAGCCAACAACCCCTTTTTTTTTTTCTCTTCTTCACTGTTTCCATAGTTACTGTTCTCCATCTTTGAAGGGCAGCATGGCGAAACACTTTAGTGTTGAGGGAGCAGAAATTGTCTTATTGCCATTTTTTTATACTTTTACTTCCTCTATTTTTATTCTGTAATTTGTATTGTTTTGTCGTATCTTCCATGCTGCTGTAATGAAAAAATGTCCCCTTGCAGGATCAATAAAGTCTATCTATCTATCTATCTATCTATCTATCTATCTATCTATCTATCTATCTATCTATCTATCTATCTATCTATCTATCTATCTATCTATCTATCTATCTATCTATCTATGTCTCAGGCCATTGTTGGTCATGAATGGCCTACTCTATTTCTCCGTCCTTCGAGTTAATTACACTCTGAGAGCGTCTGATTTCCAACGCTTGTCCTAGTTACAAAAAAAAAAAAAAAAAAAGTAACTCAGGTGAACTTTATCTCAAAGTGTTCCAGGAACTGTATTTGAGTTATGGATGTCCTCGCGTGTTCCTTTTTTTTGAATTAATTTTTTTCCCCCCGATAGGCCGTTATTTTCAGTGATGGCGCCGTATTCCCGGAGCTCACTAGTTCGCTGGGTGAGTATAATTTTATCATTTCCGGGGCGGTAAATTGTGACCAAAATGCCAAATAATGAGAACTAGTTGTGATTAATATGTTTATCGTGTAGAAAAAAAAAAAAAATCAAAGAGAGAGCAATAACGTTATATTTAAAACCTCTGCAAAAAAAGAATTTAGTATTATTTACCAGCTGCGCGGTGACATGACTGATTCTCAAGCAAGGAGGCATATTTCCCATCGTTTTCCCCCCGCGGCACTAAATATAGCGGCAGATGCCGTCTCTTTTGTCCGGCCGCACATCCTTTTTTTAAATTTTTTTATTTTTTTTATTTGCAGGCGTTCACCTCATTAATAATTCGCCCCGTGACGATGCAGGAGGCCTTAATCACGAGAGCGAGAGAGCAACAGATTGTGATTGATGGGTGGCACGTCTGCCGAGACGTGGGCGGAGGAGACGGTAATGGCGCAGACAGCGCCTCGGCAGATGGCCGGCGATATAGAGCCGCAGCCTCGCTCCGGATAGGTTAATTAGCCCGATAAGTAAAAAATGTGTTGGATCTGGCAGCTTGTCAGCACGTTTGGTTGATGTGTCTTTCTCGTACAGTTCGGCCTACTTGTCTATCAGGAGCCTTTCCTTCCTCTCGCCTGAGTCCAACCGTCAAGTGCGGCGCGGCTACGGGCGATCGCCAGCTTCCTTCGGGTCTGGTGACCCGCCAGTCGTTTTTTTTTTTTTTTACTGACACGCATCATAAAAAAAAAGAAAAAGGAAAGAGATGGAGCTCCCCCCTAAAAAAAAGAAAAAAGAAAGATGAATCACTTGTGGCAGCTGGAGAATCTCAAAGCAGGTATCTTATAAAAACGTCGTTTTATATGGTTCTGATTTTCAGAGGAATACGGGATATGTTCAAGATCAAGAGTTTTATTGCGTATTATGAAATAGAGTTACAATATTAAGTAAAACAGGCTAAAAGAAGAAGTTTATTGAATAATAGTAAGTAAGAGTATCGTGTGACTCAGTTGTTGTTTCTTCAGCTTAAACTTTCCCCCGCTGGCTTCCCCCCCCTCACCCCCTCACCCCCGACACCAACAAAAAAAAAAACCTCAGCAGACTTTCTCTACTCCTTTAAACAAATTTGTCAAAGGTGAGCAAGCAACATTAAAACCAGAGTTGACCCTCTTTGTGCTGAATAGTGAGCAGCTTTATATAATACCGTGGCCGGCGAGCAGAAGGTATTTCATTAAGACGTACTTATTCCCCTAATACCTCCTGGCAAACGTGGTATCACTGGCTTCTCCATTTGCATATAAATGTATTCTATTTTATTGGTGTATTGTGAGGAGGATTTATTATGAGCAGCTCCGGCATACAGACTTTAAACACAGTCTCACTCCATTATGCTGTTGCTCTCATCAAAGATGGAGGGGCGGGGGGAGGGGGGGGGGGGAGAGATCTCTCTATTATTAAGACCTCAACCGACTACAGCCCAAACACAGACCCGAATAACGGATTAGGGCAACTTGGGTTTGATGGCGCTTATAAGGCACTTCAAACATTTACTTGAGCCTGATGTAAACAAAATGCCGGCTTGTTCAAAGGATATCGAGGGGGGGGGGGGGGTGAGAGGGGTGGGGGGCTGTTCGTGCGACTGAATAATGCAAGATGCCGAGAACGATCACAGCCCGCGAACGAACGAACAAAAGAAAAAAAACTGGTGTTGCGCCGTGTGCCGCTGGATGTGTGCCCTCGGATCGACTTGCCCTACTTTCTTTTCTTTTCTTTTCTTTTTTAAAGACTTCTATTACGACGTGTGAGGATAAACAACAAGTTGTAGTCGCGGTTGAACCGCGTGTCGTCGGCGGCATCAAAAAAAGATCAAGCATCGCAAGAACGGTAACGTGCCTTTGTTCAGCTTCAGAGCTAACAAAGCTTTACCGTCTGCTGCGTACAGCACCTTGAGTTGGTCAAAAAATATAAACAGGTGGTATTCAGTAAGTTATGGAAAATGTAGTAGAAGTCGTGGACAAGGACGAAAGTGATAAAAAAAAAGAAAAAAAAAAGTTGAAATAGGATTATGGACCTTTTAAGCACATCATCAGTCCAAATATTAGTTTTTAAGATTTTGACGGAGACACTGTCCTCATACGGACTGTCCTCGACAGGAAAACATTAATCCTTCGTTAAGCTCTGGAATTGTTAGCGGACGGCATGCAAATTAAATCCAAAGTAGGCGAAGGTGGCCACGAATTTTGAATATTCGTTAAAATATACACACACACACACACAACACACGATTTGTATTTTCCAGACATTTCCCCTGTTTTTACTGTAGCCTGGCTGTAATGGTTCGATCCCGTCACAAGGTGGCGGTAATGGACCCAAAAAAGTGTCTGCCATTCAAAAAAAAACATCGGGAGAAGAAGAACGAGCTTTGCGGGTTCCAACTTTTGTTTGAATAGTATTTTTTGCTTGATACGTCGTCCCTAAAACTGGTTTTGTTATTGTTGTGCACTTTTTTTTTTGTACCCCCCGTTTCCACACATCACGGGACGATTGTGGTTTATGATCAACCCAGCGTGCCTCCCGTTGGTGTGGCGACTCTGTCGGTCTCGCTGACTTTGCACTCTCCGCCTTCGTCGCAGAGATTCGGGGGAAATGAGGAGTCGTCGGAAACGGTGAACGGACGGGTGTTTTACAAAACTGTATGTCGGGACGTCTCCGAAATGAGATGGAGGAGCCCAGAAACTCCCCGTGACAAGCGCCTCGGATGCTGTTTTGGTTTTTTTTCTTGAAATTAAAGGGGAAGACGCGGGGAGCGAACTTTCATCTCGGTTTTGTGTCTCGCCGGCTCCGGGAAGCCGACGCCGGCCCGCACCAGTCGTCCTCGTAATTAACTGATAACCATCGCTGTGCAAAATGTCAGGCAGATAATTTCTTTTTCTTTCAAACGTCTACCTGCTCCTCGGTTTTGAGGAGACGGTAACAATAAAGCTAAGAAAAACAAGTCCAAGTTATCGTGAGATATCGTGGGTATATAATTGAACTCAAACGCGCAAAGGAAAGCGGCTACGGTGGATCTTTTTATCACGACGTAAATGACCACGAGGGGAAAAATACGAAAATGTGCAAATGGCTGGATCGTGGTGGTAAACCTTTGAAAGGATGAGGATGGAAATTGTAAACCCAGGATGTTCTTGTGCGTGTGCTTCCTCTTTATCTTTTTGTCGACCCGTAGCTGAAATTGCATCCGACTTCAAAATCCAGCATATAGTTAAAAGATCCACTCGTCAAAGTCGACTCTCCCGGCGGACGCCGCCGAGCCCGGTGTCGTCTGACTGTCGCCTGACGGGGAGGGAATGATATTCTTGGGCACGAGCCTGGTTTTTACAGATCAATAAGCAGCGCCCGGTGAATCTTCGATGAATCAGCAGCAGCAGCAAACTCTCCAGGATGCATTACTCTGCTGGCGCTGACGAACCGGACGGACACGCGACCCAACCTGTTCTTTTTGGGGTCAATCCGTCGCCGCTGCTCGAGGCAAAAGACCGGGACGACAAACACTTACCCCCCCCCCACCCGCCCCGTCCGCAAAAAAACAAAGCCCCCGTGTTTAAACTCGTCCTGATCCCCTCACACTCCCGTATCGGTGCAGATTATACGGTCGGGTATCGATAGGTGATTTGTCAAGCTGCCATGTGGTGGTGGTGGTGGTGGGAGGGTGGGGGGGAGGGTTGTTTTGCTTTTTTGTATTCCGGTGGGAACACCCGTGTAACTGCCCTGGATGTGAACGCTCACAATGCCACAAAGGGTTGGAGCGTGCCTGTCAAAGTGTCAGCCCAGCTTTTTTGAGTCGCTGCGTGGGTGTCACCAAAAGCTCAGAGAAAATTCACTGCGGAATGAAAGAAATATTAAAAAAAACGAGAGGAAGGTTTCGCTGTTGAACCCGGAGTTCTACTCGGTGCAGACGACGCCACGAGTTTCTCTGCAATAGTTTTGAAAAGTACGCAAACAAATTCAGAGATCCAAACCCCAAACAGTTCAGCGCAGGGTTCAGGTTGGGTAGGTGGGGTAGCGGGGGTGGTGTGGGTTCGAGGTAGGTTTTGGTTTATTTTCGGTATTCCTTGCCTGACTCTTTTAACCACGCTCAGTTTCAAGCTGGACAAAAAGAACCCGTGACAAAAGTTCTGTACTTCACTTCTTTGAATAATGAGTCAGTTGTCAGAACTTAGTCGTCGGGTTCATTCATGACGTGACTGAACGAGTCCCTGACCTCGAGTGTTCAACGTGAACCGGCTGTACTGAACCGTCACCGACCGAATCGGTAGTTTTTAGCGGCCGAGCTCAACTTGGTGACCGAGAGCGCCGCTGTCAACCCAGTACGCCGCCTTCTCCATAAAAAGCACACGAATAGAGCGTAGAAGCCACAGAACAGGCTGCTGAGCTGTTAACCTTGTACAGCGCTAATAATTCTGCAGGTGGCAGCTCGGACTGGCGACCGAACGCATCATTGACGGCATTGAATTCGCGTTTGGCAGAGTGAACAGCGACGCTTTGAAGGATGAAGAAAGAAACAAAATGATTGACATTCCAGGAATCTTTAAAATGGTTCAAATCAACAAAGGGGGATTTTAAATGACCTCCTGTGGTTGGTAGATATCAAAACCAAACTAAAAGCAGAGTAAATATCAGACTTGGAAATGGACGACAATGTTGGTCCGTGTTCGTTGGATGTGCCGGTGCCAGATTTATACAACGGGTGGTTCCGACCCAGCGATCCGATTGGTCAACTGTACGTTTGGAACGTGCTCAAATCACCATGACAACACACTCTGCTCATCACTAGTAAATATCACTCCGCCTTCTCAATGGGAATATATGTAATTAGAATTGAATCCATTCGTTTGACCCATTTTTGTCACTCCGAGCACCCGTACCATAACACCACAGATGGTCGCGCACTCCCAGCGTCGGCTAGCCTGACCTGTAATTATTTTAACACGGTGCTAAAATCTTAAAAATACATGACATTGATATATTTTTTTCAGCGGATATCTTAGTTACGACGAGACTGAGCTAGCTGAGCAGTTTAGAGTTTCTACGTGCTGTATTTTTTCAGTTTGAGACACCATCTCCAGAAAGCATTAAAACGGACTAGATCTGGTCTCTGTTGCTACGTTCATTGCTAAGGGGCGGACTACTTCCTGGAGCGGTAAACATCGCATATGTCACATTCGCTTCTACTGACGCGACTGATTGTTTTCCGGTTGTTAGTCATGCCCCCCCCCCGTGTTGCCATGGAAACGGATATCACACTGACAAAACCGTTTTCATATTTTGAGAGCGAATGGCCCCCACAATGTGAATACATTTAAAATACATGTTTTATTTAATTGGTAACTTGTTGTATAACCGCATCACTGTCGTGCCAATAATCGAATAGTAATAATATTATTATTTGAATAATAATAATAATAATAATATGAGCTAGGTAGCACTGCTAGCTGCTAACATTCCAACCAAAAGCTCAGTATGAGCGTTGCTGCGTTCAAATGGAACTCGTGAGCTCGCGGTTATGACGTGGGAAGTCGCGTAAGTCGTACAAAATTTTACTAGGCAACTGGGACAGCATTTAGAAGTCCCGCAGGTTAACAATTTAGCAAGCTAATGAAGGGTTATGTAATGCAGTAATTGAAAAAGCACCGAGGGAAAAGATGACGTAGGCAGTTTTCTAAGTTATGAAGACAAACTCTACAAGACTAAAATTAGAATATATTAGCTTAACATCCAACAAAAAAATGTACTTCCGTGACCTCAATTGCCATTTACGCAAACGTCAGCAAAAACGTCACAACCCGTGAACTCGAGGCTCATCGAAAATTTTGAGTTCCGACATCGCGAATACCGCAAGATATGTATTCTCCTCGTGTTCACGGTGAATACGAACCCATTGAAACGCAGAAAATGTCTCCCGTAAGAATATCCTTTCTCTGAACACGCTTCTGGTAACTTGTTTAAATGATATCGGGCACTTACAAAGGCTTTGAATACATTTATTTGAAGTGTGTTTTGGACAAAAGCCTCTTGAAAGTAATGCAAATTAGCCATTGTTTTTTTGCAAAGAAATTTTTGCCAGATAACATCTTTGTAAGGTAATAAATGTCAGATGCGGTATTTTAGGCTTGTTTGTTGTATTTCCAATACATTAAAAAAAAAAAAAAAAAAAAAAAGTTCAGCTTTAAAATATTCATTTAAGACACAAGAACAGTCGCTCGTGGTCTCCCGCTTTCTCTCTGGATGGCTGCGTTTCCTTCCAAAAGCAACCAGAAATGTGGCACTCCAAAAAGAAAAAGTGAAACTGACAATGAAAACATGCAATTTAACAGTGAGTGGACTGAGAAGTGTGTTTGGGGCCCTTTTTTGGTCCAATAGCCTTGTGTTTTTTCATTCTGTAGTGAGAGCACCTCCATGAAAGGGGAATATAATGAAGCATCTGAAGAGGCCACACTCCAACTTTGACATTTCCAGTGGGCTGTGACGCCTGTAAGGCTTTATTTATTTTTTTGTGAACACATTGTCTTTATTTACACGGTTACAGTTCGCTAAATGCTCGGCCGTGATGACGCCAGACGGACCGCGTGGTCCCTCTTTCGTTTTTATTGAATCTGGAATTTCCACCATTCGCACACGGTTCTTTCTGCAGTACTACATATCTAAATGGGGGCTTCACGGGTCTTCTGGGATTAACGCAGGGTTAATATTGCTCGGCAGGAAGCGCACACTTCTCTCACTTGGAACGCCAAACTACTTGACGATTTCATCAGTGAGCAACATTTTCCCCGATCAGACGCATCTGGCTTCAATTGAAACATCCTCCACTTGTCTTGTCATGTGTGCGTTGAGACACAAAATGGCTGAGATAAAAAAAGCCCCTTTCGAAATCTATATCCATCACTGTCTGGCCTGGCTGTCTTTTATCACGGAGCGCTCGGGGGCGATGGTAAAAGCTGTACTTGAATTTCAGACTCGCATTCCCCATTGATCTGTCAAAGAGCCCACGAGCTGATCTGGATGTTGCGAGCGCCGCAATAGCTTATATATTTGATGATGACGATGATGATGACAGCGTTCCAATTATATTTTGTCTTATTATTGTGGGAGTAATGCCGGAGTAGCTTAAGCAGTTTTAAAGGCAGTGTGGGAACAGCAGTGATGGGATTGTTGGCACCAGCTGCCGCGTTCCAAAATGAGTTGTTCCGCCTTCCTTCTTAATTCAGTCTTTTCCCCTCCTCGGTGGAAATATGAATTAATTAAGACTTAAAAAGTCTCCGGTATAAAACCTCTGCAGAGCGTGGTGTGTGTAAAATATTCAGGCATAAATATGGTGGGGAAATAAATTCAAAACTTTGTTCTGAAATGATGGAATTTCACACATGGGTGCGTACCACAGATGCCTTTTCTTTTTTTGTCTCAAAGAAACAATTAAAAGACTGCTGAGAGACGTATTTCAATATAAACAGGGTTCTGTTGAGGTTTCAGGAGTAGCTGTGGGGCGGAGGGAGCTACTAAACACGGCGTCGTTGTTTCGGTTGCAACGCGGGAAGTCGTGTGCGCCGTGCGTCTGGCGTTCATACGGTGAAGTCTTAAAAAAAAAAAAGCAACATGGACGGCGTCTAGAAACCCCCAACAGGCCAACAACTTAGCATGCGGCGAGCGTAATGCAGGAAATGCAAAGGGGAAAGACGAGGCCGTCGGGAAAGACCAAACCTTTTCCTCAGACGTGGGCTATTATGTACATTATACAGACAAACTCTGCATGACTTAAATTACAATATATTATCTTAATGCCCAACGACGGATGAACTTCCGAGGGCCTCTGCCATTTTCGTAAACGTTAGCAGACACGACACAACTCGTGGATTCGAGGCTTATAGAAAATTTTGCGTTCCCGACATCGTGAATACCACGAGGGGGCGACGTTGGTACGGACTCTTATTGTGTACACGGTAAATACGACCCCACTGGAACGCAGCAACGGTTCGTTGGTACAACAAAAGGTTTATACTCGAACCCTGATCTGAATTCAGTCTCAAATTCCTGTTTGCATCAGTTGGAAGAGAAGATGCAGAAACTCTTTTAATCACTCGGCGTGGACCAACATCTTAAATTTCACTGCTTTTATTTTTTTTTTCATCTTCTGCATGTTTGAGTTGAGTGTACACGTCAGCCCGTCTACATAGATGCATATTACGTGTAAAAATATTGCGTCGAGTTTTTCTTATTTTATAGAGAAACAAATATCTGCAGTGCAGCTTGGGGCCAGAGACAACATGTGCTTTCAAAGAAAATCTCCACTGACTATGTACCTCGTATTTCCTGGTTCTGTATTATTGTTTGCTGCTGAATTTTTCTTCTTTCTTCTCAGATATAACTGGCTAAAAAAGATGGCGTGATGTCACGTTGAGATATTTTTCAGCAGCTGCGGAGAAACATTATCAGCCGCACGAAACTTCGGCAGTAATCATCGGGTTCAAGATAGTTTAGTCCCTCGTGGTCAAAAGCTCAGCACTCAAAGGGATGCGACAAGTCTTCAAATCTTCAGTTTGTCAGCACACCTTGGCTAAATAGACCCCAGGCAGTTGATTACACACCCCATCCTCCCGACTACTACATCGGTAGTTATTTATATGTGTATATGTATGTTCGTATGTCTACTTCTGAGTGGAAGGGAGTTCGTGGCCTCTCTCTGGTTCATTTGTAAGAAACATCACGAACTGAAGAAACAGCTCTTTCTTTTAGAAATGACATTTTTATATACGTCAGTTACCAAAGAAGTTGGGAAGCACATCTTATTTCTTTCTGGAATCTATATACAGTCATACATATATATATATGTACACGGCAACATTATTACAGTAAAGAATGATCTCCGGTTATATATCGTACAGAAATCCGAGGAAGGTCGATAGGCGTACAAACTGCATTTTATTTTGTATTTTTTGACATACAAAGTACAGCTTGTTGTATCTAATGAGTACTGTGAGTGTACAAGAGACTTTAAGCTTACAAAGCGCCTTGACATTTGGTGTATAAAGTGCAACACTTTGGACCAACACCGCACAGAACTTAAGGGTTTACGAAGGGCAGAGACTGGAGATTTTCAAACCCAGAGTAAGATGGGCGGTTAGGGAAAAGGGTCGCAGGACGTGAAGTGATTGGAGTGTGCAAATTGTAGGACTTTGGGGATGAAAAGGGCAAGAAATTGGGCATAAAGTGCTGGAACTTGAGCCTACAATGCAAAGGACTGGGTGCGGGGAAAAAAAGCAGATACGGTGGGCCAGTGAGCATTTTGCTGACTTTTAATTAAGAACTTTGAACGCCTGGCCGTAACCATAAAAATATCTAATTAAGATATGTAGTTGAGACGAGCTGATCTTGTATTGCTACAAGCAGATATCAAAGGGGGGGAAAAAAAGATGAAACATGTTGGAACATTTTGCTAATTTTTCTATTAGTTCAAGGACACGCGGTTGGAAGTAGAGGTAAATAGGTCAGGTCGTGATCCCAGTAGATCACAAAGCTCACAAGAAACAGAAAACAAAAGAGCCAAAAAGAAGGTTGACGGAGTGGAAATTTCCTTCTCAGTCTGGTCAGTTAAAAACACAAAGAAAAAAAACCCAACAGCATCTGCTAAGCAGTGCAGAGATGTTAATTGCAGATATGTGACTTCTTCATCACGCTCCAGTTGAAATAAGCCGCTGCTGTTGAAGGAGGCCCGACATGTAAAAGTGGCTGACTGAGGCTAAATATAAAAAAAAAAAATGGAATCAGATAAGAGCGATTTTTTATTTTATTTGCTTCTCCGTTGCAGAAAAGCCGAACTCCACTCCTGCCTCTTCGCTCGCTCTTCAAAAGTCAAGTCACTGTTAAAAATCACCCTGAGGTTTCTGCTCACTGACTTTGCACTGGAGTGCACGCCGCTGCGAAGATGATTTAAAATACAAAAATCTGCCATGACAGTGTTATCTCTCCCCTGTTCCTTCCTACCTAGCGAGGAAAGCTGCACTAGATCAGACAGAAACTACATTAGCTGACTTGTCTCTCGGCAACATCGCCGGCCTTTTGTGTTACGTTTATGTGATGCTGCATTCACACTAAATGTACCAGCTGGGCGGGGCGGGGGGGAGGAGACTCTTCCTTGTCAGTACAAGTTATGTGGGACATTTTTGTAGGTGCAGCCTTCTTCTTTTTTTCCCTCAAACTCCAGGAATGCATCAACACAAGTTATAAATATAACGGAAATGTGGAGATCCAGAATAACATGCTGGTATGAGGCCAAACTGATCCCATTAACTCTCATGCAGCTACTTGTGTGCTTTGAACTCTGGACTTTGATTAGTTAAGTCTTAGATGAAGTTATTTAGCGCAAAAGTGTATCCCAAAATTTATCGTAGCACAAAATGTGTTGTGGTTTTGGTTCTTCTGTTTGTTTTCTGACCCCGCGGTACACCTTTCGTCCACTAGAGGTTCCCACTGTGTCTTTTCTGTCCATGCCCCGCCCACCTCACCTGTTCGTAGTTTTGTAATCGGGCTCCAGCTGCAATCGCTCGCGAATCAACCGGTTCGAAATTATACGTTGCGTTCGAACGTGGCCGTATTTACCGTGAGTCCATATGAACGGCGCCCTCTTGTGGTATTCGTGACGTCGGAATTCGAATAAGCCTCGGGTTCACCAGTTGTGACGTTGTTTGCTGACGTTTACAGCAGGTCATTGAAGTTCATTTTTGGATGTTAAGCTAATATGTTGTAATTTTAGTCACGTAGAGTTTGTCTTCGTAACTTTGATCGTAGCCTGCGTCAGAGGGAAATGTTGATTTTTCCCAACGGCCTCAACTTTTCCCTCATTGAATAACCCCCACGTTAGCCCCAAAGACGCCTTCCGTGTTTTGTTTTTTTTAAGGACTTGAACCACTTGAACGCCAAGCATTACGACTTCCCACGTCGTCACCACGAGCCCACGAGTTAAAACTCGAACGCTGGATTAGACCACGTGCGAAGAATTCAACTTACCTTTATGTTCCGATCCAAAGTCCTGACTTAAATCATCTTCTCATGACGTGAGAGTTCATTCGTAACCCCACCCCCCCCCCCCCACCACCACCACCACCACCACCACCTCCACCTCCACCTCCATAGCCCCAAAAAGCCGAGTTCATCAGGGAGTGGTTCGCCTTGAAGGGTGTCTGTCAGGAGAAAGCTGACTCTGCTAACAGCTCCCAAAGCTCAGCGTCAACTGAAGCGAGTGATTTTTTTTTTTTCAAGTCACTGACACTCAACTCGAGCTAATTCAGTTACCCGTACACAGACACCGGGGCCCAGCAGCCGTACGCAATATAAATCAAACTGATCGGTCCTCAGCATGCTGATTAGCATGTGATGCCCACAGATTTAAATACATAAACAATTCGTTGGCTGTTCTGGCGAGTAAAAAAAAAAGCAAACCACCGTCTGACGCAAAGAGCTCCGGTTCCTTTTTTTTTTTTTTTTTTTTTTTTTTAGCAGTCTGGCTGTCAGATGATTTGTCAAAAACGCGTGAACACAGATTTCACACTTTATGATCCACTGAGAGGCAGATTCGAGGAGACTCAGTGGAGCTGTTGATGCAGTAATAAAAAATCAGTCCCAGGGAGGTGGGGTGAGGAGGGGGGGGTGAGGGTGCAAAAATATAATTTGTTCGCATGCTTTGGAAGCCGTCTTGGTGTTTGTGAACTTTTCAAAATCTTAAAGACATCTAGGATGGAAACTGTACGACTTTTTCTCGTGCAATTTTTTTCCCTCTAAAATCCTTCTGAAGTGTTTTTTTTTAAATTTATTTTTAAATTTTTCCCCAGCAGGTAACCTGAAAGTGTCAGATATTTCTTCCCCTCCGTTAATCCACTAACTCACCACTGACGCACAGCTGAAACGTCCTCGTTAGGGCGGGACTCACCTCACAAGCGACCCTGAAATGAACGTGCCCCGCCCCCATTTGCTCACGAATGGGAGAGCTGTCAAGAAAGCATTTCCTGCGGAGTAAAGTAAGATCAGACTCATTTCTGCTCGCGTTTTAATGCGTTCTGTTTAGTTTGCCTTGCTGCTCATCTTGCGTATTCACCACGCGACCGTCAGGTGACGAATTCAGCCGTGAAGGCCTCTCTCTTTGTCACCTGAGGCTTTCTTGGCTTTGTTTGAGGAGCATTTTGAATGTACGCTTCCACGTGCTGTTTAAGTCACCCTGAGATTTGGCGTCAATTCTGCCCACTGAAAGTCACCTGCTGTAGAACTACTTGGAGGTTTTCCTTCGTCATAAGGACTTCATAAGGAAGTCACTCTTGATTTAAAAAAAAAAAAAAAAAAAAAATGTACGCGCTTTAAATAAAAGCTTTGAATCACATAAACATGATAAACATAGTCAGATTTGTTCTGGAGGGAGTTAAAGTACCGACGATGAACCTCAACATGGTTTTCCAGCCGGCGACCTTCTGCATCTCTTCTTGTCATTTCTCCACCGTCACTGTAACGACGAACATAAAAATAAAATTTAAAAAAAACCACAGTACTAAAACATATCGTTTATAATCAGGATTTACAGTCTTTTGCTTCAGAATATCTTCAGTAATGTATGCAAATGAACCAAAGTTGTACAACCAGAATATTTTAATGAAGTGTTCAAGGTTAGAGGAAAAGGGGGGGTAAAAAAAATGAAGTGCATAAAAATGAAATAGTCCAAATCTTACATCCGACGCAGTGATCGGTATCCTTCACTAATACTGAGAATCATCTTTTCTGCCATCTTGAAGCTAGTTTCTGTCTCTTTCACTGCGGTGCGTTTAAGCTCCGTTCATTTTTTTAATCCCGAGCTAGTTTAAAAAAAAAAAATCGTCCGTCTTTTTCCCTTTTCAAGCGCTGTTTTGTCCCGCTGGACTTTTACTCACGTGTCGTTGTCCTTCGCCTCAAACCTCCTTTTCCCAAAACCCATTTTTCTCTAACATGCAGAGAGTCTGTTGTGCCGTTCTCGTCGTAGCGGTGTCGTCATCGACTCTTTATACGTTTTACGTGGTGTTTCTTAAACAATCTGCACCCTTCTTAATTTTTCATACGATAGAAAAGGTTCATATCGTGATAAAGGCTGTACTCCGACCTGTTGACGTAACGACAGCACGCAATGACGTTTATGCAGACATAAAAATAAATTGCATGTTATCGAAATGAATAATCAAATTATTTTTCAGTATCTTTAGGAAAATTCCCATGTCTATCGTGATCCTTTTTCAGGGCCGTGTCGCCCACCCCTACCGTTGTTACACAAATTTAAGGATCTTTTTTTGTTGTTGCCTTCAGCCCTTGTAGTTAAATAAGAATAAGAGGAAGAGATTTTAGTTTTAGTTTTTTTTTCTCTCTCTCTAATCATTCTTGTCTTAAAGTATTTTTGTCCTTAAACAGACCTGGATCATAAATCGGCTTCTGACACGGCACTTAAACACTTCGCGCGTTAATGCTTTCGTGTCAAACAAACAAATGACGGTGAAAGTTGTAATGATCTGCAGCAGGAAATTAAAGTGAAAGTAGGGATGTCTGAGCTGATCTGCCGACTCCATATCAAGGCCAATCCAGACACTTTGAATCATTATAGCCGGAGTAACATATTGGAAGTGCAGCTGCCAAAATGGGGCCCACATATGTGCAATTAAAACACTGACTGCACAGAATTGAGAGTGATTGAACAGATGAGGCACAAAATATTGCAAAAAAATAGAAATGAAAAGCTGTCTGATGTCTATTTTAACTTCTAAACTGCTGCTCCTGCTTCAACATTTAGTTTTGCTCCAACGATATTGAATTCTGATGAATCCTGTCGAGACTTATCGTGACAGAACCACGCTGTCCGCCCGCCACTTCCTCGTGAACACAATATCTCAAGAATACCGGTCAAAAACATTCCCTCGATACCAAGGATGAACTGATTAGGGCTTGGTAGCCAAAGGTCAAAGTTCAAGGTCGCCGTGACCTCGCGTGCCCCTCTTCCGCCCGTCCCGTTCTCGTGCATGCGATATCGTACGTCACGCAACCGCCCGGCAGTTATTCTAGTCTTGTTGTTGTTGTGAACCAAGAACAGAAACCCGTACAGAAATGTAGCAAAACCTCGGAGACAAGAAATGAACACAGATTTAAGTGACACACACAGAGGAGGAAAACAATCTCCGGCACACACAAAACCTGGTCATTTTGTGTGTCTCTTTTGTAGTAAGAGACACACAAAACTCTTTTTTTGTTTAGTTTTTTGGGGACGTTCTGCTCCTATGTAAGAGGGATTGAGGGCCTTTTCAATGCCTGTAACGATGCCTTTTACTGTAGGAACACCATTTTGGGAAGTTATGGTTCCATTAGTGGCACTCAGAGTATAATTTCATCGAAGTAAACCAATTCAGCACCTTTTTTTTTTTTTTTTTTTTTTTCTATTGCAGTGGTTTGCTGGGAATCTTGATGATTGCCGTGTGAACTTTGCTCGATGCAGGTGGCTGAATTGCTTTCCCCCCCCCACACACAAATTTTTAAAGCCATTCAGCGTTTGACAGAGGCTGGACCCGGAGTACATAAATAAGAACATGCAATACGATGATTCATTCAAAAGGCTGTTGATTTTACAAGTCGGCTGTGATGGTAGGAAAGCGATCCCCGGAGGATCAAGTGGGGCTTTTGAAAGTCGGTGAGATTGAGTTTTAGTTTTTTTGTCATGATTACACCCGAATGGACTCGAATGTTATGAGGTCACATGAACCGTCTCATCTCCAATCTGGTTTTTATTTATACCAGTTTTTGGGCCTTATTGATGGCAAATTTGCGCATCACTTACACATAAAAAAAAAAGTCACTTTTTTTTTTTCTACCCTTCTCCAAATGAAGGAGAATTGCTTACTTTGATGAATAAGTAGGTGCACTCGCTGCGATGCTGGAGCAACGTACGTAATATGTTTTGCTGTACTGTATTTTCCCTTTTGACGTCTGGAGAAAATGTCTGAAAGCCGCCCGGCGGATGGTTCTTAGCTTTCAAAAGCCGGCAGATGAAGGAAATGTGTTGGTCGGTGATTGATGCGGAATCACAGCGGGGGGGGGGGGGTCTGTCGAGATGAGAGGCACGACTGGCTTTCACAGTGGTGCCTGTATTTAACAAGTCTGGTGGAGGTGACTGTTTTGTGTGTTTTGAAAGTGATGTGACCGAGACACCATTACTACTGGCAGAATCAATGCAATGGTTTTTTTGTTTTTTATGTAGCATGGTGCAGTTTAAATGGCTACGAAGCAAAACTCGGGGATCTTTATGTCAACTGCTCTCAGAACGTGTGAGTAGCATTAAATTGATTTGGATTAGTTGAATGGATGTAGGTTTTAAAAGAAGTGCCCGAACACATCTAGATCAGTAAAACAAGCTGATATTTGATGTCATATATAAATATCATATATAAAGCCTTTGAGTTTGTTTTTCTTGGTAATTCGGAGCCGTTCGGAGCAGGAAGTGACCACATTTGGACGAGCTGAGGATCTGACTCGATCTGATCGGAAACCCGACGGCACGACGTCCCACCCACCGGTAGCCGTAACCCGACAGCACCACAGGCCTGCCAATCAAACAAACCTCTAGTTGCACTCGGTGGTATTGCAGCTTAAGGCACTTCCACATCGGCCTCATTTTTCAGACCCGTACGCCACTTCCACTTTTCTATAGAGTCTATTATGAAATCATAGCCTTTTTAGAGCCCAACCCTAGTGGTCCTCGTTGGTATTGCAGCTTAAGACGCTTCCACATCGGCGCTCACTTGTGCCACCTGGAAACTTCTTCCTCTTTTATAAAACAGTCCCATGTTCCTTAATATTACCACTTTCTCACCTGAAGTAGCAAACAGACTCAAACAGACACAGAAGTTGAGCTTTCCACTTTTCTTGTTCGAAGCACAAACTAGAGCTGACATCCTCCGTGACTGGACCGACATATTTACAGCACCCGCTACGGAATCCGAGAAAACCTGGAAAGGAATAAATACTACCGTGTTTGACAGGTGATCTGGCAGAGCAGAGCTACGACAGCTGCGAGAGCTCAGCAGCAGAGATGTCACCACTATCAAAGACAACACGGATTTGTTTTGGGTGGGGGGGGGGGGGGATTATCGCTTTAAGCGGTGCATCTTTGAGGGAAAAATCACCCCCCCCCCCACACACACACACTTGATGAGTGTTTCACGCGTATGTACTGTACACCGTGTGCAGTGCCGAGACTACTGAGAAGCCCCCTTGTGTCGCGCTCCAAACACCGCGGGGCGACAACCCGCACGTGAAATTAAGTCCATCAGTCTCTCCATGAGGGAAAATGCATCACCTCGAGTCTGGCGATTTGTAAAATGATTGAGCTCCATTCGGCGTTTTGCAAGGATACCGTCCCAAAAATCAGGATATTATTAGAATTGGAGATTACTCGGCCGCGACTCGACTACGTGGATCATTGGCGCCGTGATGGAGCACATGAATACGTCTGCATGACAGGTGACCCGCACACAGCGGAGACTCCTCACAATCAAGAGTTGGGGGGGGGGGGGTAATTTATTCTGGGCGTAATTCACTCTCGGTTTGCTGTTAATGGTCTCAATACTTGAGATTAAATTGACTTCACAGTTGGAGCTTTTATACATTTCCTTTTCTTTCTCTGGTCTCTTGGATATATTCTGGAGGGATAAAGCTCGCACAGAACTTGGGCTGACTGAATGTAGATAAATTGTTGGGGGGGTGGGGGAGGGGGGAATTGCGCAACCCCTCCTCCCGAAGGCGGCTGATAGAGGATCTATCTTTCCCTCCCCGCTCCCCCGGCAGCTGCCAGGGAAATGAGACCTTGAGAGAGGCCGGGGAATTTTCACATTTTGTCATGTTCATTGTTTGCTCCTTTCATATTTCCCTGCTTGCAAGTTAATGGTAATGGCACATCCGCTGACAAGATAACAAGGGAGCTGCTGTTTAAAGATGACAAATTTGCATGTTTTCGTTTTCGTTTTCTTTTCTTTTCTTTTTCTACATCGTCTTGATATAATTAATGTTGATATGATCTCAGGAAATTTTCTTTTGGTTCTGTTTATGCCACTTTCCAGAAATAGCACGCTTGTCTAATTTAATAAGATTGAAAAGCAGGGAAAATGATAAATCATTAGCGTCCTGATTAAGAGGTGATGTTTTATTGATCTGATAATCACGTCAGATGTATAATTACTTTCTGCAGTAAATGTTTGCAGTATTTATGCAAATTCTGCAGGTCCATTGGCACATTCACGTCTTCACTACATTTATGCTTTATAATTACTGTATCGAGGTCATATTTACAATCTTATTTGCATGTACTGTAAATGATAAATTCATTTATTAAAGGTGCGAGAATCAATTTTGTGCCACTTGGGGGCAGCAGAACAACCTAAAAATGAAAGCGTTGACAATATTCCCTGCGTTCCGAGTTACATGCCATTTCTTTTTACTTTCACGTACTGCAGCTACCCCTACAAAGTATGTACTCTTGCATGTAGTATGCATACAATTGGGACGTACTGCTTCATCATGGAAATGCGCCTTGAACTTGATCGTATCCGGCGCAATCTGTCGCGCTTCTTCTTCTTTTTTCTAACTCTCTATAAGTACAGTAAGAAATAGTAGTTAGATGGGTTACACCTTTCAAATTTCATTAATCCAAAATAAGGAATTTCAAAGATGATTTTTTTTCTCAAAAGGGTGCAAAATAAAATAAAAAAGTAAATGCATGAGGAAAGAAAGGTGTGTGTTCAACACAGATTGTAAAATAATGTGATTTTTCCCGATCTTTCTTTCTCGAAGTTTTGGTGTTATCGCCGGGAAGGTGTGGAAGAGTCGTGCCACCGGGGGTCGATGAAGTGATGTTAGGTGGCGAAAATAAATATTCTACTACTTGTGTCATGGATCAAACATGAGGAGGACGTAAACACGAGAGAGGAGTCGATGGAGAAAAAAGGAAATTCCTTATGCTCTTGGAGTGCCTCTCTTCTTTGAGCCTTGCCGTGTCCCATCAAAAGGAAGCGTACTCTTGTGTTGTAGCACTTTTGATGTGCTTACACTTTCATTTTGCTCTTGATGTGTTTCTGAGATAGACAGGTGAGACTTCCCCCTGCTTGCTGCAAGTAGACACTTTGAAATGCAGGGGCTGCTTTTCCACAGATGTTAATTAAAGCTTTTTGCTCTTGACTAAAATGTCTCTTTCTCTGGAGACAAATCGCTCTGCGGGGTCTGAGATGAGACTTCATCAATGCCAGATCAATACGTTTCATTGGGTACGTTTTAAGAGCAGCGTGTGAATAATACAGGTTTAAAAGAGCCACTGTATTCACTTAAATTACCTGTAGATTTTTTTTTTTTTTATAGATAATAACTGTATCAAGATGCTTAAATGCACTTGTATAACAAATAGGATGTTATATTAATTGGGGGAAAAAAACACTTAAAAGTACTGCTATATGTCAGAATGGCTCCTGTTGGTGTAATTGGATATTATTCAAGTATTAATGACGGCTTACTGATTGCGCAATACTTTAATGGTGCTCGTTGAGGAGAAGCTAATTTAGCTACTTGCTACTGTAGAATGTGTTTGGACTTTTGCTGCGTTCAAATGGAACTTGTGAGCTTGTGGTTACAACATGGGAAGTCGTGTGCTCGGCGTTTTAAATGGTTTAGTCGTAAAAAAAACAACCCCACTTGCTAGCAACAGGACGGCGTCTAGAAGCCACAGAGGCTAATAATTTAACGAGCTAACAGGGGCTAAGCTAACGTACTGCAGGAAAGTCAAAGGCACAGAGGGATAAGATGAGGCTGTTGGGAAGATCAACATTATCCTCAGACTTAGGCCGTTATCTAAGTTCTGAAGACAAAACTACATGACTAAAATTACAATATATTAACATCCAACGAAAAATGAACTTCCATGGCCTCTTCCATTTCTGTGAACGTCAGCAAACAACGTCACAACTCGTGAACTCAAGGCTTAGAGAAAGATTTCTAGTTACGGCATCGTGAATGCCACAAGAGGGCGCCGTTCATATGGACTCTTCTCATGTAAACGGTGAACGTAGCCTCATTACAGGATTTTTTTTTACGAAAGAAAACAAACTTCAGAGAAGCTAGTGAAGACAATGATACAGTGGAAACACTGAAGAAACTATTAGATCTTGAATAAATGTATCTGGTTGCATTCTATAACTGTAAATTGTGCTTTATTTTTCCTTCCATGGTTTATTGTGCCTAATAACTTCAATGAAAAACACATGAAATCGCCATATAAGCACAATACACACTGTATACAGTGGGATCCAAAGTACTTGAAATGTATTCTAAGCAGCTATTAAGTCCTCTATGTAAAGGGAAAGTGACAAATATTAAACTATAATTAAACAGTCAGTATGCAAAATAAATCCCCATAATTCAGTGTCCAAAGGAAATGTAGGGAAATGCTCACAGGTGGAAATAAAGTACATGAATAAAATAAGTATAAACTGTGGATGGCGGTGAAACAGCTACTCGAGCACGGTGAAAGTAATTATCTTGTAATTTATAGCGGTTTCATTTCAACAACTTGAATTCAGCAAGTCTGGAGTGTGTTCGTGGTCAGCGTTATTAATTCTCGTCAGTCGAACAAATTCAAGGCCTCAGAATCTCCGATTTAAAATTAACGTGCCCCGAGCTGCATCTAACAACATGTGCAAAACAAGCGAACGTGCTTGCGCATAATGTCCACGGTTGCAGGCATTATGAACCTGCTCTACAGTATCCCCCACGTACATAATTATGTTGCACATTAAGGTCCTTATTACCAGCATTGCTGACAGCGCACATCTATGAGCAATTAAACCTTTACAAAGATTATGTGCTTATAAAGTGTCCGTCTGCACGAGAAAAGGGATTTACAGATATCACGAGCTCCCGAAGCATAAGACTTTTTCCATGTAACGGGTGGTTGTGATGCCGTTTTATCTTCAGGGGATTATTAATTATTACGTAGTAATTAATTATTAATATTAGTGTAGTATGTCGGAAAAAGCCAGGAAACGGCAACCAGCAGTGACGTCACCCAACGATTTGTTAACGGCCATTATGAAACTAGTTTGTATTTTGACCGTCGCCATCTTTGCTAGTTCGAAGCGGTTCGGAGCAGGAAGTGACCATATTTGGACGAGCTGGGGGGAGGAGGAGCTAGCAGCGGATCTGACTCGATATGATTAGAAACCCGACGATACTACGTCCCGCCCACCGATAGCTGTAACCTCACTACACCACAGGCCTGTCAATCAAACAGACACGCCCCCAAATAACACGTCTTTTTTAAAATCTTTTTTCTAATGAATGAGGGATTATTTTCAGATGAACCTCCAGAAAACTAATAAGAAGGAGCGATTTCAGCTAACAACACCGAGATAACTCATGGAAAGAATTTATTGACTTCGTATTTCATGAGAGAAGTTGAATGGGAGTCTATGGAGCCGGAGGCTTTTTGCAGCCAGCCTCTAGTGGCACTCGGTGGTATTGCAGCTTAAGACACTTCCACCTAATTTTTCAGATCCATCAGCTACATCCACTTTGATATAGATGGAGGTAACGTCTAGTGACTGGAAGAGCGCCGTCTCGTACCTCCGAGGGCCCCGGCGCTGTTCCTGATGACCGCCTAGAGGATCACGAGCCCTTCTCATGTTACATTACTCAATGGAAAGCGTGCTACTTGACTAAACGCATACATTAAAAGTGTTAGAAATGGCAGCAATTATCCTAAAGAGTCATTTAAGCTAACCAGAAGGGAATATCCTTTAACACATTTCACAGAGGCACTGGTGTGATGATGCATATCTGTGAGATATTAGTGTGTTTAGAGGAGTGGACTGGATGGCTCGAGCCGGGAGAGATGGGCTCTGAGATGAAGCTGGTTTTTTTTTTCTTTTTTCTTTTTTTCTTTTTGCCATCTTCCCGATGATTGGATTGTAGTTTGCTGCAGAGAGAAGTATTCCCCTCAGAACGAAACACAAAACCGTTCGAACATCTCGTCGCTGCGCTCGCAGGGCCGAGGTGTAGCGGCTAAATGCGAAACAGCACCGTTTTTTTTAGAATTTGCCGTGCGCCTCGCCGCCGCGCCGCTCAGACCCAAACAAAAAAATAAAGAAATAAATGAAACGTCAGATCGGGGATCCATGTGAGGTGAAGCAAGCCGGGTGGTGAGATCGGATGCCGGCGGCGCATTTTTATTGAAGGGCAGAAATAGTGAGCTTATTCACTTAAACCCGGGGGCTCATAAATGCAGGCCCTGTTTTCTCTGCCCCCTCCTCCCCCGTAAAACAAGAATACAGTTCACCTCTTAGCCGAGAACAATGGAGACGCATGCGGAGGAACAACGGGGTCTGACAGGTGTCTCTGCCTGCCCACGCCGTGCAAACAATGCTGCTCATTATAACTACACTGCTGCTGTCATACAGGACATTTCTGGTTTTTTTTTGTTTTTTTGTTGTTTTAGTGTTTTTTTGGAGAAAGCAGCTTTCTTTCCACGATGTTTGCCTTCCGACATGTTAAGATTAGGTTAGGTTAGGTTAGGTAGTTACTTTATTAATCCCCGAGGGGAACATTTTTTCGCTACAGCAGCATACAGAAGCAACAAGATAATAATAGAACAATAGAAAGCAATATTAAAAACACATCGCGATCCGGGTTTGGTGTGGATTAACCTTCTTGAATACATTAGGCTGCTAGCAGAAGTAAAATCACTTCTTTTCTCTCCACACTTTGGTTTGCAGAGTTATCATGAGCTACGAAGTGTATTAACAGGGACAGTAACTGTCAAAAGTTTGGACGCACCCTCTGCTTCTTTTCTTTATTTCTAATATGTTCTGGAACAAAACTGAAAAGCATCAAAAATATGAAGTAAGAAATATAAAGTGTTTAACAAACCAAAAATATATATGACTGACCTTCGTGTCTTTAAATAATGAATGACTGTTTCTCTTTCACGTTAGTTGAACAGTTCTTGTTGTGATATGGATTACTTCAGTAGTTCAATAAATCTGTTTGCTGTTTGGTCTCGGACGCTTTAAGAAGACAAGAAATTTGAACTTTTCACCGGCATTTTGCCAGTCGTGCAGAAAAGGTACCCAGTGGCTACTTTGAGGAATCTAAAACACGAAACATAGTTTGGTTTCCTCCATGTTCTTTCATAGTTCTTCATGTCTTTGAGTTTTGTTCTACATTGTAGAAAAAAAAGTTCAAACCAAAGAGGTTTGACTGGTACAGTATCTGCTCTGTGAATCACTTTTCCATCGTTCATGAGGGAAAAAAATAATGAATCTGAAACCAAATAGGAGAAATTAATTATCTATCTTATGCGAAGGAAACCCACGTTTGACACATGCCAATCAAATGTTGCAATAGAACAATAACATCATTGCATCATAGACTAAGCAGATGGTCGCAGCGCAGCAGTTGCTCAACACTTTCTTGTTTACTACAGAATTCCATACGTCTTATTTTAATATCTTCAATATTGTTATTGCGCAAAATTTGGTCTAAAACTTTTTGATACGATGTGCAAAAATGAATTTATTTACGAGGAAGCTGTTGACGTATTTGTTCGACCGCCACGTGAAAAGTTCGAATAAAAACGGAAAGTGTTTAGTATTTCCAAAAGTCGTGCTGTAGTGTTGGCTTATATTATGTCGCGTAATTTATATTGAACGAAATTAAACGAAAGCACCAGAAAAGATGCTTCTTTTTTTTTTTTGTTCTGGTTTAGGAAAAAAGTAAACCAATTCAGCCTTCTTTGTAAGCGTACTGGTTTGTTGTTAAAGGATCAGGTTCACGCGTGTCGCCCCCGACAACAAACTAATTTTCTCTGCAGCACAAAACCCTTTTTCTCTCTGTGTGTTATTGTTCTAACCGCTTGTGCTTTAAATGTAAAAAAAAAAAAAAACCAGACTCCTGCTGGAGACAATGTCTCCATCAATTGTTCCCTTGAGGTCTGAAAAACTCTCCCAGCACCAAATTGCAGTTAAATTGAAAGTTTCTAAGGCGACAGCGTTGCCGCCGAGTTTCTTTTCCAAAAACAAAGTCATTTTCGCTGCGAGTCAAACTGAGCCGCTGTGGATCTGAGCGTCAAAGCTTTTACTGTGACGGAACAAATCTGCAGCGGGATAAAGCCCGGCTTTGCTCCGAGCTATACGTTCTCGTTGGAGAGATTTATTTTATTTTTTGGTTCCTGCAGGACCTTAAACCTGCACTCGAGCTCTGCCAGGCATATCTGAAGCCCGGGTGAAGAGCAAGCAGTGTTGCTGCCTGCATGACTTCCTCTCTTGCACTGTCATCACACTTCAACAACACTGAACGGGGGGGAAAAAAAAGGCAGAACTTACTGTGACACCATGAGGTCCTCTCCGGGATGTTCACTGGCACAGCAGAAATAAGCTGGATTTCCTCAAATTCGGCAAAAAGAATATCCTCAGGTTCTTAATTCAAAAAAAGTTGTCACTTATTGGGGAAATTTTGCCTTTTAAATAATATTTTTTAACAACTGTAGTGAATAAAGATCTTATCTCGTCTGAGAAATGCCATCAGACTTAGTCGGTTTGTCACAATGAACCTGACGTGTTCAATATTAATTCCATATATTAATATAAATTCCAATGACGTTAAAGTGAAAATAGGAATAATAAGGTGGACTTTTAATAAATGTATATATTTTGTACGACTTATTCAAAGTATGATTCATTTCTTAATGCCTTTATGAATTTATTATTGAACACTTTGGGACTCCAAATCTTAGAGCTTTTGGTTATAATGTAAATTTAAACCAGTTTATTTGTACTTGGAGAGGGGGGGGGGTTAAAGTGTAAAAACTCGTAAAGATAATTGATGTCATAATAATTCCCCGGGATGTGGTTGTATTTGTGGAGGCTGCATATATTTTATTGCACAGATGCCAGACAGAACGAATAAACACGGCACAGAGCAGAGTTCATTAAACGCAACGGTAATCTATGTTCAAACGCAGGCCTGCTCTTTAACCGCACAATACCACTTTTTAAAATAACAGACGTTAGGCCGGAAATGTAATTGACTGGGAGAAAATAAATGGCGTCTTTGTTTCAGTAGTAATGAGGTTATTTTTCTAACTGAGATGAAATTCTATGCGATATCTACAGTCGTCCTGCTCCAACTGAGGTTAAGTGAACTCCACAGGCGTGAATCCCTGATGTTATTATGACGTTCAAACCCTTCTGTGAGAATAGTTATATACGGTGGTGAAAGTTCTCCTCGCCAAGAGTGCTTAAAGATTTTGGCAGGAAAATGCTGACTGTAGTAATTTACATTTTCTGCCACTTTTACACTTTTACCTCATGATATCTCAGAAGTAAATATTTAGAACTTTCTGTCCAGTGAAAATCATGTATTACTATATATATACATATAAATTTGTCTGATAAACTGAAGAATTTGATGTTCTTTTTATGGGCTGAGATCAAATTTCCTCCTTTTTAACATTTTTTTAAGTGAAATAAATGATTGTAAACTTCACTTGAAATCGCCGGATAATGTTTTTCTGAGCTTGTTGACTTTTCAGAGATTCGTGGTTCTTACAGAACAGAAACAACACAAACGTACGATGATCTGATAGAACATGATGAATTGTGAATCGAACTGACCAACAGGACGTGAAGTCGTTAAATTCAGCACAACTTTGAATAACTACGGCAGCAAAATGCACATTGATATGAATCTAAAAGCATCATATTTAATAGTGTGTGCTTTTACTTTACTTTCAGTATATTTTGGTGATAATTACATATTTGACTTTTATTTTGAAAGACAGATGGACAGGCACTTTATTGATCCAGCATGGGACATTTTTTTTTCTTTTTTCGCTGCAGTAGCAAGGAAAGACACTGTAAAAGCAATAAAATTGATAGAATACAAATAGGTGGTAAAAATATAACAAATTTAAAAATACAGTATATACAAATAAAATAGAACAAAATTAAATTAAACAACAGTGCAAAAAAAAAAAAAAAAAAAAAAGCCGGACTATAACTTGTAGTGGAGTATTTTCACAGTCGCATTTGTACTTTTGACTTACCTGAATGCTTCGTTTTTGTAAGAAAGATCTGTCCTTCTGAAATGAACGCTGAAACCCGGTTCACGTTTGGAACCTTTTTACTACCAGATTACATTTCACCGTGTTTCGAACGCCTTCCACGCTTCCCCCGTCACCGTTGTTTGACCGTCACGCGCCGCCGTCGCATCGCGTCCGTCCTTCGGTTCAGTTTTTTTTTTTCTTCTTCCACCTGTAAATCCCTTAAGCCCCCACCCCCTCCTCCACCTCCTCCCCACCCGTGTGTACGAGTCTTATTGGAAGAGAGGATGACATTTTAAACAAATTGTCACCTAATCTGTCCCAGTGAGGGCGGCACTTGATAGCTGAACTTGGGAACTTTTGAGGGAGATATCTTTTTCAAATGTCACCCGCAATGAAAAAAAATAACACGTTGGCTGACAGATAAAAGGAAAAGACGTTCTGTGTAAACCCCCCCCCACCCCCCCCTCCCCAACCCCACCCGAGGGACTCGCTCGGTGGGAGGGGTGGGGAGGTCTGGTAATCTACTTTAAAAATAAAAATAAAAAAGTAGCTCACCCTGGGAAGAGAAACATGTCGAGTTAAAAGCGGGAGTAACCCACCCTCCCCCCGCCCCCCACCCGTCCAAAAAATAGCGTGCACCTCTGTTCCTCCCAGTAACTGACAGTTGTGTTGCGGTGTAAATACCGGGGCCTCCAGGCACCTCCACTGATTCTGATCCAATTAGTGGCAGCCGGGTTACAGACTTGTGCATTCATCAGAAAAGACCAAAAGTAGTTTTTTTTTTTTTTTTGAGGGGGGGGGGAATTGGCATTCTTGCGAGGTGCACTTGGGAGTGTGCAGCAGGTGGGCAGTGTTGCATTTTGGGGGTGGTGGTGGTGGAGGGGGAGGGCGGGTGGAGGGGGGGAATCGATGGCTGGCACGCAAACACACACACACACACACACACACACACACACACACACACACACACACACACACACACACACACACACACACACACACACACTCGGCCATCAGTCAGCGGTTCTCCAGACCGGGGCTGATGGTGTTGGCTGATAGTTGGACCCTGTGCTGAGGATGAAACCTCCACAGTAACGGAGATGGAAGGAGAGTTTCTTGGCGAGTGCCAGAAAAACAAAATCATTTGCTGTTTCCACACCGAACAAGAATCGAGTCGATGTAATTCTGCTCCCATTCCCCCCGATCACTTCACACCGTACGACTCTCCTTCCCGACTGTAATTGTTGCGACAGTGATGCAAGGTACACATAAGAAGCGGCCGCTTACGCCGGCGCCATCTTTGCTGGCGGTTTGGAGCAGGAAGTGACCATATTTGGATCTGACTCGATCTGATTGGAAACCTGACCATACTACGTCCGCCCTCTAGTGGCGCTCGGTGGTATTGCAGCTTAAGGCGCTTCAAGCTCATTTTTCAGACCCTGAAAGCTACATGGAGTTTTACAAACAGTCTGTGAGGAGGCGTTGGGTGTACCACACGCATATGTAAATGAAAACATGCTTTTGTAAACAATAATTATCTCACTCTCTGAATACCCCGATGAGCAGCAGTGACTCAATCCGTCTTCCACTGCTGTTTTTTTTTTTTTTTTTTTGGCCTAACAGAGTGCCCCAACAAGCTAACACTTCCTCCAGCAAATAAGCAGCCTTGTGCGTCTAAGCGTCTCAAAGTGCAGCTGAAACATCTTGGAAAAAAAAAGCCTGAAAAATCATTAGGTTTGATGAAAATGCCATTGCGCAACCTTCGGGGTGTCACTTTATTTTTTTTTATTTTTTTATTTTCCTGTAAAGCCGTGCTGTCGTGCTTTAATTACAGTCCTAAAAAAAAAAAAAAAGAAAGAAGCTCATCACTACAGGGTTAATTAAGAGGTGCAAATTTGCAGGAAAAAGTCACGCAAGGAAGATTTGAGCTTTAGCCAGTGTGACGGCTATGGAACATATTTAGAAATGGAAAGGGGGGGGGGGACAAAAAAGAAACAAAGTGCATTCAATATGAAGCTCGAAAATTGCGAGACAGAAGCAGGAGTGGATTTTATGGGTTTACAGGCAGAAATCTTTCGTAATAATAATTTCTCCTTGTGCGCACATACTGTCATTTTTGACTCGCTCAGGATTTTTACAGGTGACCTTTTACGAAGTCCCATACCACTCACAACTGTTATGTTCGTAGAACGCTCTGTACCTGCACAGCACAATGAGACATGAACCCCCCCCCCAAAAAAAAATCCTACAAAATACAACAAAGAAGAAATACAAACAAATTTGCTGAGTATCTCATTTCTAGCCAATGACGATGAGTTTTTCCAGCTGAGATGTTTGCAGAAGACCACAGAAACAAATACAACACAAAATCTCAAAATAAAGGACCATAAAGATGTAAAAAAAAAAAAAAAAAAAACAACCCGCAAAGAGACACAAAATGATCACAGAAAAAAAAAAAAAAAAGACCGACAATGAAATTCCAAAAAGACCACAATTGTCTCATTTCTATCCAAGGACTGTCGTTTTTACTGCAATACCACCGATCGCCACTGGAGGTCGGCTCCAAAAAGCCACCGGTTCCATAGACTCCAATTCAACTTCTCTCATGAAAATCGAAGTCAAAACATTTTCCCCACGAGTTACCTCGGTGTCGTTGGCCAAAGTCGCCCCTTCTTATTCGTTTTCTAGCGGTCCATTTGAAAATAATCCCGTCATCAATTATAAAATACGCTTCGAAAAGCTGTGTTTTTGGCGTCTGTTTGATCGACAGGAGCAGCACTGTTCTTGTGTTGCAGGGTGTAGTCAGTGGTATTTTAACATAACCTTTAACCCAATATACAGTCATAATAGTAAGCTAATGCAATATTCCCTCTTTTTGTTTTGGAAGCGATTCACTTCCTGTTTAGCATGCTGGCTTCGTCCAGCCTGTTACTGTTGTTTCTTCTTGTCTGCGTCTCTCGAGATGAAAACTGAATTTCTGCTTGTTCAGCCATCCGAACTGAATCCAGCTTCTTTCTTTTTTCTTTTCTGTTTATTCCAAAAAACAAAGTGCTGTCACTACCATTAAAGTAGATGTCCCATCCGCAGAAAGGGTGCTCGCCCGTTGAAGTGCGTGTTCGCTTTAAAATTCACTTATATATATATATATGTGTCGGGGCGGAGGGGAGGCGGGGGGGGGGGGCGGGGGTTGAGTCCACTGGAGAAATTCAATCAAAACAAGACTATAAATGCAAATATACTGTATACCATACTTTTATACTAAACGATAAATCTCATTCACTTTTTGTTTTTGTTTTTTCGCACCTCGGTTCTGGGGGGGGGGGGGGGGTTACATTCAACAGACCCCAGATCATCATGTCAAAGGATTTCTACGTCAGCGACACCGGTACTGGCACTGAACGGAACCATTTATGTGCCACGTATTACGCATCAACGCGTACTGTGTATAAATATCAGCCAAGACGCGACCGTGGACACACAGCACTCTGACTTTGGGGAATTTTCAGAAATAAATCTTAACGGGTGGTCGTCGAAAGTGTTAAAGTGTGTGTGTGTGTGTGTGTGTGTGTGTGTGTGTGTGTGTGTGTGTGTGTGTGTGTGTGTGTGTGTGTGTGTGTGAAACGACGTCACTCCCCGGAGATCCGGAGTCGAGCGTCGGCTGAGTTGCGGAGGCGACGGGAGCGGTGGTGGGGAGAGGGGGGTGGGGTCTGTTTGATCCTGCTGGTGTCGCCTCCCCCACCCCCTCCCCACCCCCACCCCCACCCCACCCCGCCCACCAGGGCTCACATCTGATTGATGGAAGCTGTCATGTGCTAAAACAGATCTATTTTTCTCCCGCCGCTTCGTATGCTGAGGTTAGACTGTAAGCAAAACACGCTGTCGAGTTACCGGCGGAGCCGCCGCCGCTCTCAGGTGCCCTCCGTCACGTCGCGTCAGCCTCCATCCGCCTCCGTCCGCCGGAGGAAACTTTGCTTTTTTCCCCCGTTTTTTTGTTGTTGTCGTTGTTGTCGTTTTGTTTTTTTTCTTTCCTCAATGAAAATGTCGGCACCGGTGCTTTCGTTTTTAGTCGTGGGCAGCCGACGGTAAAAGCCGGGGCTTTTTTTTTTTTTTTTCCTAATGTGCGCAGCATGCATCTTTCAATAAGCGGTTCAAAAACCAAAAACCAAAAAAACCAACAACAAAAAAAAGAGTCTTGGCTTTGGAGGATAGGCCCTGGCTACTCCTCCGGAGAGGACCATTTGCTTTAATGCTTCTCTTCTTCCCATTTGGCACAAATTAGTGTGTTGGAAGCTCTAGGACAGAAAAATGAAGATTTGATAAAGCCCCGTGCCAGCATGTCTCAACAGGGGGATGTTTTATGGATCTGAGCTGCCGCTGCTGAATTCACGGCTCTTTTTCTCGGCTCTGCTTTTATTCGTGACAGCCTGATGTTTTGCTGTTTTGCCCGCTTGCTTACCTTTTTTTTTGTTTACGACGGCGTTAATCTCTCGGCTGAATGGCGGCATAAAACCTGGCTCGTTTTGGCCCCGCGGTGGGTTGCCGCAGTCTTTTAGGCTTCGGACCTGACTTTAATTAATGTCTCGGTAACTCACCGCAGGATCATTAGCGAAGGAGGGGGGAAAGGGGGGGGGGGCGCGTCGTACATTGATTTGGAAAAAAAACAAAACAAAGTTGCGCTGATTAATGTCGGCTTTATGTGCAGACATTAGATGCACAGCACACGAGCGGGACGTCTGGAGTACCTCATTGTGGAGCGGTGATGAATGTCCCGCGGGGAGGACGGCTCTCTCTCGGATGGCACATATTGTTTATCTGTTTGTGTTTTGTGCTACAGGGACCGGTGTCGCAGTCAGACTTTACTTCAGTTTGGATGTTTACAAAAGGGGGCGAACAGAAAACAAGTTCAGAGGCCGCCGCGCCCGCGAGGTTCGGTGTTTCAAGAGGGGGGCGGAGCTTCGCTGTCCCAAGACCGAAGAAGAAGGCGCGTCGGGTCAGGAGACACCTGGTGGGTTTTTTTTCTTGGACGTTGGCAGGAGTCGTGCAACCTTGAATTCGTCCCCCAGAGTCAGACTGTCAACACCGAGTTCCACTGGGAACCTTCTAAGGCGTCCGAGGGTTGTTAGCGTCGTTAGCTGTTTGTTAACTTGAGTTTCGCTGTTTTTTGTTGTTGTTTTTTTTAGCAATATTTGCTGTTTTTTTAGCTGAATGTTAGCGTCATTAGCTGTTTGTTAATTTGGGATAAGCAGTTTTTTAACGACATTAGCCCAGGTTAGCTTTGTTAGCTGGTTGTCTAACTAAACTACGCTAACCTTTTGGAATTCCTCACTTTGTCGTATTAATTATGTGATTAAATGTGATCTAATTTTTATATATCACAAGCAAAGACAAACACAACGTGCTTGAGATAACCGAAAAATATGTTTTAGGTCTCCCAACGTTGTCACTGTTCGCCTTGACGACTGATTTTAAACACTGCAGGCAAATAGTTAAAAAAAATCTCCACGAGGTCGTCACCTGAAACGACGGACCTCGTCAAAAAAAAGTTACCTGGGAGGAATTTCTTGCCTTTTAATTCTTAATGCATCGGAGACCATCGAGTTGTGTTCTGATGAGGTTGCCGTTGGTCCACAACAAATAAAACAAAACAACCCAACTGAGATGGTTTGGTGGGTGAAGAGTGAAGGGAAAGCAGCCAACCAGCGCTCAGCAGGAGAACTCCTCCAACACTGTCGGAAAAACTCCAAGCGAAGACCTCGCGGGCTGCCGTAGAAAACTGAGAGCACAAAGCTGTTGTCAGAGAAAGATGGCTGCTTTGAACAATCTACAATTTAAAACGCTTTTTTTTTTTAACTTTGTTTCCATATTTTTGTTTACTAAATCATTTGGTGTCTTGTTATTTCATAATCCCGATGTCTTCAGTATTTTTCTATGACTTCTAATTTCTATTTTCTCATTTTTTTTTTTTTTTTTGGGGGGGGGGGGTCTTACATAATACGCTTCGGTGTGTTCGCAGTTCGGAAGTGTCTTCATCTATTTCACGACCAGGTGCAAAAATCCACCATCTGCCGAACAAAAAGGCGCCTTTGAGCTGCAAAACAAAAAAAAAATGTAACAAATGAGAAGTAAAAAGAGTTGAGAGCGGATGATTTCTTTTTTTTTTTTACTAACGACATATTTGGAGTGGGGTGGACGGTGGGCGTACAAAGCACAGGTCTGAGACCGGAGACTGTGTCCGACGTGCTTGTGTGTGGTTCGACTGCTGAAGCACTTCGGTAAAGGTTAAGGAAAGTTTGCAGAAGTTTGGTTTCACTCAACATGACTTGGAAAAACACTCCAGCTGTACTGGAAGTTAAAATATGTTGTCCGTGAGTGTTTTACAGACACATTCAGTGCAGATTTTTGCAGATATTTTAATAAAACTTTTTTTTTTTTTTAAACATCTAAGGAAAATAATTCGTTCAACTAATGCTGCTTTCAAAACACATTTGCTTCTGCGAATTAATAGAGAAATACAGAAAACTGTAGCCTCGTTTTGTACATTGTTTCGTTGAGACACTCTTGTGTGCGCTAATGCACTTTAAATGCACTTAAAACACATTTCGACTGAGGGGGCTTCTCTCCTGGCTCGGTGCCATTTTGAAGCTATATTTGAACCGCCTGGAGGGAGGAAGGAGCTGCGAAGGGTTTAAGTCGGAGAACAAAAGTCGTCTTCTGTGCTGTGAACAAAATAAGAACAATCTGTTCAAAGTTTTTGTAGGTTAAAAAGTAAAAAGAGCAGCGCGTTCCCCAAAGAGAAAGATTTTTGGAGGCCTTGTTTCATATTGACGAGTTAAATTCTCAAAATTTAGGAGAAGACTTTCAGTTTCGAATCTCAGATTTACAGTAGGAGAATTATTTTGACAGTTAAAATGATCTTACAATTGACCAGAGCTGATCATCAATCAAACATAAGGTAATATAGCATTTCTTTTGTCATCACAATAATACACCTCCCCCCCCCACACACACACATCAAATATTTTGTTCATCTATGACTATAAGTTAAATTCCCTCTAGAAAATAGGAGATAAACTTAAAGATAATTGTTAATGAAGTATGTAAAAAAAATAAATTAAAAAAAACCCTGAATATATGATGACATGCATTTCAGCGTGTCGACTCTCATTTCTGAAACTCAATAATGACCTTGATTCGGAGACAAATCTTGTGATGCCGCCATGAATAATTTTGTGCAGCACTAAAATCGAGAGCACTACATTTCCTGCTGGCAAATAATAAAACACTTCTCACCTCGTATATTATAACCTCACCTTCCCTCGCTCTGCGAGAGGCCTCATCATTTCAGGGGAGAAGGAGTGTCTATTTTAGTCCGCTGTGTTTTGTATATTTAGTAGTCGCAATATGTTGTTGCACACTTTTTAAATGCATTATTCATCAGGGAATTATCAGCTGCTTTCATATGGATGCTGCCACGCTCCACGAACCGTGTTGCTACACATGAATGAAGTCACATTTAGCCGCACATACATGATCGGAGTGTAATGTTTTTGAAACCTCGTCTGCAGAGAGGGCCGTCGTCTTGTTTGCGTCGGGATTACCGTTTGAACCTTCAAATGTCACGACGGCGAAGCGAACAATAAACTTAGTAAATAAAGTTATTGACTGTTGTTATCGGGCCCCCTTCAAATATATCCGCCTCTGTTGAAATAAGATTTAATTAGCTGCTTAAAATAACCCGGACTTTAATTAACCAGATCTGCTTAATCGAAACTGTACACAAACATCTTAATTAAAATCGTTTTATCTATAGCGCTGAGATGACCGCTAATACCTCACCTCCTAATCGCGGTGCGCTGAAAGGGCAATAAACCGCAGAGAAGAGGAAGTGAAGTGAAGAACGAACGGAGGAAAAAATTAAACCAAATAAAAAAAAAGAGGGGCAGAGCTGGAGAGGAGGAGGGTCTGGTTGACCTGTAATAAGGACGCTGCTGCGTGCAGCGCAAAATATGTTACGGATTAGTGTCATACAAGTTCGCGCTTTTTTTTTTTGTGGCCTGCAAACGTACACATTACATATTCGGTAGAAGTGATGTCTTCATGATTATCGGTACTGCTCGTGTTCTCCAGGCGGCCCCGCCGACTGCACCCTGATCCGATTTATAGCTGTGGGCGTTCCAGCCCGTATATAACCGTGTCCGAGTTCAGCTTGGTTTATGTCTCGCCGACAAAGTCACGGCCGGTAAATCAAGCTGTAAGTAAATATTTAATAACGTAAATCTATATGACGGGAAGATACGTGAACGTTCTTCCAAAATAAAAGCTTAACCATCACAGTGTGTTAATAAGAAAGACATTTTATAGCATTTGACAACATAGCTGGGACATTTAAAAAAAAACAAAAAAAGTGGTTAAGTGAAAAAAAGAAAAAGAAAGATGAGCTCAACTTTAAAGATACTTAAGGAACGAGGTTCAGAAGAAAGAAATCCTGGAAGGACGGCCGTTATGAAGCATCGTGTTCGAACTTTTGGTCGGCGTCATCGTTGCTAGTTCGGAGTGATTTGGAGCAGGAAGTGACCATATTTGGACGAGCTGGGGGGGAGGAGCTAGAGCGGTGGATCTGATTGGAAACCTGACGATACAACGTCCCGCCCAGCGATAGCTGTAACCCGACTGCACCACAGGCCTGTCAATCAAACAGACACGCCCCCCCCAAAAAAAACACACCTTATTTTCTCATTACTGACGGGATTATTTTCAGACGGACCGCCAGAAAACGAATAAGAAGAAGTGACTTTAGCGAACAACACCGAGATAACTGGTGTATTTTTTTTCCCCGGTGGTATTGCAGCTGAAGGCACTTCCGCATCAGCCTCATTTTTCAGACCCGGAAGCTACAAACATTTTTTATACACAATCGGATGTTCTAAGTTACTGCCTCTCAGACTTTGTACGTGTCCTACATTGTCCCATATTTGATTTGTTTTGGCATCAGGTCGCCCTAACGTCAAGTGTATAGCGACCCTGACAAATAGTTAAAAGGACTAACAGGGAAGTTGAGTGCTTAACTGGATAAATTGAACTGCACAAACTGTAATATTCTTAGTTTTCTCGATGTTTGATTGCGTCTCAGATTCCGTCTTTGTGGACTGGCTGCGTTTGCCGACGGCTCTAACAGATCTCTCGGATGCAACGAACGCAGAGACAGAACGCCTCGGATCCGTGAGCGAGCGCAGAGACGCGCCGTCAGGACAGACGCGGCAATAATCGCATCCCTTTCTCACCTGTCAAGTCCCTCAACGTGATGTCGAGGCAACGTGACGGGCAGGTGCTGATTTCTACACGTGTTAGCAGGTGCTGTGGATGTTTTGCACCTGTCGCGTTCTGACGCGCTACCTGACGAGGGACTCGCTGTCGGAGCCTTTTTATTTTATTTTATTTTATTTATGTTTTACAATCCGGCCATCCCTCCACACATCTCTCTCCATTATGTGTTGTGTTTGCGAGTAATTGAAATGAGGTAAGCTTTTAACTGGAGCTCCCAAAGTCTAGCTGAGCTCACAGTCAGGCAACAGTGCCGCCGGTGTCCTGCAGCCATAAACAACAGTACAAGTGCTCTTCAAATGCCAGTCTGAGAGTGGAGGACCCTCTGCTGAAACACTGAATTTATTTACATAATGACTTCCAGCAAACAGTATTGTATCCCGTTGTTTTTTTTTTTTTTTTTTCTCAGGACTATTGTGATATCTGACCTTTAGAAGAAATTAAATCTTTAGCTCACTATTATGCAGTCTAGTAGAACCGTTACGGTACGTGGCAGCCAAACAGGAGGCTCACGTGAAATTTGAAGCCGCACGTTTATTTATTTGTTTTTTAATGTGTGTGGTATTTACGAAGCCGAGAGGCAACCCAACCAGGGTAATCTCCAAAATTATACTTTCCATCAAGTCGAAAGGACATACGGGCCTTTAAAATTGATACTCCTGAATGTCTTGGTTAGCTTTGACTCGTATCGCTGCCAGAATGGTGGATCATATATATTCATAGAACAACACTGTAGTGTCACATGAAATTCAGATGAACATAATTAACATACTCCATGTTTTATTCTGATGGCAGTCATGCAGAACAATGTGAATTCTGGTGCCTAATTAAGTCTAATTGAGAAAATGTAAGGCCTGCCTGCAGATGGCAAATATATAGATTACCGGGTTTGATACATAACAGGGGAGAAAGCTACAATCTTTGTGTGGTTTTGATTCGAAGTCTTTAAACCTTCATGGAGTCAAGTCCCGAAAAGATCCAGTCTGATAGCGGTCAACCATAAGTCCAAACTCGAGTCCTAAAGTCTATCCAAGCTTGACAATGGCTTTGCTCGTCACTTGGTCAGTCCACCTCTTTGGTTGGACCCAAGTGAAACGCTTCATACTATTGGATGGATCTTCATTATTTAGACTTTCTTGGTCCCTAGAGGAGGAATTCTATTTGATGAAATTCGGTTCTGCTGTTCACGTACCCTAATAACTTTGATAGTGATATCATGAAGTAGCTGAACTTCTTACCCTTTCTGCTTGCACCATCTGGTGGTAGGTACTCTGGGAAGACGTATATTGTTATAACACAATACATTTTTAAAAGAGGTTAGCAAAGACAACAGCCTTGCCAGTTTATATATTCACTTTACGAGGATGGCAAAGTATCAAAAGGTAACTCTGGACCTCAACCTTTTTTCTTCTTAAAATATTCTTTATAATTAGAATTGTGGCCTCGAAGAGCTGTTTGCATGGCCGTACTTATCGACTGCAGCAAAGTGCTGTCAAGGGTGCAAAACGGTGTATCTGTGGAATGTATCCATTTTCTACAGTATCAGGCTACTACTTCCTATCTAATGGGCCGTTTTCATCCTTCAAGCGCTGCTGATGCATCACTGAACCGCTGAGGTTCGGACTCTGCGAGACCTCTGAAGATGCCCCGTGGTAGCTTTTACACCAAGACGTTGGCGGCAGATCTTTTAAGGTCCTGTAGGTTTTGAGGTAGGACCGTGGTGGATCAGACTTGTTCTACCAGATTCCACAAAATGCTCACGGTTTGTCCTTCCTTGGACCCCTCTTAAAAAGTCCTGACCCGGTTGTCTTGCCATAGTTCGCTTCCACCGACCAGTTTAAAGCGTTGACAACAAGAAGCCAACCATTCACTCTCTGTCTAATATATCCCAGATGTTGACATGCCCGGTTATTTACAAGATAACTGTTAACTACTTAAATCTGTGTGGTCTGAGTGGTCAATGTTTTGCCTCATTGGTGTACTACTGCTGAGGTCATTTTCCTAAAGTGAAACACAAGAGGGTCTAATGCTTGGACAAGTTTGAGGCGTGTCTCTATCTAAAAGAAATACGAATAAAAAGCAGCTCCAAACACTCTCTTTGTTGAACAAAATACTTTTTGGAACCCGATTGCTCGTATTCATCCCACTGCAAGTCTACGGCATTTGAAGTAGTCTTTGACTTGACAATCGCTGAGTGAAATTACGGCTTGTTAATGGATAAAAAGCAAAACAGCTTGTGTGATAAGCACTACTGGCAGCTTCACTTTACATCACACTAGAGTGGAGCTGCTCTGAGCCATTATAAGTAAAGAAAAGCAAGCAGGAGGCGACTGTAGTAAACAAAAGTAAAGTCATGTGAAATGAGAGAGCTCAGGTAAAAGTAACGTTGCAATGTCCTTCTTGATTTGCGTCTCCGGCTCGTTCTCCCTGTCCGTTGTCTCTCTCCTCTAAATTTTTTATTTTTTTTTTTTTTACCCCTACCATTTCCCAGACATTACATTTCAGCCACAGTTGTCTCAGCCGCAGTGATCCATCTGCTGATATAAAACGGGTGCAGTGGATATTTTCCACCTTTTTATTATTTCCATTTCTTTCTCCCTTGTGCTTTGCCTTGAAAAGTAATGCCTTAAAATACATATTGCACAAGCAAAAGACCAGGAAGCATATTTTAGCAGTGCTCGCTTTTTGCGACTCTAAACCTTTGGTGTGCTTCCTCTTTTTTCGGTGAATAAATACCAACTTAATTTGACTATTTAGCACCAAGCACTCTTACTCGTGTTGTATTTTGAGGCCTGCAGCTCAGCTTTGCACTACATCCACGATTACCTCGTTAATTAATTTTCATTTTGGCACATCTAAATGCATCTCTATTTCAAGAAAGAAAGAAAGAAAAAAAAAGCTCTTACAGCTTCTCATAAAAAGCTCTTAGATTATTTTTTGTGTAAGATGTCACCTTTTTCAGTTGCTGTGGCAACTCGGTGCCAAACAGTTGCTCATTTACGCATCCGGCAGTGGCGTGAACGGTTGTCATTTGACACAGCTGTGACATACAAAATTCATGTGACAAAGGAAAGCCATTCACTTCAGTTATCTACTTGACAAAATTGCATGCGTGCATAAATAGAAAACATAAGCAGCAGCATTTCCGCCACAAACGTGGTCGTAAAAATGCTTTCGCATCAACGGCTACTGCGAACTCGCAATGGAACTCTGGCTACTGTACTCACACTGCCACTTACGTCTCTTCAGGCTCTATCTGGAATAACTCTCTATCTGGATCGTTGAATCTCGCATCTCCAAAAGGGCCTGCTTGATTAGATGTTTTAATTATCATCGCGCCGGAGTGGCCCGAGGAGCTCGCGATAGCGGCCCCGATTCCCCGAACGCCGCTACGCTTTTCTTTCGGGAAAGCCGTCGCGTCGGCACCCTTCGGTGATGACGGTCCTCGGCCAGTGAAAGCCTTCTTCCGGGGCCGTGTGAGGGTATCGGTGGCGTCAATTACTTTGCTCCGAGACTCGCTCTGACACACTTCAAACAGAATGCCAAGACTGCAACGCCAGAACAGATAAGACGAAAAGGAGATCAAAATCGCCCTCCGTTTGCCTTATCGGAGGGTTACTGGGTGCTGGGGATGATTGTAGCTGCACGTTGATGGCTGACCCTCATATTTAACTTATTTATATGCAGCGTGTGAAGTTGTGAGCTCAGAAGATGTGTTAAAATCCAGATTTCATTTCGGTCCTGCCACACCCGGGTGTATACCTCAAGTTGTTTTCGACTTGGTGATTATATAACGTACTTTAATACATGTATATTGCTTGTAACATTTTTTTTTAAAACATATTATTAAAGGATATTTTTGTCATTTGTACATTTTCACAAACAATTGTATTGAGTTTTTTGGGGAAATTCATGAATATTTTCATGACCAGATTGGTGTATTTCATTAATATCACGTGTTATTTTGCACACAGCTGCCTACCAAAACCCAGTCAGCACAGTAATCACTTGCTTATCATTATTGTCCATATCAACGGCGCCCTCTTGTGGTATTCACGATGTTGTAACTCAAAATTTTCAATAATCCTCGCGTTCAGGAGTTGTGATGCGTTTGCTGACGTGTGCGGAAACGTCAGAGGTCGTGGAAGTTCATTTTTCGTTGGATGTTAAGCTAATATGTTGTAATTTTAGTCATGTAGAGTTTGTCTTAAAATAACTTGGATAATAGTCCACGTCTGAGGAGAATGTTGATCTTCCCAACGGCCTCATCTTTTTATCCCTCAGTGCCTTTTGTATTTTCCTGCATTACGTTACCTGCCTGTTTGCCTCTGCGGCTTCTAGACGCCGTCCATGTTGCCGGGTTTTTTTTTTTTTACTAGGGATGGGCATTTCAAGCAAAGCTGCTCTTCGAAATTCGCTCGTAACTACACGATTTCGAATCGAATATTTGGCCTGTTGCAACATCATCTCTTATCGAGTGGGACGTCACAATCGCCGCAGAAAAAAAAAACCCTGTGTTATAAGATTAGAGGGTGAATGTAAAGTTTAAAGTAAGGAGACACATGTCGATGTGAGCAACAAGTCAAAGGAAAAGGAGTACAGGAAGGTAAAAAGCTATTTGGGTTGTTTGTTTATGCTAATTTAGGAGAGTCTATTCCGGTCTACCGTTTTGATTGGGTCTAATTATCCGAAGGTCTATTCAGGTTGAGTCTGGCTCCACCCTTCGCATTTCTTAGAGAACATTAGTAAAACCAAGCTCTCTCTTCATTTTGTCACCACATCCTCGGGAGTTGAGCGCTTTATTGAGTGGAATAAATTAGTATGAAGTAATATAGTCCTGCATTTAAAGGTGAAACGGCCTAAAAAAAAAAAACCCTCTTGCATAAAAGTAGCAAGTCAGGGTTCGATGAGCAGCAGCTCCGTTAACATATTCCTGTAGCGTTTGTTGTCGTTGTTTGAGCGCCGCCACCTCATCAGGAGGAGCCACTGATCTCTATGTTCTTGTTTCGTTCCGGGGGGGCGGGGGGGTGTGGACCAAGCCTGGCACCCTGCTGTTCCCGGTGCTGCTGTAATTATTTTGTTGTTTGAGGAATATTTGGCCTGACATTTCGTGTTCCCCTTTTGCAAGCCAGGGGAGATTGGAACAAAAGCAGGCATTATGGCTCGCCATGTGGCAGGCTTATTTCTCTGGATGTATACATCTCTTTTCTTTTTTTTGACTGAGCTGGATTGCACTGTTTGATCTTTGCCGGGTTGCTTTTGACGTGTTGTGTTTGTGTAGGTTTTTATGCATTTCATTTGATTTATTTCAGCTGCGTGCATACCGTGCAGAAAATGCTCTGGAAATATCCGAATTATTCTTCACAATAGCTACCGAGCTAAATGTTTGCTTCCTCCGTGGAGTCTGTACATGAATACGCGGCTCCCATATGAATCCCGTGTTAAATAGCAGGATAATGAACACATGTTTCCTTGCATGTATCTGCTCTGATTTATTCATATGTAAAGCCTCGGGGCTGTATTCACAAAGGATCCTACCTCAGCACTGAGAATCTTCCTAGAGGCCACCTCCTGACTGAAGAGGATCCTGTTAAGACCTTTTCTCAAACATCGCTGGGAGCAGATTTTGAGGAACGCACCGGGAGCTCATCCATCGCTATAGATGGCATCATGTGTCAGTGAATGAACCGAGTCACTGTCAGTGTTTCTGGCCTAAAAGAAAAAAAAAATAGAGTTGCAACACTCAATATCAAAATAAAGTTTAGAAATGATAAAAAAAAATAATAATAATAATAATAATTGTCCTGCTTGGTTGAGCTGGAAAAGTTGGTGAAAATCTAAATATAGCAAAGTGTAATGGAAACAAATTGGTGAATAAATCATCACTTTCATGAAGCATGTGACTTAAAAATCCAGTGATAAGACAAAAACATCATTTTCATAAAGATTCCTAGTACTAAAAGTTACTCCTAGCGATGAAAGTTTTAAGAACATTTGTTGGAATTTCCCCTTAAAGTTAAGAGTAGATCTTTGTAAAGCTAAAAGTCATTCACAAATGATCTTTAACCCTTAACTGAACTCCCAAGGAGGAAATCTGGGAGCAGGGAGGAAGGACTTCGAAGAGGGTTAAGAATTCCTCAAGCAGAGGAGGTGAAAATTGCAAAGGTCCATCTCATTACAGACGCTCAATTCTGCCCACTCGGCACAATAACGTAGGTAATACCAGAAATGAAAGTGAATGCATCACGGTAGATATGTGGCAACTCGAAAAATGATTCGCGTCTCTCGCAACCTTCAACCGCTTGAAAGATCACAACAAAATCAGCGCTTTTAGAGCCTCGTATTTGCATTTTTACCAAGAGTGTATTTTTAATTTTTTTAAAAATTATTATCAACCGATCACGTCGCACCTACGGACGGGGTCGACCTACACCTCTTCACCACGATAAGGATTTCTGTCCTTCCCTTTGCTCAAAGTTGCTCTGAGAAGTTTCACTCCTAAGCTCAGACCCCCAACTAAAAAACAACATGTTTCGAGGCTACATTAAGAGCTCTCTGAGAGGATTCGAACAATCTTTGTGGAGTGAAGAAATAACACCGTAAATCTCAATGGTGATGGTCTGAGTCATTGTCCCGGTCCTCAAAGGTTTGGAGCTGACCTGCAGGTGCGTTCTAGGCTTTACAGAAACTTCCGACACATTTGCTGTTAGGTTTGCGCAAACTTTTTTTTTTTTTTTTTTTTTTTTTGCGCTCCACGTTCTCTATTCACACACATAAAAGCAACAATTTGCGAGAGGTGGCGGCCGGAACAATAAGTCGTTGCCGCGGTGTCCGAGGGCATTCGTCCGATCGAGACGTCCTACCCTGGCGAGGAGTGTTCGGCGCGGTCGAGGTGCTTTGTCGCAGCGGATGTAAGCGGCGCCGGTTTTGACAAATTCACTGTTTGTTTTTTGTTTTTTACAGCGGCTTCGGCCCAAATAGACCAAACCGCCGCTGCGATGGAGGAAAAAACAAAACCCCCACAGTCCTGAAACAAGAGACTCTTTGGAGGAGGAAACGCAGCAGAGCAGAGAGCTGTGTCGTGTTGAGAGCGGAGCCTTGAAGAGAGAGCGAGACGTCTGTGTCATAATTAATTCATTAGATAGGAAGGGCCACACAGTCTGAGAGGATAATGTGTCAAGGACAGAGATGACCCGTGTCCTCTCCTGCACTCTGTTGTCGTGGGATGTAATTATACCTGAATTTAACCCTGACTGAACAACCCCAAAGATAAATAATCATCTAATTACTGCTCCGTTTGCATCTTTCAGTTTTTATTATTTGCTCTCGAACGGGTAAAAGTTGATGCAATTTGGCATCTTTTACATGTTTATTATAAACCTGCTCAGAGTTGTCTCAGTAATGAAGCTCTTCTGATTCCAGCGATGTAAAAACCCCGGCGAGGTGATCCTCCCTCTGCTTCAACTGGCAAACTGACCTGGTTGGAAAGGATTTCACGGGGAGCCAAATCAAGGGCTTGTCAGGCGGGGTGATGGATTTACTGGAGCCGGTCAGAAATGGCCTGGAGGAAAACAAAAAAAAGGATGAAAGTTCGCAAAGTCTTCAGATTTAACCTCACGTAAAATATTTATAAAACTTGACTTGAGGCGCTAGGATTCATGCGGCGGGGTGAGTGGTCCAGGTCGCAAATAAGCATCCAGTCGAACAGCAAAGCGAGAATCTGTTCTGAAGCGGTTTTCCTTTTTAAAAATGAGTTTTTCGACTGTAAATTCTCACAAGTTTGTGAGAGGAAAACTACCTTGACGACATGTCTGAGCTGTATTTTATTTTCATCATATGTCTGAAATATTTGGGCAACAGATTTATCACCTTCCGTAGTTTTTTTTTGAGTAGTAGTAGTAGTAGTAGTTTTCGCGAAAGAGCGGTGAGGTTGTCCCCAAAGCTCGTCGCTGTATTTAGACCACAGACTGAATATAAAAACGTTTGTAGGCCGATGCAGAAGCGCCTTAAACTGCGATACCAGCGAGTGCCACCAGAGGTCGTCTCCAAAAAGCCTCCGGCTCCATAGACTCCCATTCAACTTCTCTCATCAAATCCAAAGTGAATAAAATGTGTCCATCAGTTATCTCGGTGTTGTTAGCTAAAGTCACTCCTTCTTATTAGTTTTCTGGAGGTCCATCTGAAAATAATCCCTCATTCATTAGAAAAGAAGATTCAAGAAGACCTGTTTTTGGGGGGGGCGTGTCTGTTTGATTGACAGGCCTGTTACAGCTATCCGTGGGCGGGACACCGGTTGCTGCAGGGATTCATCACGGTACACTGCAGCTGATGAAAGGAGTACTTCCGATATTTCTTAACTGATGCAAATATTTTGAATCATTTGAGAGCATGTTGAATCAATTAAGAGGAGAATGATTATAATCGTCGTGGAGAAAACGAAGCAAGTATAATTCAAATGTAGCACTGCCTGATTAAAATGAAACATTACAAGTGGTATTATTTTTCAAGTTCATTTGCATTGATGAGAGTTTATTTAAAATGTAGGATTGTTAGATGAGAATTGCTCGGCGCACCTTCAGGCGATCTCATGAATCTGAAGCTCTGAATGAAAGTTGTGCACTACTTTGGAAACAACAGTGAAACCTGAAACACCTGAATTATTGAACGTCAAACTTTCCTTTATACTCCAAACCTTTTTGGGTTTTTTTTGGGGGGAAGTGAAAAAAAACTTTTTTCTCATGAAAATACTTTTCACGCCTCTGAAGAGCAGCATTTTCAGTATCCACGAACACCGAGAAAACAAAAACACAAAGACCCCCCCCCCTCTTCCCCGTGTTTCACAGTAAATGCCCCGCGGCTGCTGTTGCATGCGGATGTGTACGATATGCAACATCAAAACCCGCCTTTTACAAAGTTACCCTCTGATCCTCTGTCAGGTTTTCCCTCCGGCACGGCGAAGGGATCACAGGAGCTTGACGCGTTACACGTCGTGTTTCGTCTTCATTCGGTTGGGGGGGGGCCCGTAACGTACTTCGTGAACGGTAAGCGGACGTTCTTTTTTTTTTTTTTTGGGGGGGGGGGGGGTGTTTGGATCTAACCGAGGGGGAATATTTCTTCAGAGCGGGTTTCCCTCCGCTCCGGGGAGGAAAAATATCCGCCCACGTGCCTTCATTCTGCTCGGGGTTGTGTATTAATCGAGCCGGTTGGAAATCGGCCGTGTCCTTCTGACAAATTCTCATTTCCTCACGTTAAAAAAAAAAAAAAATGTAAGCAAAAGTATTTAATTGAACTCCTGGAAATCACTTCTACCTCGGATGGGATTTACGCGTCCCGACGGCTGCAAAGGGTTTCGCCGTCATTTTAAGTGTCATTTTTAGCATGAAACTACAGTCAGCCGGAAGCACTTGGTGTTAGACAATGTTCAGAAGTCCCGAGGCCAACTCTTAATTTGCATTCGTTTCAAAATAATTCAAAATCCTTCCAAATAATATCATCTCAGCAATGTCGAAGTTGAATCCTTGGCAAAAATGTCATTAACTTCGGAATATCTGTAATATCCCCCCGAGCTCAAGTGCAAAACCTGGTAGCCCAAGTTACCCCAGAACACCTTCAATTGTCGCCGTGAACAAACAAGACCTCACGATTTCTACTTTGTGGCCGTGTGGAAATCTTAAACGTTGAGGCAGGAGTGTGTTTAGTCCCGGTAGTAGCCTCGGAGCCTATTTGGAGATGTTTGATGAATTCGGCCCCGACGTTTCCGCGTGCTTCGCCTCGGTCTTACCTCAGTTAACATTTCCTTCGCCTACTTTTCTCTTCATTTCCCACAGTCGCTTCCCCGGAAAAGAAAAACAACTAAAAAAAAAACCACAGAGGGCCTCATCTCGACTTGTTGCACGTAGTCGCAGCTCTTAGTTGCGAGTGACCCGCGCTCCCCCCTAAGCTGCCTGTAAGCCCCTCGGCCCGAGCACAGAGCCTATATATTTTTTTTCTTTCTTTTTTTGGTGGGCAGTTCCTAGTGTGTGAACCTCGGCGAGGGCGAGATGGTGTTCAGCCATCCGAAACGCAGTCAACTAAAGTGCAAGTCTTTAAACGCGAGCGCCGTCCCAAAGGGCCTCGGCGAGTCGAGTCGTCAAGCCGGAGAGAGCACGACACGGAGAAAGATGGAGAGGAGGATATTATACAACGCATTTAGTCTGAGCTACAACTCACCATGAGGGGCTGTTAAATCATTTTCTGTATAATGAATCCAGCTGGTGTTCCAAAGCACCTTGTACCTGTAACAAAGAAGCGCTCTAATGTCAACTCTTCAGCTGGAAAAAGAGATGTTTTGGTGGAACCAATTCACACAATACTTAGTGCGGGCACTCAGCTCCGTTCCCTACTAAAGATGTAAATTAGTAAAGATTTATCGATGATTTTCATTTGTTTTTGGGAGAATCTCACAGTAACAGCGGATTTTTTTTGTCTTTTTTTTCTCCAGTATCATTCAGTGAACACGAGGAAATAGTGAATAATAATACGTTTCTAGGGGACTAGAACGTGACCGATGTTATTCCAGCGGGCGGCTGTGGCTCGCCCCAGTGATTGTAAAGTTGGCGGTTAAATTCCCAGGTCTTCCTGTGTCCACGGGGTCCAAAAGACACCGGGAACCCCAAGTTGCTCCGGATGGCTGGAAAATAAGTGCTATTTAAGTGCCGACCATTCACAAACAGGCCGAGCTGCTCGGTTCAATCTGAACATATTCAGGTCAAAACATGGTTACGAATACATGATTTACATTTTTTTTTTTTTTTTTGCAATAAATCTGGCGAGTTCATTTCAGCTGCGGATTAATCTGCGCTCGGTGCGCCAGCGAGTGATACCAGCAGAAGGCATGTGGAACTGCTTCTAAATAAACTACGCTGTGTGTGTGTGTGTGTGTGTGTGTGTGTGTGTGTGTGTGTGTGTGTGTGTGTGTGTGTGTGTGTGCTCATGCTAATGAGGGAACATGTCTGCCAGTGCAACAGGGTGGATCACTTTGGACAACAATGGAGCTCTATGGCACAGAGGAACAGGAATTAATCAGGCTTTGATACACGCACAATACTCGTAATAGGATACGTTGGATGTTGGTTTTGTCTTTTCATGGGATTTGTTAGCTGAGAAAAATTTGACTGTCATGTGGGAAAATATTTACATCCCATGGAAATTGTGTGTGTGTTTTTTTTTTAACATATTTAAACACGGAAACATTCGATCCTCTTTGTAACGGTGCCTATTATTAACAGTGATATATTTAAAGAATTTTTGGGGGGGAATTACATTTATTTTAAAGTTATGCTAAGAAATATTTTCATATGAACTATTCCTCAAACGAACATGTGAAATGTAAAATGAGCTCCCTGTTAAGAGAAGCCCACTGAATATTACCCAACTTTACTTTTCCCCTCAGCTTTATGGAACTTTTTAGCATCTCTCGTAACTGTTATGGTTTTACTGCCCGCAACCGTACAAAATGTACTTTAATCTGACTTTTTTTTTTTACCCCATAAACCTGCTCTATTAAATCAACTGTACCTACCCAGCAACAATGCCTGAAGCTAGCTGGTGAAGATAGTGGTTCGTTAAGCAGTTCAAAAAAGTCAGATATTTATCTCAGGAGTTGGTGGATTTTTAATTGAAATGAATGCTAATATTGCCTTGAATTTAATTTGGTCTCACTGGCTTGTTGCGCCACACATAGCGTCAGATTCTAGACAACATTTGTTTTGTTGTGTTGCGATGAGCATTGAGCTGGCTGAGATCAAATTGAAACCGTGCCCAAGTTCAGCTTGGAAGAGCCGCAGCGCTAACATGGCTCTGGACTCTTGTGTACTACAACAAGGCAAGTTTATTCGTAGAGCACAGTTCAATAACGAGGCAATTCAAAGTGCTTCACATAAAGCCGTTAAAAGCATCAAAACATCAGGGAAAAGAAAAGGATATTTAAGAAAAATTCAAACGTTATGCAAGCTGACACAAAAAGGATCAAAGTTACAGTGCCGTTTCAGACATCCTCAAGTCTGGTTCAGTGAAAGATGCAGGATTTGAAATATAGGAAAAAAAAAAAAAGAATGAATTCAACGCATTTTCTTTTTGTTTTTAGATCTCATCAAATTTGGTGAGAAGCTCTGAACGATGATATATAACTGCTGTTTATTTGTTTCAGAGAATCCACGGAGACTTTCGGAAAATCTCTGTGTTTAGTGCGACGTCGGTGGCGTTGGCAGCGGTTCTCTTCGAGACGACGGGTCACGGCCGTGTCACCGTTCATACAACGGCGTCAGGATATGCCTTTCTCTCCTGGATGTCGTTCGGTTCGGCGTACGTCGGCTTTGTGTTCTCAACGGTGGCGATTCTCCCGAATAAAGTCAACTCCTCTTTCTGCGGCCGTTCCCCCCCCCCCCCCCTATTCCCGGGGGTCAAAGGCCACGGTATTGTTTCTCCCACCGTGAGCGCAGAAGGTGTGAATATACGGTTGCAATAAGACATCAGCTGTAACCCGATTTCGCTCTCCTCTTGCAGGACATACCGGGCGCAATATGAGGGAATGACATCGTACGTTAATACATTTTGCATTCAGCCGTCTGGAGTCCGGTTCTTTATCAGTCCCCTCCATCGTGGCTCGGGGGAGCGGGGTAGGAGGGGGGCAGCAGAGTCCCAAATGAGAATCCGTTGCCTTACAATCTTGCCCAACTGTGATCCAATACTGTCACTGAAGTGTTCTTTTTTTTTTTCTTTTTTTATTGCCACTCGGACCTGACGGTGAGACAGTCCCTGTAAAATTTATAAAAGACCTCCGGTGTGAGGAAAGATATCAAGAGGTGCCAGACAAGTATTGATGCATTCATTCATCATTTATACTCAAAACTACGGTCAGCAAGAATTTTCAAGTTTGGGGATCGATTTTGCATTATCTTCAAATAATAGTTTTGATTTAGTTTTGAGCGGGAAATTGATCTGCGAGATACGTCTGAAACTTAACTGTGTGGTCATTTCAAAAACCTTCCACGGCTCCTTTAAGATAAATGCGTGCACGTTTTCCCCCCGTGAAAATATCACAGCGATTTCCTGTACGGGACGGCGCACTGTGTAAAAGCATTAATTAGAGAGATAAATGACGGTATGTGTATAGCTAACAGGGGAGGTGAGGACACAGACGGCTAAAGTGACATTTTGAGTTATCGTTATCCTTTTTGTTGCAGAGCGTGATGGATTCAGTTCCCCACGTACAGGAAGGAGGATGCGCCGCACGTTCAGGTTTTACCTGATTGAGAGAAGACGTGAACTGATGGTTGGAGTTTTGACTTTATGAAACCGGTCCTTTTATTTGCTTTTATTGAGGTTGGCTGACTCCCAAGTGGAGTGCAGATTTGAGAAGGTTTGAATCTCCTGGAAAGAGACAAAGAGGTCTTTTTTTTTGGTTCAGAGTCAACAGGTGCAGAATGTAAGCTTATAAGCTTATATTTTATCCAGGCAGCGAACGGTCAATCTGACTGGAAACCCGACGATACTCCGTCCCGCCCACCGATAGCTGTAACCTGACTGCACCACAGGCCTGTCAATCAAACACAGCTTTTTGAGGCTTATTGTACAATTGATGACGTCGTTATTTCCAAATCGCCAGAAAACTAATAAGAAGGTTTGACTTTAGCTAATAACACCGTGATAACTCGTGGAGAAATTTTATTGACTGAGAATTCTATGAGAAGTTAAATGGGAGTCTTTGGAGATTTTTGGAGCCGACCTCTAGTGGCACTCGGTGGTATTGCAGCTTAAGGCACTTCGGCCTCATTTTTCCAACCCTGAAGCTACGAACACTTTTTTTTATACAGTCTGTGGTTTTTTCTTTATTCGTACGCTAATCATCTGTTTATAATCTTTTGCCTTAATCGATCTGTTAGTGATGAGTTCCTTTCCGTCTGTGTCAAAGGGTATTTTTGGGGGGTCATGGGTGATGTGACTCAATCTGGGCTAGTCAAAATGGGTCTGAGTATGTAACATGAAGAGGTCAAAGGTCAGAGGCCCAGGTTGTAAATTAGAATAACCTCCATAATCTTTTGTACATGGTGAGGAAATGATGAGACCATTGAAAGTGAACAACCGACCGATGGAGTAGGACGTTTTGGTGACTGTACTCTATATTAGAATGGATTTTTCTGTCATTAACTTTAAATTGGTTGTAGAAACCTCTCCATGTTATGCCGATCAACTTATTAATAATAATATTAAAATTTTGTACAACCACAACAGCCAGTTTTTCCATGACAGAATCCAGAAGTGTGAAGACATTTCTACGTTGCATTTGAGGAGAATAGTTGAATTTCAGAAAAATGTCCATGAATTTCTAAATATTTTTTTGTAGTATTCGTTTGCCTCCTTTTGCTTTAACGCCAGCCGCGTGGACTCAACCAGTTTGTTAAGACCTGATAACTTGTGCTATACCAACAGGATCTGACGATGTACATCATACATGTTCAGTGGGGTTTAGGTCAGGTGACTGTGGCGGAAATCAAAGCTGTGAGGTGTGCCTGGGATCATTATCCTGCTTTGAGAAGGTCTCTGAATGATGGAGTGATGCTTCTCTTCAGTCGGAGTGAAGTCGATTCGGTGCAGGCGTCCGACTCCATCCTTGAATATTCCCACCACCATGTTTCTCTGAGGGTTTGATCCACTGCAGTAGCTTCTCCTGTTCGTCTCCTTTACTTCCACCCTTATTACTGACAGAGATCTCTCGCTGGGATTCATCAGTAAATAGGACTTTCTTTCTTTTTTTTTTTTCCATCATGCTGGTATATCTCGGCCCAGTAAGTATTTGTCCTTGTTTCCCCTCCTGAGAGGAGTTTTTCGAGACGCTCCTCGTCCTCCGAGACCACGAATAGACAGCCTTCTTCTGACAGAACAGTAAATCCACCCGAGTGTCAAACTCTGCTTTAGTGGAACGATGTAACTCAAGGAAATCTGACCTTTTGTAGAAACAAGTTAACGCGGTCAAGGACCAATTTGATACAACATTTTTTTTTTATTGATGACCTTAAACGAATATTTCATGACTTCGTGTGCTTTTGACAGTTGCTAAATCCTCAAACTTCACTGTGACTTTTGGACCTCACTAAGCCTTTCAATTAATCTTTAACAGCCAATTCAAAAAGCCTCTGGTTTTGCGTTACAGCATACAGTGTTGGTCTGGATCAGGGGTGCCCACATTGTTTTGGCTTATGAGGTATTTCTAAAATGGGGAGCTCCATGTGAGCTACAAAAAAAAAAAAAAAAAAAAATCCTTTGCTAAAAATGCATATAAATGTACCTGCATTAAGGTTTTAAAGCTTCCACATCACAATATATTTGTTTACCTTATTCTGATGACTGCGGGTGGCCAAACCAGGAAGTCACAATCGTGCGTACGCCCCTGTGATTTGCGTGAAACTCATCTGTTGGCTAGCTCCGCAAATACGTTACTTTTCACAAAGTGAGATGTATGCATTTTCGGGAACAATGCAGACGTGAGCTGTCGTTTCTAGATTGGATTAGTTGGAAAAACTCTTTGTCGTACGGGGAAAGAAGCGGTATCATCAAAAAAGTTTGATTTATTTTCACGCGGCCAAATCGATTCACGTGATATTTGCAAAATCTTGACGCGCTCGAGAGTGTTCATGGAGGTTATAGAGGGTTTATAGACTTCATTAAAACAGATGTAGAAGACGCAGACAAAAAAATGTCGTAGTCGGGAGCCTTCCTCCGCGGCATCCGAAGGTCAGCCGCAATTCATAAGTCTAATTTCCAAAATGGATTGGCCTAATGAAATCTGTGAAATTAAAATGTGTTGCCAGTGCGAGCTTGCAGCTCTCTCTCTCTCCGGTGTTCTGCTGAAGAGTTGCTCCATTAATTGCACCGGGCTGTGATTATTCAGAAGGGTTTATAATTAGGAGGGAGTCAGGAGTGTTTTATGCCGGGTAATTGCATGTTTCTACCCACCGTCATTTAGCTGGGGAGCGGTAAGCTTGCAGTACCATTGTCAAATCAAGGGAGGCTGCTTTGACCCTTGTTGCTTGAAATTGATTTGGAAGCGCTCATCAAACAGATTGCTTTTCGTACACATCACTCTTCCTTAATTTTACAGTTCCTGATGATACGCCGCGGAGCCATTATCAATTTTCCATTGAATCCGGGTGCATCAGTCAGCTTCTCGCACAAGTGTTCGAGAGGAAAAGGTTGAAGGGGCTACATCATATGCAAATTGATCTGTATTTTTCAACAAATTTTAAACTCCGCACAGAAATGTATAATCAGTTGTGAAAGGCCGGGCAATTGGAAAAGCTTGTCACCTTCGATTTCTTTGTAATATGAAATGAATAGGCTGCGTGCTGTTTTATCTGGAGCTTTGGAGGACAAAGATGCAGATGCAGTGTTTTTTTGGGGTGTTTTTTTAAGGGAGCGATCTTTTCCAATGCACTTTTTATTGCATTTAAATTGTTTCCGGTTTCCCTGCGTGTAAGAACCCGGCCTTCCCCTCGAAATGACTTCAGTCTTCCAGCAGTTTGTACGCTTTAATAAAACTTGTCCGCTCCAATATGACTGTGTTAACATTTTCCCAACCGCTCCTTTGGCTCAACGCGTCTACCATATGGTGCCATGTGGTGTTGTCGCACAGGCTGCTCAAAATGCAGAAAATTCAAATTAATTTTCTCCCCCTATAAAGGCATGGGGGCATCCATTTGGATTTGCATGACGTGTCACGGGGAGCCACATGGGGACTCGGCGAGAGAGTGTTGAACCAGTCGGCGGGCCCCGCCGAGAACTGCCGCGGCAGCTGTTTTCCTGCATGTCTGTTCCCAGGTAATGTTGCCTCTAAAACTTGATGGGCTTGAACAGCTTGCTCTTGTTTCATTCTGTTCGGCGGGGTCGACTAGTACCGGAGTTAACTTGTCACAAACTCTTCGTGTAAACCGCGGAGACCCGAGGAGCTGGCGGCCACCTTTTAAGTTCGCTCTCGAGCAAAAAAAAAAACATTGGATGAAACGCCGCCGTGAGATGAGATGAGATGGCAGGAGATGAGAAAGAGAGAGAGAGAGAGAGAGAGAGAGAGAGAGAGGGGAAGGATGTTTGGTTGGCTGCTGCGCTTTTCATTATTCAGCAACAGTGGTCACACAGCACACCGCTGCACTCATGTTTTATTTGAACTGGCATGTTATTGCGGTGTTGAGCCTCTCTGAAAATCTGCCTTTTGAAAGAGACGTGAAGAAAAGGGAGCTCGACTATCTCATCCCTGAACTGTGCGGAAAAATCGTCTTTTCTTTTTGTGAGGCTTGTGCAACCTATAAAATATGGAGTTCTTTATGACTCTATCAATGGGAATAATTCTGAAATGGCTTTTACTGTATTCTGCCGTGCTTCATGAAATACAGCAGGAGACGAGGTGGCCCTGTCAGTGTGATTTTGAGGAACGGCGTCGAAGACCCGCAAGCGGGTCAAGGACGGCAGTGAAAGGACCATGAATTTTCCATGTTGCACATCATAAATATTCACAGCTAACGAGCGCAAAGACAACGGAGCAGTTGTCAGTATCCATCAGTGTTCACCATGGGGAAAGGACTCGGTACAATCTGTTCCACTCCTGTTTCTACCTCTGGAATCAAAATAGAGAATGTAACATACGGTATAATCTAATGTCAGAGGTGACATTGATATACGAGAGTGTAAACCCTGTGGAATCGCCTGTTGTTATGGTTTGGTTGGTCATTAAATATAATCTGATCTTTAGGTCACAAGTAAAGACACAAGTTTTTTGTTTTTTTTTACATTTTATGACACAATCACAATCTTTCGTGTATTTATTTAACGGCCCCTATAAGTCTTGAAAAGCTACACGAACCCTTGAATCTTTTTCTTTTTTTAACCTATGGAGCCTCATTTGGATGCCAAAACCTCAAACAAGTATTTCTGGTCGCTGAAGATTAGAGCTGCTCAACATTCAGGAGGAATGATGAACAATTATTTCTCACTGAAGTGCTTCAGTTCAGGCAGATCCTCAGCATGTTGGGTTAAAGCAGCGGTGGGCAACATTCTGACATAGATAATATAAAGGAGGGCCCACGCATGGGACAACCGAATTGGAACGTCAAACTTGACTCGGTAACCGTGCAGATAATACTAAAGTGTTCATTTAGGTTTTTCTCATTTTGTCTTAGACTTGATCATTTCAATTGCAATACTGTACTGTAGATGGCGCATAAAAATGAGACTCCCCTCGTCCCAGCTCCCAAGAACCACCAGCAAAAACGATTAAGCCTTCAAAGTATTACAAAGGTGGGCAAACAGCAAAATTAACAACAAAATGAATCAACCTAAAATGATCTACTCAAATGAAAAGAAAAAAAACCTCCCCAATTGGATCCAACAAATCTCTTTTAAAGAGCGCCAATACTGATTTCAAGATGTACATTTTAGATCGCGACGAACCCGCATTTACATTTTGTCGCTATTCTTGATGTAACTGCATCCCTAAGAAAGCATTGGTAGTTACTGAGGCCAGAGCAGTTCTAATGTTGCCTTTTTACAAACTGTGATTAAAAAAAAGTATTTTCGCCCACCGATCGGTATCCTGCCGCCTGTCTCGTCTTCGGAGGCTGCTTCGGCTGCTCCACCTGTTGCTCTAATAAGCAGCATCCTTCCTGTCAGTAACCGCGTGTCTCCTGTCAGTCGTGTTCACCCTTGTTAACAGTTCGTGGAGAGGAAGCGGTAACAAGTTCATGGACTCGATAGATCTGAAATAAATCAGGAGGTGGCAACAAAACAGTCGGGAAAAGGCCACAGAAGCAGGAGGTCGGCACACCTCCGGTCATAAAACGGTAAGAAACCATTATTAAAGGCTCGGATTATAATGAGCATTCATATTTGTAGGCTAATGGTGTCTATTCTTCTCTTACATAAGTTATATCTACCCAAACCCAACCAGCAACAACCCAATCAAATAGCATATTAAATGTATTTTCAGAATCCTTGTGTTTAAGTTTTAATGAGTTAATCCAAGTCGGATAAAAACAAGATTTTCTTCTATTTTCTTACCTTTATTTAAGTGTCGCTATACACTATTGCGTAGTTGTTTCTATTAATTTAACCATGTAATAGTATGGCTCCTTACCTTTCTGGACCAATGTTTTGATATTATTTTTGTCCAGATTTTTTTTATCTTGTCCTAATCCCTTCAGGTCTTCAGGTTCACTCATAGTTATTTAAATGTTCATCATTCCTTCCAGAAATGTTGTGACTGTGGTTAAATAGCTCACAAAATTTCCGCAGTCGTTTGCCTCTCAGCGTCCCGCCGTCCGTAACAGGCTTTCTGTGCTTCGTTCGAATCGCGGCACTGTAAAATCCTCGGTTATTAAAAACACATTTTCATTGTTTTGACGACAAGAACTTTCTGTACTTGTTTTTAGCCGACTCAGCGTTGACGTTCTCATCGCCGCCTCGGGAGAGTCGCGTGCAACGTAGCAGTGTACATCAGTTGGTTGTTGCATCTTTTACCAACCGAGACCCTTCGGCTGCACACGATGGTTGGTGCACGCGCACTTGTCAAACAAAGTCGGAAAGCGTTCCCAATTCCTTGTGAAAATAGCGTTTGAGTCGTCGGTGTTGTTGCTCAGCACCTGCAAAGAAATTTCGTCGGGTGTGTGTATTTATTTTCATACCGTGATTTAATTTGACCGTAAAACATAAAACACCTCTTGTAGCGGTAGCTGGCTTGAATGCAGCGTAAACTCCGTGTTCCCCCTCTTCGGAGCAGACGGTGATTGATCCTTCGTGCCCTCCCACGTCCTCAGGCAAGTCCATTCATATTTTAATCTTCAACTTTTATTGCGCCGGGTTGTCCCAAATATGATTTAGTTTGCTCCCACAAATCAGACCAATCCACTCACTTTGTGTCCGCCAATAAAATACTTTTTTTTTTTTTTTTTAAAACCTGGACAGCAGGCTTTTTTTTTTTTTTTTTTTTTTTTTAAACCACATGAAACAGTAGAGACATCACGGCTGTCACAGTGGTTACTAATGGATGCAGGCTGTCTGAGGAGGTTTTCATCAAAGCGTTGTAAAGTAAAACAAAGTGAAATGTGACCGTGGCCATTTCCATTTTTCATGAAGTAAAACTTTTATCACCACATTCAAATCCGATGCATCTTTCACCAATCTGACTGTTTTGCCTCTCGTAGAAGAGGTCATCATAACCCTTCCTGTCGCTCCAGCATCCATCAGCAGCTGGCACGCAAACATATCAATCAAAGCGATGCTATCTTTAATCCTATCTGACACGGCAATCTGTGTTCGATGGTCTGCCACCTCGTGATTAGCGATTTGCCGCGCGGAGATCGGAGCCGTGCGGGCGGGCCGGAGCGCGACGTTCCCTAACGACCTTGGTCCCCAAGGTGCCTCCGCGAAACGGGCGACACGGTGATGATGATGATGATGATGATGATGGTCTGTACAAGCCAGAACGACTCTGGCAGCGTCGAGGAAGGAGCTGTAAACAGAGTACAAAACGAGCAGATGTCACAAAGGCAAAGTAAACACGTTTTTCCACCGTAAATGAAACCATCATTTCCCCTCAAAAACATCTGCTGGAGAAAAGGTCCTTGGTTTTTTTTTTGTAATATTGTAAAAAATGCAGAGGTGAGAGGGCTTTTGAAAGCAACTCGGATATCTGCTACTGAGACTTGACTGCAGTTAATTAGCTTAGCTCGCAAGCGATTACCATAGTCTAATATAAAGAGTGGGGAAAGTTTTACCGTCTCTGTCCAAGAATAAAATCTGCTTACCGGCACCTCGAAATCTGAATTTCTCGTTTGTAAATCTGCACAAAAAAAAACCAAGTGTAAAAACAAAAGCAAAAAATATTATATCTGTAAATAAAACACTTTCTTCATCTGTATCAATGAAAAGAAAAAACATAACGTGTTCCTAATCTTGCTATGGCTCTCGACTTCACACCCGTTCTTTTTTTTCTTTTTCTTACAAATTAATGTAAATTATTAACAGAATAGTTAAACATTTTTTAGAAATATATTCGACTGGGACGTTGACTTCAAATCTAATTTGTGTGCTTGTGGTTACGAAACGGGATAATTCGTGAACTAACTCACAAAAATTTGTATCTAGTAACTTACCATCCAACCAGAAAATGAACTTCCATATCCCTCCACCATTTCTGTAAATGCCAGCAAATACACAGTAAGTCCGAGGTTGTGACCACAATAGAGAGGCGTTCACACGATAAACACGACCCGGTTAGATAAGAAGATCCGTATCACTCTCATGTCTGTCTAATAAATAATAACCAAGTCAGTCAAAAGGCAGTTGGTTCATCAGAAGCAGCCGGAAAATGAACCTCAACTTTCCCAAAAGTGACAAAAAAAAAAAAAACAAATCTGCTGAGCAAGCGTCTCTAATTAAAACATAATCACACATTTCTTCAATTAGTGGAAAAGCAAAGCATAAAAAGGTGCAAAATGTTGGAATACTTATTTGAAAAACATTTTGTTTGGGGAGGTGGGGGTTTCTATTTATGAAAACTAAGAGAAAATGAAATATACACATTTTAAATTGCACTGGGAAATGTATGAAGTCTAATTACACTATAGTGTATATTGTGTAACACTGCCTTCATTTCATTCTATGTTGATATTTATAAGATAACGTCTGTGTAATTCTATATTTTCTTTGTGTCCCAATAGTTTCCTTCTTTCCTCATACATCTGTGGTATTGTCTTCCTCTGATACTTAACAAATCTTAACATGTAAAAAAATATTAAATTTTCTTTCAGCTGGGAAAAAAAAAAAAATATATATATATATATATTTTTTTTTTTTTTTTTTTTTTCCAGCTGCGAATTGATCTACATCTGGTTCTTTAGTGGCAGCGGGACGTTGTACGTGCAAATGAGTCTAAATAAACCACAGTTTGTGTTTTTATGGTCATACATTTTTTAAGTTTTTCGATAATAATGGAGCTCTATGGAATATCTCTTGAAATTATTCTTTACTGGTTAGTAGGACAAATCTTTTTCTGCAAGTTAAATAACTTCATGACCTATATATTATGTATCACACACTGCTATTCAATATATAGTTAGCATTTTTAATAAGCCCAAGCAGCACAGCTGTATTAAAACTATACTTTTTCGTTAGTCCCTTTACCACAGTGGATCTCACGACCGCGAGCTGGAGTCAGTCATAAGCAGTGACTGGTACGATGTGGAGAAACTGCGGTGTTGTAATGAAGCCATGAATCTTCCACAGCGGAGGAGACGGCGGTTGCACACAATGAAAGAAAGTGATAACCGGAGCCATGTTTGAAGCTCAACATCTCGGATGTCTTTTTCTCTTCAGCACGACTCGGCTGCGTGTACAAATTCGAGAGCCGGAGGGAGTACAGTGGAACTACAGTAAATGAATAAGTAAAAAAACAAAACAAACACCCGTGTTCACATCCTGCAGGGTTTAGAGTTTCCCCCCACAGACTGTATATAAAAAGTGGACGTAGCTTCTGGCTCTGCAAATGCGGAAGTGCCTTAAACTGCAATACCACTGAGTGCCACTACAGGTTGTTTCCAAAAAGCCTCCGGCTCCATAGACTCCCATTCAACTTCTCACATGAAATTCTCAGTCAAAAACGATTTCTCCACGAGTTATCTCGGTGTTGTTAGCTAGAGTTGCTCATTCTCATTTGATTTTTGGCCTTCCATCTAAAAAAATAATCCCGTCATTAATTAGAAAATAAGGCTAAAGAAAAAAAAAACTTGTTTTTGGGGGCGTGTTTGTTTGATTGACAGGCCCTGTGGTGCAGTCAGGTTGCGGCTATCGGTAGGCGGGACGTAGTATCGTCAGGTTTCCAATGAGATCGCCCAGACGTAGTCACGACCGGCTTCCAAACAGCTTCCGAACTACCAAAGATGGCGCCGGCCGAAAATCCGAACTCGAGGCTTCATAACGGCCGTTCGCAAACCGACGGGTGACGTCACTTGCTGGTTGCCGCTTGGACTTACCGTTGTCGTCCGGCCGCACCTACAGACTCACCGAAGATTAACGACATCTGATTCCAAATATAATCTTTCTTGCGAAAGCTGCTAAAAACTTCCGAAGCAGATTATAAAACAGCGAGCGGACTTAAAGTCGGCTCCGTTGAACAAAATAGGCAGTGAGCTGGACAATAATAATAATAATGAAGCTGCCATTCATTTGTGTTGTTTACTTCACAGTTTGCTCCATCTAGAGCTGATTCAAAAACGTGAGGTTTGATTTTTCTCTTTTTTTTTTTGAAGTCCTGTGGCTTCACGGATTGGTGGCAAAATGAGCAGCAAAGCAAATGAAACGCTACAAACCAAAACAGCTGCAGTCAGCTCGAACAAAGCTCGCCGAAACGAAGCATCACACAGAGTCCTGTTCAGTTAAAGCCGTAATCCTCTGCATTCACTTATGTTTTCATTTGATTATTTTTTTTTTCTTCTCTTTTTGGTTCTCAAAAGAACTTCTGGCCGCCGTGTCTTTGCACTTGTTGCGTCCCGGAACGTCAGCTGTCGGTTAAACGGCGAATCTCTGAAGCTGGAGGTGTTTTTTTGTTGTTGTTTTCTTCATTTGAGGCCTGGTCGTGATGGCGGTTCATTCAAGCTTTTTACTCGATGAAACCCAACCTGCCGTGTGGAACTTTTATTTTTTTGAGAATAATAAAAACTATCCCAAACATCATACTAATACCGACCTCATACAACAGCAAAGTGTCATTTACAGGTACTTTTACCTTTTGTACTTCAACCCTCTGAACCCAGTTTGGTTTTGTTTGTTTTTTGCTCACATTTTTACTTACAACAAATTGATTTCACAAAAATTTTAGATGGAATCTACAAATACAAGATTTCTGCAAGCAGCCACAATTTTTGCCAATATGATAGGGACTTCACATGCAATACATATCGAACTATTCGCAGTTTTACAACCTCAACAAACTTCTTTCCGTCCACATCTCTGATGTCCGGCCGGGAGTTTGGTCAAAAAATACATCAACATTTTTGTCTCTGGACTGTTGGTCTCAGTCGAGCCATTCAAGGCCGTCCAGTTGCACTTCGGAGCGCAGATTGTTTTTGTTTTTTACAATATCTGGATCGTTCAAACAATTTATTTTTGCCGAAATTTTTAATTGTTATTTTGGTGAAATATCAAAACATTTTTAGATTAGATTGTTTAGTTGTTGTTTTTTTTTACCTGATGGAAGTGTTCGGTGCACAACATTTTAAAAAGCTCAACACTAATTTCCATTTTTACAGGTTTGGTCTGGGATAAATGGTGTAATTTTTTGGATCTTTTAAAAAAAATGTTGTATTTGGTTGTTTTGGAGCTAATTCTTAGATTAATAGCTTACAATATTACTTAGGATAATGTTTTCATCGAAGAAACTAAAAGATAACTGTATTCAATTAAATAAATGTAAAACATGCAACATCTCTTTACTAAATGTAGTGCAGAATAATGGAGACACCATGCTGCCGTTAACTGGCCTTCCACCTCCGGATTTCCACCAGGACATCGGAAGATTTCAGCGAGTTTCGTTTTCGACACCTTCAATAATGAAAAGCGTGGGTCATGTTTGTTTAAGAGGTCCTCGTGTAACGCCGGTCCTCTGTGAATAAGGCTCTGAACCTTATGAGCTGTTTGTGTGAACAGCGGAGAATGACATGAGCCGGGGGAAGGCCTCGGTGGCTGGAAATCTCTGAGGGGCGCATGATTATTCCTGAAATGATCAAAGAATTAAAAATAGAAAAATATGGAAATGAGCCCAGCCCGAACATTGTTTCATTTCTGAGCGTGGATGATTTTTTTTTTTTCTTCTTCAGTAGTTTCATCTTATCCTGTAGGATTTAATCTCTAAAATGTCTAGACCTTGACGGTTTACTTTCCATGCTTCCGTGCACTCGCACCGAGCCTTCAGCACAAATGTTTCCTCCTCCTCCTTCATCCTCCTTCTGGCCGACGTCGGTGCCGCTTCCTTCCTTCCTTCCTTCCTTCCTTCTTTCCTTCCTTCCTTCCTTCCTTCCTTCCTTCCCTTCTTTCCTCCCTCCCTCCCTTCCTCCCTTCTTTCCTTCCTTCCTTCCTCCCTTCTTTCCTTCCCTTCTTTCCTCCCTCCCTCCCTCCCTCCCTTCCTCCCTTCCTTCCTCCCTCCCTTCCTTCCATCCTTCCTTCCTTCGTTCCTTCCTCGAACAATCGATTACTGCTGCGTGTGATTCTATACAGGCACTCAGAGCAAAGTAATGGATAGACTGCCGTTTCCCGCTCTGAGGGGAAAAACTGGGAGACTCGGGAGACGACGATCACAAGCACTTCACTCTTCCGGCAACACTTTCATCATCCGGCGCCGGTTTTCCTTCGGATCCTGATTTCTCCCTGACCTTTTGATATCACCTTTAATTTCCACCTCAGGGAGACTTAAAACACCTTCGCACGCCACTGCTGACGGTTGGTTCGCCTCCCTCCAGATTAAGTACTGATAGTCACACAAAGCCCAGTTACACGTGAGAGTCTAAGAGTGAAATCATAAGAAAAAGGAGTGCTTACATAGAGTTTTGCAAAATGGGCCGAGGAAGGAAATCACCATTGTACTTGACAACGGGTGGGTGAAAAATAAAAATTCATTAAAAAGGACTATTAAAAATAAAATAAAAAAGGATTACTATTCAAAAAAATCTCTGTCTCTCTTTCTGTCTTAATAACAAACCAGTTTCCAACAAGCATGTCTGACACACTACAAGGTCCAGTAATCTTGACTCAATCTTTCTATTTTGGAATTGGCCAGATACTAATATCACGGTTGCATTTGGTTCGGAAAGCTGCAGAGAAGCCGGCCTTCTTACATCAGTTTCCTGTCACATTCATTTAAAGTCAGATCAGTTTTTGATTTTGATTTTATATATATATATATATGTATATATATATATATATATAAACATTTAGTGCTGCAGAACGTCAAACAGAATGGAAACAACAGTTAAACTTTAAACTTTTAAGCCATTAAAGACAAATAATAACAAAATTAAAGCTGAAATGGAGCAGCGTTCCCATCTGACCCGTTTCATCCCGGCCATAACTTGCTGAGGTCATTAGATACGCTGTATATAAAAGTAGACGTAGCTTCCAGCTCTGAAAAATGAGGCCACTATGGAAGTGCCTTAAACTGAGAGCCACCAGAGGTCGGCTCCAAAAAGTCTGCGCCTCCATAGACTCCCATTCAACGTCTCTCATGAAATTTGAAGTCAATCGAATTTCTCCACGAGCTATTTCGGTGTTGTTAGCTAAAGTCGCTCCTTCTTATCAGTTTTCTGGCCGTCAATCTGAAAATGATCCCGTCACTAATTAGAAAATAAACCTCGAAAAGCTGTGTTTGTTCGATTGACAGGCCTGTGGTGCAGTCGGGCGGGACGTAGTGTCGTCAGGTTTCCGATCCGATCAGTCAGATCCACCGTTTAGCTCCTCCCCCCAGCTGATCCAAATATGGTCACTTCTGGCTCCGAAATAAACAAGATGGCGACGGCAAATAACTGAATTTGAGGCTTCCTAATGGCCGTTCACAAACCAATGGGTGATGTCACTGTTGGCTGCCGCCCCATTTTTCTTTTTTTTTTTTCTTTTTCCAGTATTTACTACTGGCCATGTAAATCCTCATGTGTGGTTTTGGCTTAACTTTATTCATAATTTAGTAAAATTTTGTCTCATTTCACAATTCATTTTTAACGGACTAACTCGTTAAAGTGTTTCGGATTTTTGTTTAGTTTTGTTCAGTGTTGTGCAGCACTTTGGTCAGTGTATTTAAATGTGCTATATAAATAAACTGACTTGACTTTACAAGTGAACAGTGTGAACTCTTTCAGGTCAAAGTCGTCAACGTTTTTAGTTATTCGCCAGATGATTAAACATGAGTCTACATCTTAAACATGACACTAATCTAACCAGTAAGCTCATTAATAACTTAAACTTTTAACAGCATAGCATAACAACATAATCGTGAGTGATTAGTTATCTGTAATTATTTACAAAATTCAGGTCATTTGTCCAACACCGGTTTTAATAGCGCTAATAGATTAAAGAGCGTACCTGCTGTGACAGTCCGCTATTGGGATTCCAGGATAATATGCATTAACAGCAGACGCCAATTGACATGTGACTTTTGAGAGTATTTCACATTAAGACTACTAGCGTTATGAAAAGCATGTATCAGTCCTAAATTTGCATTCGTGTTCGAAGAAGCTAATTCCATGTGGCAGTTTATTTTACCCCGACCGCAGCCTTACATGCACATAGAAAACCACAGCAGGCTTCACGGATTAGACGTACTACAGTGTATTTAAGGTTTATGATAATGACCAAAAGGAAAACACTGAGTAGCAAAGAAAAAGAAAAGAAATTGTCTTTCCGAACAAATACCCAGCCCTGGATATTCCCACTACTAAAGGATTCCTGTTCGAGGAGGGATATTTTATGTTGCATCTGCACGGTTGCTAATTAAAATCCATACCCTTAATGAGTTTTTAGCACCCCTATTGGTTAACATGATTACCTAAGATAAGAGCAGTAAATTGAGGGCCTTTTAATTAAGTGTAAGATTTACAATCGTTTTAACCGAAGAGGCTCTAAATTGACTTTCCTTCTGTACTTGCCGTAGCCAACGAAAGCTCACCGAAGGGTCACACTCTCATATTTAAGTGTCCTGAGATTACATTTACACATTCAGCTTCGTGCTTTTGCGTTTAGGTTGGTTTTAGTGGGAGGAAGTGGAAGGATGCTCAGGCACAAATGTTTCTTTGATTTAGGTTTCCTTGGATCCATGACAATGCTGTTGTTTTCTTCAGTATTTTTCAATTCTATTTCCATATTAGTTACCTCCAGGCAATCGATGGTTTTGCTGTCTTTTTGTCGGTCCACCGTTTTGGACTAGAGTGAAGTATCCGAACAAATTTTGGATGTATTTGGTTCGAACGTTCGTGGTCCACAGAAGATGAATCCTAATGACTCTGGTAATATCTGACATTTAGTCTTTTGCCACCCATGAAGCTGACATTTGTAGCTCAGTGTGAAAAATCTCAACAAGCACTGGATTGCTGTGAAATTTGCTACAGATGCTCAATTTCCCCGAGAGTTAACGGTACATAAATAGCAGCCCGTGGGCCACGTCTAGCCCTCCGGCCAGTATTTGGCCCCCCTGACACAAACTGAAGTTTCATATTCTTGCTCATATTAAAAAAAAACGTCCACATGCTTGTTTCACAGATGTGTTGTAAATAAAATGTTAATACAAGACTTCTAATAAGCCCAAAACTAGAAACAGCCAAAGAAATATTGACGTGCTGCTGTAATTCTGGTAAAAATGAATACTAAAAACACACAAATTAAATATCGTAAAAACTGTGCCCCACTGCTGAAATATAACTGCTGACCCCTGTAGTGGTTTCCAAACTTTTCAGACTATATACCACTTTGTACCAAACCAAATGTCCCAAGTACCACATCTCACTGCAGTTGTTTTTTTAGATAAATCTAAAATTCACAGATTTAATAATTGAGTAGCCTCAGAAAGCCTATGAAGCCTCCAAAATCAGCAGGAGGTATTTAGAAATAGCTTGCCTCTTAACTTTTTTTTTTAATTTTATTTTTTTATTAACCTTGTAGCCGTTTTATAAATTCCCTCCATTTCGCCTTACTGAAATCATCAATTCTGAATCCGTAACGTTAGAATAACGTTAGCCATGTCAGACGTGACCCTACATAGCTAAGCACCAGTACATTTTATTTCTAACATATTTAGATGATTAGCAACTCATTTCTACATCGATGTAATGTGATGTGTGTATATTGTCTTTAATATAATTAAATGTAAAGACGAGGACTTGGGCCAGTTTAAGCGCAATTGTGACGCTTTTTCCGCAAGGCTTTTACCAGCCACCAGGTGGAGCCACAGTTTGGTTGTCTTTGCCCTAAAAGATAAAGATGCTAATGGCTGTTTCCCTCATGTCGTGCAATTTACTATCATTCACAACAGTGGCTCAAAATGTTATATAGACATTCATGGTTTCCAGATGATGAATACCTGAAATAACTACAAAACGCATGTCGTGAATGTTTTCATCATTCTCATATTTTGTAATCATTTGACTTTATAAAGTTAAAAAAAAAAAAAGCATAATGAAAAAGAAATGGTTGTGATAACGTCCATTTGTCTGTGTGAGCTTGCCAACAGGTGAAATTCAGAAAGTCAGACCTGGAAATATTTCCTCTACAACATTCAGCATGTTAACCGTCCCCGGAGCGTTTTTTTTTTTTTTTTGCAGCGCCGTGCCGACAGTAAGGCCTCGCACAGCTTGCAAAAGCATGACCGTTGTTTGTGTTCCACGGCACTCCTTCCTCATCTGTAACCGAATCTGAAGCGTGTTTGAGTACACGATGGTCTTTTTAGCTGCTCGGCCACGTCTGTTCTGGACACGCACACGCCTCATCCTCCTTTGTGCTACAACACCATTTCCCCCTGGAGAGAAAAAAAAATAAAAATAAAAGCTCCTCTCTGACAGCAGGTGATTACAGATCCAAATATAAAAAGCTTTCATGAACTGGACATGTGTGGAATCGTTTGGCGAGAGGGAGCAATAAAAACAGACATCTCTTTATTTATTTATTTATTTTTTTAAATGTCACAGATTATTACTTGAAACATTAGGACTTCCAGACAAAACCCTCTCTTGTTTCTGTGTGATTAAACTGCGATGCACAGAGTATTAAATCGTACGGCGGCGGCAGACAGCGGCGGTCCGGTGCTGCCACTCTTGGCCCCGGCGGTGTCAGTACCTCGGCCCCCTTTGTTGAGGCTGCAGGGTAATTGTTTTTTTTTTTTTTTTTTTTTTTTTTGCACCGAGGTTATTCATGTTGTGTGATTGGACCGCCCGACCTCGAGCAAGGGAAGCCGCATTTGTGGCAAGGCTGGGTTGTTTTAGTGCTTTTTGCTTCTTAGCTGATTGTTTCAGCGGAGCCTCTGTACCCGATGATACGGGTGTACTCTGCTCTCTGTTCACCCCACTGCCAAGACAACCGACTGCTTTTTTTTTTTTTTTTTTTTTATCAAAACTCATTTCCCATCAGAGCCATCCCCCCCACCCCCCAAGTCTATTTATTTCTTACCTATAAAGCCTATTAATTTTTTTTATTTTCTTTCACCTGTTTGGCTTTTAAAAACACAGCTGAGTCCTCTGTGTCTCTTCTAATGGGATTTTTTTTTTCTCTCAAATGATTTATTCGTCTCTGATTCTCCTCAGCTCGGCTTTTAATTGGTTTCTGAAAATGAAAAAAAAAATAAAAAAAAAAAAAAAATGGCGAGAATATCTCACATTCTGTCATCGTGTACTGTGTGACATTGAGATGAACAGTTAGCATTAGTTTTCTTGAATTTTAATTGTTTGCTAAATATTCCACTTGTTCATTTCTTCACAGTCAAATTCCGAAATTATATATATATATATATATATATATATAAAAAAAGAAAAAGTAAAATCATCCCAAAAAAAGAACGTAAATCATTTATTTTTCATCTGTTGAACAAATATCTCATCGCTGCCGGTTGTTTTTTATTACTCGGGTGTTACAGTCGATATATCGCAGCCTGTTTCTGAATACTGACGCCGGTGTCTGTCTGACGCCTCACTTCAATCCCGGCATACATTTATCTGACATTTTACACCGGGTCTTTTTTTTTTTTTTTTTTTTTTACAGATCCTGAATATTGCCTCTTTTGATTTTTGTCCCCCCCCTCGCCCCGGGGGTCACCAATGATCAGATTGTCTTGCTGACATTTGGCGTGGTCGAAGTAGCTGATACCTGACCTTTTCCACCGAGTGGTCCCTCCTGGCTTTCAGCCGTTGCCCGGCCCCCCCTTCGTACTCCGGCAGCAGCGCGAATTGAACTCTTAAATATTCCGCTCCTGGTTGACAGCGGCAAGATTTTTTATTAGACTTATAAAACATGCAGGCAGGTGAAATTGATTGTCTCATTTGAGTGGGAAAGCAAATGGTGTATGGAAAAGTTCACCTGGATACAGGGAGAGGTGTCAGTGAGTTATTGATTGGCAGAGCGTTTCCACGGTGCTCGTTGGGGACTTACAGCCGGTCATGTTTGCCAGTTAAAGGCGTTCACGATCTGCTCAGATGTTGATTAAGTGCCCGGCTCCGTTTGTTATTGCATCGCATTTCCCAGAAGGCCCTTTGGACATTGATGTGTCATCGGCAGTGCCCCTTGCCAACAAAGAAAATACAACGCTGTTAAAGGGAAATTCCCCTCAATTTCAACCTTTTGGTCGCAATTGTAACCAAACGGTGGTCATTATTGAGATTCAGAAAATGACACTTTGCAAGACACTGTGTTGTTGGCCTAAATCTCCTGAGATAAACATTTATTTCCTATAAATTATTTTTAAAGGCTTCTCTGTACGTTTAAATGGGGGACAAAAAGTAGTTTAGATGATCTACTTACAGGACTGGTAGCAGTTTTGTTCGGCAACTAAAGAAAACGATTGATTTGTACCACCAAAAATGTTTCTTATCATTTTATTCATAGCGTGATTCAACCTCAGCAGAGTCAAACATCTACTTTTCTGCCACTTGGAGAGAAAAAAGATCCAGGATTTCAATTTTGAGGCAGCTTGTCGATAAATCAAAAGTAGCTGCCCGTAGATTGCTGTATATTCAGCGTGTACGCACGCATGAGGAAAAAAAATCTGAAATGTTTAAAAGGTATTTTGTATTTGAAACTTTTGCAGAAAGTCACGGGTTTTTACCGTATTTTCAAGGCCGTCTCTCTGTGCACTCCGTGTTTGGTTGTTTCTCCGAGGAATCTCCTTTAACAAGTTTGAATTTATAGTCCTCAAATGCATCCAAATTCAATCAGTAACAGCTTCACAACTTGAAACCCCGAACAATACTAAAGGTGGAGTCATTACCAGAACCTGGAACTTTAGCCCCAATCGATGCAATTTGGTTAACATAAACACAGACAGAAACTAAAGAAAAACTATTTTAGAGATGAAGAACATTATTTTCCGTTGTACAGCGTGGTCTCCACAAAAAGGTTCCTTGGTATTCTGCAGGAACCGGAACGGAGGCTGAAAGGCAGCAAGATGACCGAGAGTGACTCCGGCCGTTACAGCTCCTCAGTGAGCAACTTGTTGAGGACAGACTTAGAAAATCCATATCCCTGGAGGATAATGATCCCAGCTTTGTAATTACACCAATTGCTCTGATTGCTCTGATCTCCAACGGTGGACAACGTGCCGACGAGAAGAGACGACCGAAGAACATCGGCGCTCCACACGGTAAGAAACAGCAACAACTGCTACGACAAAGCAACAAAAGCATTTAGAGACATTTTGATTTGCCTCCGTTGAAATGAAATCGTGCCACATGAGAGACAAATGATGTAGCCTATGTTTGGTATTTTTATTCAGACTCGGAGACATAAAATAGTTTTGAAAAAAAACACTGAACTTTCCCTTTCATTTGCAAGTCTCCCTATCTCTACACGATTTTGTGGAACTGAGCAGGAAACTGCCTCTGAAGCTGTTTTCGTCTGGATTTTTTTTTTTTTGCCCCTGCTGCAAATATAAATTGGAAGTTTTGTACTTGTTAAGAGTTGATGTTGAGCTGTCGTGCCATGCAAACCTAAGGGGTGGGGACTTGGCTGCCTCCCACACATTTCTGTCCATCGGTATGATTTTTTTTTCACATGTTGACTGTTCCCAAGGTGATTTTCAACAGCAGAAAGTGTCTGTAATGGTTACACTCAACGCTAGCATGGAGATTACCACCGCCCACCGCCGGCCGGTCAGAATGAAAAACAGGAGAAGGGGTGATTACTCATTGGCCCCCTCGGCAACACACACTCGCTGACCTTGGGAAAAGATTTCGTCAATCAGCCAGAGATCCTCTTCCCACACTTGGGTGAACGTTGACTGTCAAGATGGCAGGACACCCTCTCTTTGGACCAGCTGCCGAGCCTCCTCCAGGATAGATATAGCCCGCTGGCTCGTAATAAAAGGGCCAACCAGATGTTGTTTTCACCCTCACCTCAACCTTAACCACCGCCGTATTTCCACTCTCTGGCCGATCAGCTGGGCAAAGAATTGCATTTTCTTCAAGACAAGATGCATTCATCAGTGTTTGTTTTCTTTTTAAAGGTTGGGTTCAAGAAATAAACCTGACTCTGAAGTTGAAGTAATAATCTCTTACATAAATATACATAAATTTGGATTTTGCTCCCATCTTCAATTGATATGATACAACAATGATTCTACAAGTGCAAATTCTGCTTGTTATTATTTTCATCCTTAACTTCTCCTGTTTATATGTTTATACTCTAAAAACAATTGGTACAATTATTTTCCCGGTCCTTTAAACAGTATTTTATTTGAAACATCGGCCTTAAGTCCCAAGTTTTCCCGTATCTTTAAAGCCATCTCCCGTCGCCCTCCTGTTTTTTTGTTTCACAAAGAAAACTCCTGTAATTGCACTCAAACTATATTTTGAAAATCTTCACACACAATTCAATAAGCGTTGTACATTTGTTTGACGTTACCCAAGTTGCAAGAATGTCTATGAAATATAACATAAGGGCACAATGCAGCTTCTTTTCTACACAGTTGTTTGTTACTCTGACGCAGGCTGTTCGCTGTCTGTCGCCTCTAACTTCCTCTCTGGAGGATCATTTTAATGTAAATATAACTGAAATTACGGCACAGCCGTCGCCTCTAAGAATTATGTGTGCCATGATTTTTGTCAGACGACGTTGCGGTGATAAAAACCAGTCGGGCAGCAACTTGGAAATGACTTGGATCTGACTGATGGTTAACGTGTAGTCTTATCTTAATGGGCTGCATTTCGGTCACTATTTCATCCCCCTCGGAAAAAAAAACCCCTCCCCTTTTTCTCAAATCTCAAAAGAATGAAAAACGTTATATTAAAGCTTTCTCAGTCGTTAATTTGGACTGCAGAGGTTTTATGGACAATATAAAATGATTGCATCATGATGATGTGATTCATCAATGCTTGATTAACAGTAATAGCGAATTATCACCCGGCATTAACTGGGATGAAGGTTCAGATCTTCAGGGATTAAAAATCTGCTCTGTCACTCTGCCTCTATTTTCTAACAGCACATCCCGAAAGCAACAACTTGTCGGCAGCATCACTGTTAAGTGATTGCGAAGCCGCTGAGTGACAGTAAGCAGCGCCATAAACTGACTATTCAAACAACACAGGGCTCGCTTCACTCGTATTAGGAGACGTATCGTGGGTGCGTGTGAGAACAGACAGAAAGCTGAGGATCATGTCTGGTACTGTCGGACGGATTATAAATGCGTATGATGGATCTCGTCTGTGTCTGAGCTGCTCAATTGATCCGCAGTGGCTCTGAATAAGCTCAGTGTCATCAGCTAGTTTATTTTGCAATGTCACACCCCTGCCTTGACTTAATGTAGTCCTTTATAATACCCCAAAGTCAATATCCCGATTTGGATTCCTCCTGCAGGCCCGCGGGGAGAGTAAGTCGAGGCTGTTGTTAAGTATTGCAACCTACATTAACAGCAAAGAGATAAACTCATGCGTCCCATATTATGAGACAGACCCATGCATCAGAGCTCATTGGGGTTATCAGCGTTCGCGGATCTGTGCCGGGGTTATGGAGGAGAAATCTGATTATGCGGGGCTGCAACTTATTTTCCCTGCAAAGCTGAAGCCGCCACAGAATCGCATTACCAACAGCCGCACGTGGAAATGCGACTTAGTCTTGGAGACTGTGTGAGAAAGTGTGTGTATACTGCAAGGAACAGGCTTAGAAACTTGTATACATCATACTTTATAGTTGCAGTATGGATTCTGTGTAATCAATGATGTAAAATATAAAAACTTCAAATATTTTAATTTGAAACTGTATCTATAAATATCAGATTTTTTTTTTATTTTTTTTTTTTTTTAATCTCCAAATAGCCCACAACCCTGGATAGATTATGGCAGAATGGGTTGTTGACCAAAGACAGAAATGGACAACCCTCTTGGGTTGTTTTGGATCTCTGTGGTCTTTTGCATCTCCGTCAGGTTGTGTTGCATCTCTGAGTAATTGCTTTGCATGTCTTTGAGGTTGTTTAGTTTCTGTACGAGGTTGTTTTGTTTCTCTTTGAGGTTGTTTAGTTTCTGTACGAGGTTGTTTTGTTTCTCTTTGAGGTTGTTTAGTTTCTGTACGAGGTTGTTTTGTTTCTGTACGAGGTTGTTTTGTTTCTCTGAGGTTGTTTTGTTTCTGTACGAGGTTGTTTTGTTTCTCTGAGGTTGTTTTGTTTCTGTACGAGGTTGTTTTGTTTCTCTGAGGTTGTTTTGTTTCTCTACGAGGTTGTTTTGTTTCTCTGAGGTTGTTTTGTTTCTCTGTGAGGTTGTTTTGCATCTTTTTTCTGATTGTTTTCTCCATGTGTTTACAAAGATATACTGCATCTGTACTCATTATGCCTGTTACTTATAAACCAACTACCTCCTGACTCTCGTTGTCAGGAGTAGCCGATCAGATTCTAGAGGTTCTCCAGCCACCTATAACCACCCCGCTGGCCACGTCACTGTGCATCGCCCTCCGGAAGTTTAACCGTGAGAGATCTATCATTGGTCCCATTATATCTCCTCTCTGACAGTATATCCACATAGTTACAATGAGAATAGGTGTGACCCTAAAACAGGCAGTGGTGCTGAAGGCAGGGAAGTGGAGCACTGCTGTGCTTAAGGTTACTGCCTGGTGGGAGGGAAACAGGCTTCTGTGTGAAGCTATGATAAATAAAATGGAAGGGGAAGGCACTGTCTGTGCAACCCACCAAGATTAATGACCAAAGCACTACATAAAGTGAAATAGTTTATCTCAAGCCTAACAACATGAAACTTGTAAATGTGCCTGCCATTATTCTTTCCCGGACTCTGCGGCCATGCTCATGTTGCATTCATCGGGTTCGGGCATTAGACATTCAGAGAGGAAAGCTGCAGGAAATATTTCCCCCTTCAGACTCCACATTGGCTATTTGTCCAATCTATAGGTGGCTGGGGTGTTTCCTGTCTTCATATTTTGTGTCTTTTATGTTGAAAACTTGGCACATTCACAATAAGAGCAGAGCGCTGTGTTTCATACACAATGCTTTCAAGGCTACGCGGGCGAGAAAGTGCAGGATAACATCAATTCCACTCAATTTCCTCAGGACCTTGAAATGTGGGCCATGCTTTGTGTTGCATTTCTTTGCAAAATACTGATGAACAGCTTTCAGTCTTCTCTAAAGAACTGAGGCTTGTTGGTGTGTGTGTGTGTGTGTTGTTGTTGTTTTTTTTGTTTTTTATCCACTTGAAAATTGTGTTGTACCAGTGGAGGTAATTGGGTTTGACAGCCCAGTTAGTCAGATTTAACTGAGTTTTGTCACTGCTGTTTGCTGCAGTTAAACTTGTTTTGATGCATTATTAACAGCTTAAACAAATGTCCCCCAGCCCGGTGCCACTCGGCTCGGCCGCTCTGCTGCAACTGAACCGGTGATTTCTGTTTAATCAGGGAACAATCATTGCTCATGAGCACAGAATCCAAATTACACTATTTTTCGGTGTGAAGTCGGGCGGCATTATTATATAAAGATCATTTTCTGAGGCCAGGCTATTACATAAGTGTACCGTGAAGGGTTTTTCAGGATCTATTTGGCCAAATAAATGGACTTACCTGTAGGCCCACCAGAGATTGTCTTGCCGTGGGTAATGTGTGTGTGTGTGTGTGCGTGCGCACACAATTACATCAAAGAAGGTCAAGTCCGGTAGCAGAAATTCTTCTCACTGTTAGAGTGCAGAGAATTAGCGCTCTGCCAGTGGCTATCAATTTTGTCTTTTTAATCAGTCCCATTGTGTCATTGAGAGAAAAAAAAATAGACGGCTACGCTCAGCCAGATGGAGTACGCCGGCTTGACTACGCTGAAAGGACTCGCTACAAACCCACAAAAAAAAGGTGACATCTTCTTTTGGCCACTGTCTCTGTCCTTGACATCCAACATGTATAAATTCAAGATAGCAGTAAATTTAGACACTTTTTCCAACACCAGTAAATGGTTTTATTTTTGTTTCCAAGATTGTCAGTGTGGCCTAGAGTTTAAGGGAGTAGCACTACAATTTCTACTAGAAACAAACAGCTTTTAGACCCCTTCACTTTTTGCACACTTTATTGTCTTGTAGGTGTAATAAAACTTGCATTTGCCCAGTAATATACTCAGAAAATTGTAATGACTCAATTAAAATTGTTTTTCAATTTTTGCCAATAAAAAAACAGAAATCTGTCTTTTACAAAAGTATTCAGACCCTTTGTTGAGGCATTACCAATTGTGGTTAGCTCCGTCCTGTTTGGTTTGATTGTCCTTGGGAACTTGATTGGAGTCCATCTGTGGAATTTAACTATGTCCAATACTATGTATTGTTTAGAAAAGCTCACACTTATATATTAGTGTATGTAAGGTTCCAAAATGACCACTGCCAGGAACAAAAACCAAGCCATGACTTCAAAGGAACGCTCTGAAAACCCTTTGTAATAAAACTGTGACGAGACAGTGGTAGCGTCCATTGGAGCAAAATGGCCTTTGATAGTTTTGAAAAGGAAGAGGAAGGCAACCACAGGAAAGCTTAGAGTTGGACATGAGAGCAAGAAGGACTTTAGTCAGGAAGGGGACCGAGAACCCGACAGTCACGCTTACAAAGCCTCCGAAGTTCTCTGCTGAGAGAAGAACCAGAAGGACGACTATCTCAGCAGCACTCCATCTATCGGGCCTTGATGGAAGAGCCTCTCGATGGAGACCACTCTGAGTTAAAGGCATTTGACAGCCTGCTTGGAGTTGGTCAAACAATATTTAAAGGACTTTGAGAGAATGAGGGAAAAGAACTTCTCTTTAGGCAGAACTCCAAGCACCTATGTCGGTACCTGAGCACTGCTCATCACCTGGCGAATATTCCTGCAATGACGCATGGTGGTGGCGTTATGATATAGAGGTGACAAAAAGGAATGAGGGGACTGGTGAGAACATGGACCCAGAACACACAAGGAAAGCCTGAAAGCCAGACTTTAACTCTCTAAACAATTTGTGGGGAGACCTGAAAATATAAATTCAGAAAGCCTTTTCCACCATTTTGACAGTGGACGAGGATCTGCAGGAGGAATCGAATAAACTGCTCAAATCCAGTTGTGAGAAGCTTGGAGAGACTCAAAGGTGTAACTACTGCCAAAGGCCTTCTGCAAAAAAAAAATTCAGTTAATGGTCGAAATACTTTTTGTTTTGTTTTAGGTTTGCCATATATTTGCCAAAGTCTCTAATAAAACTATTGTGTTATTTAATTTTTTTCTACGTCAGCGAGTATATTTCACTCGACTAGTGGAGTTTAATAGCAAAAAAAATGCAGCATCTATTTCAAACAGAATGATAAACAATCCTCGTAATCACAGAGCAAAGTCCTCTCTTCAGAATTTCAATTTTACATCGAAATACTCAACAGCCATGCAGAGAAAAATCCATCCGAGATGAGATACACCTTTTTTCTTCACAATGTACTGGAATGCAGTGAAGCCCACAACCCACATAGAAAAGGAAGCAAGTAGGAAGTCTTGTTTTACTCATTTTACTTCAGCTCCCTCGCTGTTTCCGACACAACCGCTGTTGTTATCGTGTCCTCCACCTACAAATAAAACCCAGCTGGATGCAACAATTGCAGGCGAGTCTCTGGGGAAGTCAGAGAATCACTGTTTAAGGGAGGAAGTTCAAGTACACGAGTCAGACTGTGGAAAAGTGAATCAAAAAACACTCCGTTGCGAAATATTTAAAATTTCATTATATTAAACTTCCGTTATATCCTATTTATGGCTGGTAGTTTTTTTTTTTTGTTTTCCACGAACAGCCTTGCACTCTTTGTCAATTTTCAACCATCATGATGGAACAGTGCATGCTTGTATTGTACCAGACCTTAATGCGGGAAACATTTTGTTGTACAGACAATACCAGCAGACTGACAGTTGAAGGACTTGTGGTTTGGATGGGTTATCAGTAAAAAAATAAAAAAAATAAAATAAAGATGAACAGAGTTTGAGCAAAAAAAAACAACATTTTTTTTTAACATAGTTTGACTCACTTCAGCGACAAAACATTGAGAGCTTAAAGTTATTTGACAGGTGGTGTAGTTTAGGATTTGTAGAAACTTTTTAATACGCTGAGGGCTTGAATCACTTTCAGATATACTTATTGGTTTCATGTGGAAACTATTTGTGCTTCCAAATAGCTTTCCTCCAGAGCCACAGGTGTTAACCTGCGTTGGGGATCCTCGTTATTAGACCCATCCACCATGCCTACCTGGCCATAATTGGAAAAATATTGCAACCATTTAAACATGCTTAAATAGAAAAACATTTGAAGAAAAAGACAGTTTGCATGAAGACACAGCAACTGCAACAGCGTAGATACTTGAATTAACCTTCATATCCAAAAAAAACTCAACAATACTCTTTTCTGATGCTTTTTTTTTTTTTTTAACTCTCAAGTTGTAGTGAGGTCTAAAAATTTCTAATGCACCATTTGAGGTGAGCCACGTGAGACGTTTATTTTTATGCATCGTTATAAATGTCAGTTTGATTTTAAGTGCTAATAGCCACTGCTGCAGAGGGGATGTAGCTGGCGAAGCCAATGCTGAAAGGCTAGCAAGCCAGTGAAGATGTTCACGCTGGTCAGTCACAATGACTCGGTGGAAAATCTTCTCTATTTTCTCCGTCCTGGGCTCTTTGGCAAAATTTGGTTGACAGAACTGTAATATCGTTTAATTTAATAAAGAGTTTTTGAAGAGAGATGTTGTTCGCTGAGCTCACGTTCGCTAGATTGCCAGCTCGGTTTCAGGCAGGGCAGAAAGTTCAGCCCGGTTTACGTTTTAATGCCCTCGACTCTCCGAACCGTCTGCAAATATAAGCCTCCTCCACGTTGGACTCGTACAATTCCCTCTCCCGGTTAAGTCAGCTTGCTGTTGGGAAACGGCACAAACTCACGTAACCGAAGTTGAAGCAAAAATGTTATTTCGCCCCGACACTGATTTGAAATGATTCCATTGATTTCTCTGTTAAATACGCAGCGAATACCATAATTAAAATGCACGTGTCGTCGCTACCGCTGAGGACAAACCTGGACCGAACAATCCAACCAGGACTGCAGTCATAAGAAGTGTGACCATGACCAAGTAATCATAAAAGATAGAGCTTCAACTCCTGCAGCAATAAATACTGTATTTATATACTTTAGAATTTGCTCCCCAATTACGTTGAGAGATGCCAGAAATATCACTGATGCCTCCCTCCTGTTATATCTCCTCCGACAACAGCCGCACTTTCCCATTCATGCATCCATGCATGAGAACGAAGCGTTCTGAGTGGCGATTCTCTTTTAAGTCTCGCTGCCTTTTTACTTTCAGTGTAAAATGACTTGAATATCAACACGTTCTGCTTGCAAAACGTATAACAATCTAAGAACATCATCTTGAAGATGCACTTGTTACCTTTATCTATGCGGCATTATTGCTGGCATTTACCCCCTCCCCCCTCTCCTCCCCGCCCGCCCGCCCTCCTTCCCCAACCCCTCCGACCACGCACCGTACTGCCTCCCCTCCTCATTTTCACGCTTATAAATTTCAATGCCGTTTCCCTCTAAAAGGCTTCAATGCAATTTCTCCTGACACACCAGTTTTCTTTTTAATGTCTCGTCGCAAACCAGACGTGCGATGTTCCCACTCCAACTCGGTGACCTTGCTGGGGGTTGAGGGGGGGAGGTGAGGGGGATTTTTTTTTTTTTTTTCCCTGGGTAGAGCAAAAATGTGAATCAATGGATAGCTGTATCCGTCAGATGATGAGTGATGTCTTTGTGTGAATAGAGGCCTGGGTGGGCGGAAACAACGCAATCCTTTTCAATTTTGGTGAACCAACTTTTCCAGCTGTAGACTTTTACAGTTCGGAGTCGTCTTACGGTCGCTCGTGTTTGTTTAGAATATCCGAGTCGGAAGCTGTGAGCGAGTTGACGTGCTTTTCTCAAAATTCTCTTGGTAATTACAAAATTACAGTCATAAAAACTACAGGTCACACATCAGATGCACTTGACTATATGTCAGGAACTATGTGTGGTTACATGTAAACAACACGATATTTATTTATGGAGAGTCTGAAATTTGCCAAACTGAAGCTGGTTTAGGTCGTTTTCTAAAAAATAAAGGGGTTCATATTTGAAAAATTACAACCGCCCTCCTGCAGTTACCCCCGCTGCCCTCTCTATCCTAAGCCCCTCCCACCAGGTAAGCAACGGTAGATGCGTGCGTTTCATGTGCTCATGCAACCCAACAGTTGTCCACCTTCACTGGGCGAACAACTCCTTTGTCTTCCCGATGGCCAAAGGTCTCTCGCCTCCTCAGTTTTTGGACGGTACGTGGCGGAATTGGCGGTTGGTCGTCGTGCCAACACACTTGCGTAAAGCCTGCCTCCGCCTCTCGGGTCTCTCGTCGCCACCTGTCCATGGCCGGCAAACCTCTCCCTTGTGGACGCTGCAGCCGACGGGGACCGGCGGGTTGACCTTGGCGTGACGGGCGTCGCGCCAAAAGCCCCGCATCCTCCACAGGCTGGGCCTACCTCCAAGTCTGCGTGACCCCGTGTCCCCTAGCACCCTCTGGCAGCTTGCCCCGAGGGCTGACGGGCTCGACATCGGGCCGGTGCAGAGTCCCCGTCCGGTGAAACTCGGCCCCGGCCCACCACTCGGGAACCTTAACCTCGGCACGAAGCGTCGGCGTCACCCGGGTCGCCCTCCGGGTCGCCCTCCGGGTCGCCCTCCGGTGCACCCCGGACGTAGCGCGCTTGAGCTCGGTGGTTCGATGTCTCCGAGTTGCTGTCGGTGCAGGAAAAGCAATTTTTTTTTCACGAGGACTTTTTTTTCTGATATCTGAAGGAGAACACACACACACACACATATTCTCTTTCTAATATGACAATCTCGTCGTACGTCCTATTCATCCCACCTTCAGATCCTAACAACAGCTAGCCCTCTGTATGATGAAGCGCTCCATATGCCACAGATGATGTATCGCTGACGTAAATAAATAAAGAAGCCACCGCGGCTATGATAGACACTGACACAGCTCCGATCGCTTGATATATGCAGAGGAATTACCAGGCTGACATTCAGAGACAGAAAAGGCCCCGGCAGAGGAACATCAGCCGCTCTGATCTGTTTTTGATTGTTCATTTGTACGTGAGCTCGTACGCCACCTGAGGCACACGCCGGATGCCGAACGGCGGGGCGACCGACGCGCCGAGCCGCGGGAAAAAAAAACCACACACAAAATAAAGAATAGGCGGACGAAGAAGGGAGCGTCGCTTCCTGATGAACGGTCGCCCGACTCCCCCGCCCCCGTCGCGTCCGGCCCGTTGCGAATGTGACACTTTGCGAAGGCAATCTTGCGCGCGAGCGGCAGAGGTCAACGCCAGTCGTATCGCTCATCGCCGCCGCTTTCCTCCTCGTAATCTGCTGTCACCAGAAAAAAAAAACCCGAGCGGAGGAGGGGAGGGGAGGGGGGGGGGAGGCGTCCGGAGTGACAGGCCAGAGAGCTTTAGCGTCCGCGTAGAAGAGAGGAACGGACCAAACTGGCGTGACACGAGACATTTTGTAAAACCCACTCGGGCTTTGAATTTCTTTTCATTTTTTATGTTTGTTTTGTTTTTTTGGAACCTGCCAGGTAGGACTTCGCTAATCCTCTGAAAATGATTGATTCAGCCAAGCAAGCTGGACTTCTTTTTCTGACTCCCAAACATCTGACAAATATTTTTTTATCTTTTGGCCTCATTTGACTCTCCCCCCTCTCTTGCGATATTATCTCCCCCTGTAGTTCAAACGCCGGATGGCCGGCACTTTCTTAATATTGGCAGCTGTTTTGGATGACAAAAGCCCTGTCGTAGCCGCAAATCCATGAAAGCCATTCTGTCTAAATATCGTAGCTTTTACTCGCCACCCGCTCTGTTATCTGTTGGAGGAGTCTTTTCTTATCTGGAAAAGAAGTTTCCACGGCACTTCTTCTTTTTCTTTTTTTTTTTGCTGTTGTGTTGTATCTCCGTCCTTTGAAAGGTCATTCCTTTCGTCTCCTCCGTTTGGACTTGTTAGCTCGCGTTAGCCCCCCCTCCCCCTTCTTGTTATCTCGTTTGCTCCCCGCATCTATGAATTAATAAAGTCTCTCGACATTCAAATGACGCCCTCTGATGATGTTGCTCGGCGTGTTCGGCTCCGGCCCGCAGAGTGCCAGTTCCCCACCCCCCCCTCCCCTCCCCTCTCCACCCCTCTCCTTGACAATGACGACGTCAACCGCTAACTAATTGCGATGATGGTCCCTGTGGCCAATTACATGAGTCGCCAAACACCGACTTTTACAGCTGATCGTTTATTGAGTCATTAGCAACGGCCAACTTTTATGATCTCTGCTATGCCACATGAAAATCATTGTGTTGCTTTGGTGTTTAGCCGAGTGTTTATCTCCGCAGATGATAAACAGCGATGAGGCACGGAAGCGTTGTGTTTTTCACAGTGCTTGGGAGTGATTGAAATCCTCAAATGATCCCCGACGTCAGTCTTCGACTAACGATGAAAGATCTGATTGTTTGCTCTCTTCGATGAAAGAGTTTAACCCTTTAAACCTGATGGTTTGGATATTAAATAAAAAAATGTCTTTTGGAGCTCAAACTTGCACAGTGTACCCTACAGTTTTTCCAAAAAAGATCTTTTATTTCCTATCACTGAGCAGTTTATTAGAAACACCTGCAGACCTGCTTTATTCATGCGAGTCGAGAACAGAAATCTGGCTTTGGCTCCGTTCGGGGGAAAATAAAAAACAACCGGAAAAATGTTTCACTGGTCTCAAGAATCTCCAATTTCTACTGAGGCTGCAGAATTTGGCATCAGACCAACAACCAATGGACTATATGACAATTCCTGAAGCAATATGACACAACTAGGGGGCGCTTTAACGTCATTAATTGGCACGACGGTGATGTGGTCGGTCACGTGTGTAAACATTCCAATTATACAAGTTTTCAACGTAATAAAATATGTAATCAAAGTATAAATGTTTGTTAGTGCGATCTGCCCATTCAATGGCAATACATGGGGCCCGACTAATAACTGGAAAACAATCAATCATGTCAGTAGACTCTTATTGTGCTTTTGAAAATGATCCGATTCACGAATGGAACAAAAACAGATTCCTAATTCATCCGCAGCTGTCGTTATTAAAACCCTCCAACACGAAAGAAAAAAAATAATGCAGCTCTGCAGTAAAAGCCTGATGCTCCTGATGATCATGTTACTGTGAACAAAAAAAAAAAAGCTAATAAACACAGGCTTCGTCATCGTCGCATTGCTGTTTATTCCCTTTAACGGTGAAACAACAGCAGCATTATGACGTTAAACTGAAGAAAAAAAAAAAGAAGCTTTTGTTGGGACTTAAAAATACCGGGGTCATCATGGACGTCACCCCTTCAGGACAAAACAAACAACCTCCCAGACACGTCACTCCATCCTGAATCCTGCTTTGTAAAGCGTTGACATGTAATTCAGTACGTCTCAATGAGGACCTGTCAAAGGAGACTGTATCTTTTGAGCCTCCAAGATTACGGTGCAGCTTTGACAGGCTTATTTATCATGTTCTGTTTTGATATGTATCCAGTACGGCCTGGGGTTTTCAATTGTTTGTTCCATTGTATTTGCCCGCAGGCGAGGATAGAAAATGCATCTAATAAATGCCTGAACGTAACCCCCCCCCCTCTCCCCACCCTCCCCTCCCCCAAAGTGGGATCCTCGAAGACGACGATGATGCAGACGTTGAGCGGTGATGCTTACTGGTGATTTCTTCCTCAGACTGGGAGTATCTGAAGGCCCTCGTGTGATTTGTGCGTCCCGACACGTCGTCGGACTGTTTGACTTCCGTCTGACAGCGTGCGCTCGCTTGGTGCTTGACGGTATTTTTTTGGGGCAGTTCCGATATATTATCATCGGCAGTTATGACGCGTTAGTAAATTTCCAAAGGCCGCCAAGCATCCGTCCGTAAGCCTTAACGCGGTAAACAAGCTCCTAATGAACGCGGCTGTGAATCATTCCCCCCCCAAATAACCTAAATTGTTTGGGGGGGGGGGGATTATTCCGAAAATTCAGTGTTTCTGGCGAATACGTGATATATTCTCCTCTCCTAATGGTTAAAACTGTCGCGTTCTCGCATTTAATGCACCATGACGAATGAGCCGCAGGAAAAACTCGTGTTTTTCTTTTCCTGTGTGCAGCGTTGGCTGATGCTGACCAACAGCCGCCTCGACTCCCTTCTTTTTTTTCTTTCCTTGGCACGGAAAAAGTTGGCGGCAGGTTGAATGTTTGGCCAACGTTATCCATCATTTACAATCACCGGTAGCTGTTGCCTGTATGTGTGCGCCCTGCCGGTGCAACATCATTGCTTGCTGCTGGTTATTTTAAGGGGGGGAGGAGAGGGGCATTAAGTAATGCATGGGTCCCTGCAGGTTCATTTGCGCTTGCGGGGTGGGAATGTAAAAAATCACACTTGTGCCCCTTTAGGTTTACAGATGGTGTGAAAAGTCCAAAGAGAAGCCATTCGTTTTTGTTTCGCGACCCAACTTTGTGCTTTTTTTTTTTTTTTATATTTATTTTCTCTGCATTGATCTCTGGCCCGAGGCAAAATGTGGACGTCGCTGGAGTTGAGCCAGAGGACCGAGGTTGGACGTTTCTCGCAGTGGGCTGCTGTTGCGAGCCGAGTAAACTTTATGCTCCTACCGCGAGCGGCTCGGTTGATGGGTCGCTCTGTTTTTGACAGATTGAAGGTGTAGATCGCTGGAAGGCTTCAATTCCATCTGTTTAGTGGTCCACGAAGTTTCGACGGTACAGAAAAAGGAATAACACACATCTTTCATAACGGTACAAGTGCTAATTAGATAACTGTAATGGAAAATAAACAGTGAAAAATCAATGGGTTTTGCTTTCAAGCTCCACCATCAGCCCCGACGATGCAGGCAGGCCTCCTCCGAGCATCGTTTTTAGTTTGGACACACTCGTTCCTGTTGCCTTTCAAATGAAAGCTGGAGCGCACTGGGAAGTTTTGAAAGGCCGTAATCAACTTCTCATTGATTTTGCACTTACAGGCAAAACTGTCGGGTTGCGTAACAAAATCGCGCTGGTGGGGGAGAAATCAAGGAAGCACGGCAATCTGATTGGCTGTCGGGCGGCCGGTGATTGTGAAAAGTTGAGGCGCTCATTGACCTTCTACGCGATCGACTGAGCCCGCCTCATCACTCCCGTCATTGTAGTTCAGTGTAAATGAGTTAAGAGCTGATGTGGAGCACAGTGGTTTCCCCCGAGTGCTGCTCGGTAAGTGTTCAGAGCCTAATTTAATGTAACACGATGGGAGCTTCACCGCCCGATAACCCCAAACCACCAACCTCCCTCCGTTCTAATATCTACAAGGCTCAGTGTGCTTCTCACATCAACCTCCCACCGCCCGGCGGAAAAAATACATTCTGTTCAAAACTTTTCCAAACTTTTCCGAGGTGTTTTAAAGCTCAGTCAACTTAGCAGTGTGTAAACAATTATTGTGAAAAATGACGACTTGTGTCATGCATAAAGGAGATACCGACTTGCCAAAACTTTTGCTGACATTGCAATTTCGCCTGGTATTTAACAGGCACATCCCGTTGAGGACTGTTTCCAGTCGTTGCATCCTAATAGGTTATTATCGAAACTATTTGAGCAGCCAATCGGGATTGATCACCGTTGTGCAGCAAAACTCTACCACAACATCATCGCGTTGAGCCACTGACTGCTGAGTGAACCTTCATGTGAACAGGTTTTCCAGATTATAATCCTTCCCTCCAGGATTTCAGAGAACATTTTTAATATGGTTGCGATCCAAAAATTCGGGATTTTGCTCTGCCAAAAAAATTGTGGTGTAATTTTGGGGGTTTTAAGTGATTTTATTGTTGCAATAATTACCAAAAATTGCACTTTTGAGAATGAAAGTGTTCTTTTATTTTAAAATCCCGACCTAATAACGAGTCGTTTACTACGGTAACACCATTGTGTTCATCGCAGAAATATTTTAGTTGTAAAATCTCTTCTTAAATTTTGTTTAACTTGGCCCAAAATTACAAAAAGGTCATTGAAGTGAAGTGTTTAGAAAGGTTTACTTTGCGCCGAAGTACCTTCAACAGAACTTCTAACGGAGGACTTCTTTTTTTGCAGAAAAATTGTAAACTGCCGCATATATAGCGGAGAACTTGTGTTAATTTTTTGCGATTGCAAGACTGTGATTTTCTGGAAGGAACGTACAATCCGAGCTAAATCTGAAACCGTGAGCAACAAGTCAGGCAGAGCCGGGGCTAAACAAAGCTGTGCATTGGTAAAAAAAATATATATATATATATATAAAAGAGCTTTATGACTTCAAGCACTTCAAGTATTTGTGTGAAGAACTTCGGTCTTTTTTTTTCCTGACAGATTATTCATTTGATGCCGAACATTTCGACATATGTTCGCTCTCTGAGCTCTGAGCCGTTCGTCTCCTCTTCAAATCGGCTCCAGTTGGTGCTTAAAACCTGCTCGCTTCACTGCAGATGGTTGGTTTATTCTTTTTTTTTTTTTTTTTTTTTTTAACTCTGACGTCGGCCTTTTCGACCGCCGCTTTGGTCTTTTGCGGAATAAGAACATTCAATGTCGGAATTTTACAAGCCGAACTGCTAAAAAACAAAAAGGTAGTCCGGTTTTGAGCGCGGCTACACGGAGACATAAAAACGTGTCGTGGACCGGTTACGGCAGAAGCTGCATGAACGCTATTCTACAATGAAAAGAGGTGTTGAGTGGCTTTATTACATGAACTTATCCTCCGCCACAGCCCGGCATGACACTACAATGACATGTATATATATATATACATATTCCTGACGACATGTTGCCGGGTCGAAACGACACAATGTTCTTGATTGGTTTCAAGCGTACCGAACCCATTTAAGTGTCGCAGCTCAATCTGAATGGCACCCGAGATACTTAAATCAGATTGCGTCTGTTGACAAATGTTACCTCCACCGTAAGGTCCGGGGGAGGGGAGGGGGGTCATTTGTCTCTTTTTCAATTTGCTTCAGAGGTTTGAAAGTACAGATGGGAAAAACCACAGGGGGAAAAAAAACAACACGTCGGGGTTTGAAATGTTTGCCGTGCACCTAGTGACACGGACGACTTATGTGTGTAGGGTCTCCGCTGTCTCGCCACAGTGCCCGGAGGGGGGGGGGGGGGGCACTCTTTGAACAAGATTGGCAATCTCTGATCTGTCCAGATGGAGCCGATAGTGAGGTCGGAGGGGTTTATGTTTTAAACCCCAGCTGAAGATGGCAGGAGAGAGAGAGAGAGAGAGAGAGAGAGAGAGAGAGAGAGAGAGAGAGAGGGCAGATCAATATTAGGGTTTAATATTTCTGGGATTAGAAAAAAAAAAAACTCCTTTACCAGCCTGGAGCATTATGTTTACGCTCGAACAACACGCCTTTACGGCCGGCGCGATATAAAAAAAACAAAAAAAACATCGAAGTTCACTGTCATCGAAATAAAAAGGTAAAAAAACCCAAAAGGCATCAGAGGAGGTTTAAATCCGTCCATCCGGTTCGCCCCGCTCGCTTTTTTTTTTTTTTTTTACCTTTTTGAGGTCACTTTTATGAGTGAAACCTCACGTCCTGACCCGGCTCAGTTTTCCCTCTCCCCGGCTGAAAATTACCTGGAGATGAGGGGAGTGACTCCGGGCCAAATCTCAGGTGATGGATTCTCCGTGGAACAAAAAAAACAAAAAAAGGGGGCAGATTGTGATAGATGGGCAGGTCCAAGAGCCATTTCTCAACTGCCTTCCACCAGCTGGGCTCACCCATGGAAAATGGCCTCTACAGGACACTGCGGCATGGCGCTTTTTCTTTTTTTTTTTTTTTTATATTTGGAAAAAAACTCAAGAGAAGTTGTCTGGTTCGCGCCAAAGTCAACATTTTAAGTCACCTCTATGTGACAGTAAAGATAACGGATGCGTATCGGGGAACTGAATAAGCGTCATAAGGTGATACAAAAAAAAAAAAAAAACACAAGTTCTTCTGTTCGTCTCGATCTTTCTGCTTTTAAGTGCATCAGCCTCAGTTAGCTACTTTCCTAAATTCCTCGGGATGGACCTCATTGAAAAAACATTCTGCACGTAAAGAAATGTGTTGTTTCAAACGCTGGCAGCGGACGTAACCGAGCAATTAACCCTACGTACTGTAACTCTCTTTAACTTAGAGGGAATTGTTAGAAACTGTTTTATATCCTTCACGTACCACCGTTGAAAATGCAAAATAAAAAAAATGTATGTCGTTGCCCATGACAACACAGTCACATGGGAAGTGTCGGGCAAGTTACTGGAAATGATAAGCTATTGCTCATTATACATTCCTCATTGAAAGTGGAATATTGCATTTTAAATGACATTTTTTTTTTGCTATTTTACTTTTGTTCCTGAAGTCAGATGAGTTTTTTTTGGTGGAGTCAGCCCCCTAGCGGTCGTCGGAGGTATTGCACGTTGATGGCACTTGCGCATTGTCATACCTGGAAGCTACGTCCACTTTTATGTACGGTATGTTTTTGCATTTTACTCATAAGATAAACCACACCCCATGTGACTGCCAAAGGCTTATAGGAAATGGTGTTCTTTAAAGGCAGCTAAAAAAGAAAACATGAACATTGAATAACGCGGATATTGTTATCCTTATCTGAAAAAATAAAATGTGTGTAAAGTTTCAGTTTGTCTCCCTGTGCAGACTGGTCGAAAACATAACCTTAAATCCGAACACAACAAGCAATGTTTATTACAGTGTGTCGTAATCTGCATTATTAATGTCATGGGTCATTAACACTGTATTCAGACACTTATCAAATTGTCAGAGTGCAGAAAAGATACTGACCCATGACTGGCAAAAATTCTGTGTTGAGTCATTACTCAGCTCTTCGGTTTATGACCAAAAAAAGAAAAACATGCATCACTTCCCCTTTCACCAGGGAATTTAGCAAAACCAAAGACAAAAAAATAAAAATAAAAAAACCAAACGAACTGGCAACAGGTCAAAGCAACCAGATTAGCAAATTCAAATCATTTTGTTCACCTTGTTTTTAGTTGTTTTTTTTCCCCCTGTGACTTGGTGGCCACAGTCGATAGCAAGCTTCACAGAAAGATGGTGTCGCTGTCACCCCCGCCCCCCCCGCCCCCCTCCACCCGGCGCCTTGAGAAGTAGAAAAATAGGTTCGCGGTTTTGAGCGGCTTATCTACGGCAACATACGAAGACAGCGGCCCCAGTGAGGAAATGTCTGCTTTTAATTGCTTCTTTAAAAAGCCGTAGCAGCTGCACATGGGAGAGGGGGGGAGGATGGGGGAGGAGGGGGGGGTATTTATTTTATAATAATAGTCTCCAGAATACGAAAAACATTATTGAATAATATCGCTTATTCTGGACGGTGTGTACACTTTTGTTTAACACAATGCTTCGGGTTAACTCCTTCAAGCCTCAAGGTTTTTTTTTTTTTTTTTTTTTTTGTAGACTCCTAACCCGGAAAAAGAAAACAACTTCTTTGTATTCAATCTCGTAACAGCTGTCAGACGTCAAGCGAACAACCTTGAGGTTAATGGATACGAGAGACACTCGGTTTCATTGTCAACATCAACACCCGGGAGTTCGGGGAAAAGCTGCAGCGACGTTCTCTGTTAGAGTAAATAACAGCTTTAAAATGATGAATCCGCTGTAGGAATTAGAGATGCCGTCCTTTGCGCGGTTTCACATCCCACCGCGTCATAAAAGCGCTTCATCGGCCCGTTTCATTTCACTTCCCGATCCTGTCGCGATTCCTTGATTTCCGCGCTTCTGTCGCGGGTAAATGTTGTTGTTGTTGTTATTTCCAACTTTGTGCTGTTTTCTTTCGGGCGCTCCCTCATTTGTCCGACTGCAACGCCGTGAACGACAGTTTGTTCGCAAACTCGAGGGAAGTAAAATGTCTCCGTGCACAATTTGTTACATTTTAGAAAGTTAAGTAGAAGAAGTTCGCAGCCGACAGCTTGCTGCATCATTTTGCATATTGATGAGGGGAGCGGTGATTTCCTACAAACCGCCGAGAGTCTTTAACACTTTTAAGCGACCAAACTTCAAGTCGTACATTCGTCACGCGAACTGGTTTTAATTGCGGTCGCGCGTACTCCTTGCGAACGCAATAATTCAGAGAACGATGACAGAAACGTCATTTTTCCGCAGATGCTTCGTGTGACGATGTCATTCGACGTCGGTGCGCCTTCCCGCAGGAAATTGTTAGAGGTCGAACTGGTTTTGTTGAAATTTCCGTGAGCGTCCTTTCGCGACAAACTAGTGTCGTCCGACTCTGAATGCGATTCCCACATCAGAGGAACAGAAGAAAAAAAAAAGACTCGGAAACCAGAAATTACAATTTATTTTCAATGCGTGAGGTTTAACTAACCCGTCGCCGAGGAGACGGAGGCGTCACTCAGCTGCACGTTTAACCCCCTAAAATAAGGTAACGATGTGTGGTGTAAATGTGCGGCATTAAGCGGTGGTCGTATAATGAGTCAACTATTTAGAGGCTGCTAAAGTTGAAGTGTGCATCGTCTAATTTGTAGGAAACAAAAGCTGCGACGTCCTTCAAATTCTCACTTCTTGAATTTCAACCATTCCTTTTATTCCATTTGTTTTTTTTCTTCACAGCAGAGCCCTTCAGGAGCTTTTTATTTATGTCATTTTAGTTGGTTTTTTTTTTTTTTGGGGGGGGGGGTTTAGTAGGGGAACAGATAACCATTTCCTTTTTTAAAAAGGGTCCGGTTGCCGAGTCTCGGCTGGAGAAAGAGAGAGCTTCTGTGACGCCGGCCGGATCCTTCATTATTTCTTATTATTATTATTATTATTCTTCTTCTTATTCTTATTATTATTATTATTATTTATCACCTCTATATTAGCCAGAGTACGATGCAAATGTCTGTGCGCTTTACAAAGGGCAACGCCATTCAAGGAGTTGCTGTTTTTCCTCATGTTTATTTTAATCCGATTCCTCTCCCAGCTAATCCCGGTCGGTTTCTTCCGACACGCGTGGGGATCCCCGCCGTTTATTTATTGAATTTTTATAATTATTATTTTTATTTTCACCTCCACAGCGGGGCCCGCTCTCCGCACTTTCTTCAACGGTCACGTCCGAAACCGAGATTGTGGAAGAAATATGACCGAGTGCCTGGGTCATCCATCATCGGGGCTGCCCGGGCTATGAAATACAGGCCGGGGCCGCCGACCAACAATGAGTCCTATCTTGTATGTTGGACCTCATGCTGGTGTATTTATCACCTATGCGGCTGCACAACGTGTGATTCATTGAACGGTCGCCGGTACAACGTGCTGACTACCATCTCTGGGCAGCCGGCCCGCCGCTCTATCTCTGATAATGCCCCCCTCCAATGCCCTCACAGAAGGATATGCAATCTGGGCTTTTTCGTTTGTTGCCCCTTGTTGTGCGCTTATGAAAGTGTGTTTATATTGTTTATGTCTTCGGGGGGGCGGCCGTCTAATAAGACCCGGCCGCCTGAGGGGTGAAAACTTGGGCGAGGCGTTGTTCAAAGTGGAAGTGACTTTCCGAAGGAGTAAAAAGCTTCGTCTCAGAAGCCGGTGGAAGGAAATCAAAGGTCACCTTTGTATCTTTCGAGTATTTATGTACGCGTATCTAAACCGTACGACAAAAATGCACGTCTTGCTTTCTATAAAAAAAAAAACGGCCAAACCGAACGATTCGCGTACGTGTAAACCCGCTTGACAGCATCTTCCAAGACCTCACAAGTAGTCACCCAGAAAAAGTCTTAGTCAGCAAAGTTGTTGTTTAGTCGCAGGGAGAAAAAAAAACAACCAAAAAACAAACTCAAACTTTCCTTCTTCAAAGACGTTATCAACAACTTCCCGAACGGCGTCCTCGGCTGAGCCTTCCTCTTCAGGACGGTGACTCGGCGCGTAAGCCGCCGTAAAGCGACACAGAGGCCGCGAGGCTGACGGACGTTTCTTTCGAACCGCGGTTCGCGTTTTTGTTACGCCGTAAACATTTGATGCGTTTTTTGTTTTGTTACGTTGTAATTTTGTGAGCGCGGTGAAGGATTTTAGTCCGTACGCTCGACACAGATCGGGTTGTTGTCATTTTAGCCGGTCGCCATTTTCCGTTCAAATGGAGAAAAAAAAATGCATAATTAAATTCATTTTAAAACTCATTATTATGGTTTTATATTCCTCTGCAATGTCGCACGTTACTTATTTTAAAAAAAAATGTTTTAACATTGAAACTACTGAAATACGATGCCCCCCTCCCCCACCACTTTTTTTTTTTTTCAAGTATTAAATTAGAATCAGAAACTTACAACAACGTGGTGATATCTTTAAGTGGTCGGCAGCTCTAGAAATTTCAGATCTGGAGAACATCTTTCATCTTCGTCGCAGCAGCTGGACGGTCAGATAGTTATTTCTTTTATATTTTTTTTTTCAATTTTAGGGAGATTTCAGTGATTAAATGACACCACAACCGCCCCCCCCCCCCTCCCTTCCCTCCCGCGCTTGTATCTCCACATAAACTCTTCCACATTCAATTTGCTCCCGATCAGATCTATTTATCTGAACGCGTGGCAGGAGATTCCACTTACTGCCCACTGAACTGCTGAACGGGCATATTGTTTTTAAAAGGACGAGCCGTCGGGGGACAGACGCTGCTTTCTCCTGCTCGTTGACCAGAAACCGGGCCTTTTTTTTTTTTTGCACGGTGTTATTACGACTGTATGCCTTCCTGGACTTGCCTCAGCTACTTTTCTTTCCCCCCCCCCGAGTTCATTATGCACACAATCTGTGACAGAGTACATTAGTTCTACGTACTGTACAGCTGCCAGCTCCGGTAATCTAATAGTAATATATAAATTCCTTCTGGCAGGCCAATAAAACTCAGATTAGTTTCCCGGCGAAAGGTACACTCTTGCAGCGGTTGACAGACATGTGAAGAGAGGCATTAGCATATCATCGGCGCGGGGCTCTCCGGGGAACGGAGACGACGCCCCCCCCCCGGTACTTCCCCGTCACCTCCGCCAGCGCTACACAAGAAAAAAAAAAAAGCGAGTGATTCGGTTAACAACTACTTGATTTAGTGCGAGCTCAGTCAGACCGGGGAGATGTGTTTTACGGGTTCATCAGCGTTGCAGGTGGTGGGAGGGAGAAGGGGAGGGGGGGGAGGAGAGAGGGGAGAACAAAAACAAACGGAAAGTGTCAAATGGATTATGGAAATTAGAGCGTAGAATCTGCTTTATGCTGTTTTGATGTTGTTTTACCCCCCAAAAAAACGTTATTATTGTGTTGTTGTTGTTTTTTTTACCCCCTTTTGGAAAGACGGTGATAAAGACAAACAATGCAAAGTTAACTCCGCAAGCCGGAATTGAATTAAGCGAAAGTGGAACGTAAGTGCGTTTGAGCTGTTTTTTGCATTATTCATAAGGGAGCGTTACGTATATTATTTTAGTGTGCAAAAAACAACAACAAAAATGTATATACGTTTTTTTTTTTTTTTTTTCTAAGCTGTCGGCTGTTAAACGCTTTAAGCGACCGCTCGGATATTACCTCAGTTAGAAGGCAGGATAATGCTATCATTTGCTCCCGGTGTTACAAAAAAAGATGTGTACGAATTGTCCATAAAACGAACCCCCCCCTCCCCCTCCACACACACACAGAGGGGAGGCTTATTTTCCAAATCATGAACACTGAGCATATAAAGATGATAATCTGTGTCATATATCGGCCTCGCCGCGCGTCAGAGGGTCACCTTCTCGGGGGAGGCAAAAAAAAAAAAAGATGTTTTGTAGATGCTAAACTGCTTTTTCAAGGCCCCTCGACCTCCTCCCCAACCACGCCGCCTCAAGGCCTGCTCTATATTCATGACATAACCGCTTACTCATACCTAATATTTGTGAATAGCTCCCGTCCTGTTCCGGTAAAGAGCCGCCGCGCCACCGGAGCCGCACCGGCACCTTTTTATTGATCGGTACACAATAAAAGGAGCACAAAACTACCTCTTGGAAATTAGATTTTTTTTTATTTTTTTATATACTACTGAAATATGCCGGCTGAAATTGCATTACCTCAGCACATTCATAACATGTTTTTTTTTCTTCTTCTTCTTCTTCTTCTTAAACAAAGTTGGAAATTAAATCCCGGTCCTGCGGGTGTTTGCTGTTTTTTCCCCACTTCAATCCTCGCTATCAACAAAAGGGATCTTTTGTAAGTAAAAGAGAAACGTACCCTAAAGGAAAGTATTCCTGGACAATTGTGACTGTCTTATTTTCTGATATGGTAAAGTTATTTAAAAAAAAGGGGGATAGTGCATTCAAGTAAGAATAGTTTTCGGACTGAATGATTTACTTTTCTGACGATTTTCCTTTTTGCGAACTGTCAAAATGAGGCTCCCCCCCTCCCCCCCACCCCCCACCCCCGTCGCTCCAGACTGTGGATGTAATATAGCAGCAGCATAAAAATGATAACCTTTTTTTTTCTTTCTTTCTTCTCCTTCTTCTTCTTTTCTCCAGATAGGAAGACATATTTCCCATCAATATGCTCCTAGGGATGCACTTATTTCCAACACGTCATCCAATGTGTCACATTGCCGGCGATGTGGATCCTGCCTTCAATCAAAACGTTGTCTTGTTCTCGCGCGCTCATACTGAGAGTTTGCATTTGTTATTCATACATATTCAATGCAAAGGGGGAGGAAGCTCGCCGTGTGTAGCGCTCGCTCGTACGATGTAATGTGTTGACCGTTTGAGGGGAAAACAGACAAATGGACCACATGATTACCTTCGGCTGTTCCCTGATCGTTTCGGAACGGCAGCAGGAACGCTCGGCCAGAGGAAGCTCTCCTATTGGCTGCTGTGTGGGGGGGGTTGAACCCACAGACTGTATATAAAAGTGTTCGTAGCTACCGGATCTTAAAAATGTGGCTGATGCAGAAGTGTCTTCAGCTGCAATACCACAGAGTGCCACTAGAGGTCGACTCCAAAAAGCCTCCGGCTCCATAGACTCCCATTCAACTAGTCTCATTAAATTAGTTATCTCGGTTTTGCTATCTAAAGTTGTTCTTTCTTATTAGTTTACCAGCGGTCCATCTGAAAATAATTCCAGCAATAATGAATAAATAAGCTTCAGAAAAGACAGTTTTTTGGGGGGCGTGTCTGTTTGATTGACAGGCCAGTCAGGTTTCGGCTATCGGTGGGCGGGACGGTGTATCGTCGGGTTTCCGATCAGATCTGTCAGATCCATCGATCTCACTCATTAAAAAAAAATGTACACCTTCAGTTCTGTGACAATCGAACAAGCAGCTTTACTTTCCAACATTTTATTCATTTTTCAACACAAACGTACGCAAACAAAAAAAATCTATTCTCATTTCAAGTAAAGAATATGTTCACGACTGGAGAAACCAATTCAGGTCATCACAGTGATCAAGTCCGTTTTGTTTTTTTCTTTTTGCAGAGAATCAAAGCAATGTGCCAGAAAAAAAACCAGACTGCTAATATATTCTCATTTTAGCTTATGCATATTATGACGGCTGTAATTGTAAACATAACAATGAAACGCCACCTTTAATTGAATTATCACAAACTAGCTGGCACGCAGCAAACGTGGTGGTATTCAAGAAAACAGCGTTTGATTTCTGGAGCTCCAGCCCAGATGGTTTCATGTGGGGGGCAACACAACATGTTTGCCCCCAGCCCCCTGACATGTCGAGCCGGCCCTGGGAGGGAAGGACCCTGGGATATTTGAATAAATAGAAAAACTAAACAAGATCTTTATTTTGACTCTTCTTCTGTGACTATATGCAAACCGCATGCCGCACAAGCATCAACCCTCCAGCAGCATCTGCCAAAAGAGCCGAAGCAATGAACTCCCCTCCTGAGGGACATTACTATTGATAACCGAGTTACGAATCATTTAATACCATTAGAGTCCTTCTACCGCGGTGCCTCGCATGGAAATATCATCCCTGGCCCCGATCTCTCACGCTGGGAGATTATCAAGGGTGATGATGCGGTGGAACGCCGGAAGATTTGTCAAGTTAATAAAATGAGCTCCGGGGAGAGCTATTTCATGGCATCACTGAGGTATGTTCAAAGTAAGTGAGAGCTGATGGCGGGGGCCACGGCAGTTGTGCACAGAATCCACCGCAGAAAAGGTAAATCAAACACTTTTCTCGCTCTTGTTGACGGATATCGGACGACGCTCGAAGCTCAAGTAATGGCCGTGCGGCGACTTCGTGGAGGATTTGAAGGGGCGGATTCACCTCGCGTGAACTCGGGAGAGGACGGTCATCTCTGTCGGAAGGCACTTCGGCTGTACCGAGATAATATGTGGTTATAGCTTACCGCAATTAGCAACCAATTAAAGAAACCCCCCCCCAAAAAAAAACATTTTATGTCAAAGTGAGCATTTATCTCGCAACTACTGCCATAAAAAAAAATTTAAAAAAAACACCCAAAAACAGTCAGGAATAAATTATGAGTTTGGAACAACTTCATAGCTTTTTTTTTGCCTTTTGTTTCACTGAGCAATAACATTTTTTAGCATTTAGCAGCTTAACAAATGTGACATTTTGGTGCTGGTGGAGAACAAAACGGAGCTAAAAGAACAGTAAAAAGTTGGACATTCATCAGGCGAACACACCAACATGACTTTGGTGAATGTTTTAGCCTTATCAACTTTGCAAAGTGTTAATATGTCAGTGTTGCATTTACGCCTTGTTCCTCTGCAACAAGCGGGCAAAAAAAAACACAACAAAATAATGCCGTTTGAAACATTTAAGAAGTTTGGAATCACGTCCTCGAACGTTGAGAGAAAGCAGCTTGAGAAAATAAGCAAGTTCAGCTTTTCTTCATAATTGTAACGCACGTTTTAATGATCATTTCTTCTGACCATTCATCTGATGCTGAGGTTGAGGAAACATTGTTAATATTGTTTTCCCACTGACGTCTTCTTCTGAAAAACTGCTTACGGCTCTGCAGTTCAGTCACATCTCGTGTCGAAAGCTGGAGCGTAAATAGGAGAGAATACCTTTCTGACTGGCGACGGGTCGCCTTAAACGATACGCGTTCACAAACCTTTTGCAAAATAGCACAGACTCCTGACGGTGCTTTTAGATACACTTTTGAACTGTGTCGGTGTAAAACACTGTGTAGCTCGGAGGGGGAGAGCGCTGCTTTAACAAAGCCGGGGTTAAGGGTGGATTCCCACTGGGCCCGCATATGCTGAAAATATATGCATGCTCATGGTACTACCAGGCACTTTGAATGAAAGCCCTCCCACCCCCAACAAATGGCATATGTTAGAAGATGGCTGCACTAAAACATTTCAGCAAGGGCAAAACTGCAGCCTTGTGGCCATGCGACCGCCTGTTTTCCGGTGGTTGGCCGGCCAGTCGTAGAAAAACGTAATGCCACGTCCAAATGTATTACCGGTAGTGGAGTTTGATGGAAGGGAAATGCTTTAGCGATGCAGGACATCAATAAACATAAAATCTGGTTGTAACTCTCTCTTCGACTCGGAATAGAGAATTTTTTTTTTTTTTTTTTTTTTTTTTTACCGATCGTTTTACAATCGTACAGGAAGAACAAAACGTTGCGGAAATAGGCTGGAGTACTAATTTCTCCCATGTCAGGAGCCTCAGTGAAGCGAAATGCCAAACACCCACAGGAAATGTTGCTTTTTTAAATAATGGACATGGCCTTTTTAGTCCAAAGACATGCCCCATTGTTTATGCATTGGGTCCCCTCATGCAGAACATGTTCCTCGCATGCCCTACATCAGCTGATCAAAAACCAAACACCAATCACTTACAGTATATTTCTTGGAGTTCTTCTCTTGCAGCTTACTCCTCTCTGTTTCTTTCTTCCTCACCAAAGCCCGCAAATGATATCTTTCCCTGGGCTTATCTCTTGAAATTATGCATATTTCATATGTCAGTGATGTGTGCTTCGGTTTTCTTATCCGTCGACCCCGGGGAGGGGGGGGTGATTGCAATCTTCCCTGAGATTGACTTTTTTTAGATTCAGGGAGCAGAACCTGTCCCACCAATTAGTACAACCATCTGTACAAAAATGGTTTTATCTGATGGTAATGTTCCATTGCTATGTGAAGATGGTCGCACAAACCAGTTTTAATTAACACTGATAAATTCGGTTTTATTCGGAGGGAGTTGTCAGAAGGTATGCTGGGAAAAAAAAGGAAACGATGTAAGCAAGTCTCCGGGTCCAGCTGCTAACATCAGCCCGCTAACATTGACAATATATTATAATATATACAATATTTACCACGTTCCCCGTCTTGACTACGTGTGTTAGCATGCTTAATATCTGCTAATTATCACAGAACAGAAAGTACAGCCGAGAGTCATTAGACAATACTACGTCCCGCCCACCGATAGCTGTAACATGACTGCACCGCAGGCCTGTCAATCAAACAGACCACGCCCCCATAAACACAGCTCTTTGAAGCTTATTGAAAAATTAATGACGGGATTATTTTCAGATGGAACGCCAGAACACTAATAAGAAGAAGTAAGTTTAGCTAACAACACTGAAGTAACTCGTGGAGAAATTTTATTGACTGAGAATTTGATGAGAGAAGTTGAATGGGAGTCTATGGAGCAGCAGGCTTTTTGGAGCTGACCTCTAGTGGCACTCGGTGGTACTGCAGCTTAAGCCACTTCTGCATCGCCCTCATTTTTTAGACCTTTAAAGCTACGTCCACTTTTATATAGTCTGTGGTTGGAACAAAGCACTTGATCTGTCTTGTTAAAATCGACTAGATGCAGAGATATGTCATCGAATAAGTGACAATATTGAGCTTCTGGTAGCGCTGCGTCATTTGAATTAGTCCTCATCATGATGAATGGGCATTTTATACACGTTTGTTGGCAATCCATCCAATAGTCACCGAGATGCAGAATTTGACCAAATCCAAATGTTAACCAGTCGGTGGTGCTGGAGGGAAAGTTGGTAGGATTCATCTCCAGGAAGTCGTGAATCTCGGCACAAAATTTGTAAGATCAGATATTTCAGTGTTAGTACTCATGAATTAAACATCATCTAAAGCCTTTATTTTGACAGCTGAAGTAGTCGTACTCTATATTACAGTCACAGACTGTTCTGTAAAGTTACGTCACTTTTATGATTTAGTTTTTTTTTTAAACTCTTACTCCTGTGGTTTTTCAATAAATAAATAAAAGATACATGCATAAAGATTAGAAGGATAATATTTCTGTAATGCACAGCATGATTTTTGCTTTAAAAAAAAAAAAAAATCGCATATCTCTTTCTCAACCTGCAATTAATTTTTTGAATTCCCGCAAATTTACGCCAAAAATAAAACTCTGCAAATTACGTCGCAATTTCTGAGAAAATCTGCTGCAAAAATCAAGCACCTTTGATTGCAACAATCACTCCGCGAAATCCTGAAGGGACTAAATCACACAGCCATTACCAGGTACTCGTGAGGTAAAAAAAAAAAAAAAAAGGAGCGAAATGCAGCTCGTCTTCACAAATAAAACCTCTCAATGTGTTGAGTTTTTGATGAAGCATCGGAGTACAGAAATATATTGAGTGCTTCTCTGTTATGAAAGATGAAGAGAAAAAAAAAAATCAAATCTGCACTTAAACGAGAATGAGTCTTGTATTAAAAAATGAAAGAAGAAAAAAAAAGGGGGGGGGGTCTCAGAGCTGCAGTGAAGTGCAGTTGTGTTTACTCGATTGTGTGATTGTTTACAGAAGTAATTAGCGGTTGGCTGTGCGATGATACGGCTGACGACATTAAAAAAAATTCTCCTTGTAGGATTAATAAAGTATCTATCTATCTATCTATCTATCTATCTATCTATCTATCTATCTATCTATCTATCTATCTATCTATCTATCTATCTATCTATCTATAACACGTAGAGTGTTTTCTGTATGTTTATTGCTCTGCAGTGTGTGTGTGTGTGTGTGTGTGTGTGTGTGTGTGTGTGTGTGTGTGTGTGTGTGTGTGTGTGTGTGTGTGTGTGTGTGTGTGTGCGTGTGCGTGTGTGTGTGTGTGTGTGCTCCCTCTACCTCCCTCGCTGCTCCGGTGTTCCTACATCCAATCTATTTCCCTCAGTCTGAGCGAAGTACAACAGAATTAAAGATGCATGAGATTATCCGGCGTGTCCAGCAGGGTGGAATGAAGAGAGATCGTGTTGAGCACATTGACCTTGTTCTCGGGAGTTATTGGCCAGCTCCTCACCTTTGCAGAGGGCTTCTGTATTTAACGTTGTACGGGACCACTTAATTAGCACCTTGGTCCGCTGCCAAACTATTGTCCGCGGGCACACCGGGTGTTCTCGCTGACTCGCCGTCTCGTTCCTCTTGCCGGGGCTGGCGGCTCGTGTGCCGCAGCAGAAACGGGGGTTTTGTATCGCGCTGTTTACCGTGTTAAATACCCGATGCTACGGTTCTCAAACTCATTCATTACAGTCCGAATAGGAACTTTGCTTTTTGTAGCTTTTTTTTCCCCGAAGATATGCAATTTTTTTTTTTTTTTAGATGGGTGACCTTTATTCTTTCTTAAATACTGGACAGTAAGAGGTTTGACCCAGCTGTGACTGCGATCCTCCATTTCTCAGGTCATTGTAGAAGCTCTTTAGTTTTAGTAGTTTAGTCAAAGTTTTGTGTGAAGCAAAGGTTCCAGAAGCTGTTAAAGGAAAACTATAATTTGCGGTATGCGGTAGTTAACAAAACAGAAAAGCTCGAAGCTCATGAGCAGAATCGAAGGCGGGCAGGTGAGCGTTGTGGGCGGAGCTAGAGGCGGGGCCTATCTGAAAATTCAGTTCCATGCGTATTGAATGAAGTTTAATTTATGTTTTCCTGTAAAACACTTGAAAATACATAATTGCGACGAACAAAGATACGTTTTTCGACGTTTAATTGATGCCGTGAGAGAATCTTTAATGACATCACATTGTTGACCCGTGCATTGTTCCTCAGTGGGTGATAGATACGACCGGTCGTTACCATTTGAATGCCGTTCTTCTTCCTTTTTTCTCGGCGCATCGGTACCAGTGAAAGGATGATGCACTGCCTTCTTGCGATAGCAAAAAAAAAAAAAAAAAAAATCAGAAATCCCATGAACAACAGCCTCTATAGCAGCGAGATTCAGTGCAGATCTCATCCATCATTTATGCATGGCTCTCCATTACAGGTTCATTTGAATGGGAGGATAGTGTAGCTCCCCCCTTTCTCTCCCTTTTTTTTTTTTTTTTTTTTAGCTCGAAAGGTCAGTGATTGAATATATTCCTCATGCTGAAAGTAACCTGATTTCCCTCTCATAAGTCGGGCAGTAATTCGCGGGCTCTCGCGGTTCAGTAAATAACAGCGCAGACTTAGTATGCCACAGAACTGTTGCATTAATCTTTCTGCGGAATTGGTGGGATTACTCTCTGTCAATTTACAGTCGGGGAATTGGGTTTACTATTCAGAGCATTGTGATATTCTCCTTTTGTGCGTGTTTGCAGCTCATTCGATTGAGCCCGGCGTGCGGCCGAAAACCGCCTCGCGCGTCCGGGGTAGCGGCGGTGCCGGTCGACCAGCTGTTCAGAGGAGGGAAAAACGAGCCTCGGCGTAACGACCGTCCTGCGGTTTTATGCACCTGGCCGCTGGTTTACATACAGAGCCTTTCAACCTAACTTTGGACTAATGTCTTCTTGGACGCCCTGCTCGAGGAGGCGCGGGGGGCCAATAATGTGTCTCGTTTCTACTGCATCCGTTTCCCACATGGAGGAAATGTCTCGACGTAGTGCCAGTCTCGATTAGCGGCGCGAAGGCCTTCTCGCCTTTCGAGCAAACGGTATAGAGTGTGAAAGCGGAGCTCGAGGCCTCGAGGCTGCGTCATGGATTTTATCCTTTAATGCACCTTAATTGATGATACTTTAAGTGGTTTTGTTGGCTTGCCTCGTTTCCGCGGATCTCGGGCTTCAGAGGAGGGCGTCTCTCGAGCTAACGTTGATGTGAGCAGCAGCAGAAGAAGAAGAGGCGGCTCGGCTGCAAATGAACGCTGACGTTGATATCTGCTGTGGTCCTTAAACATTTGCTATAAACAACAAACTAATCACGCAATGGACAGTTTGTTTTCCCATTTTCCCCATACTGATATAACAGTGCATACATTTTTCTGACTGTTGTTATTATCAGGCCAGAAACTTTTGGAAAGTCTAGAACAGACTTGTTCTTTTGCTTCTATCTATATATATCATGTTCTTGTGCACTTTCTCTGTTGCCTAATCTAATGGGGAACCATGAAGAAGCCCAATGAGTTTTTTTTTTTTAGCATATGTACCTAGCAAATTTCATATGAATGAATGGTTTCAGTCCATTTTCAGGTTGGTGAAAATTTATAAATGCCTTTATTTAAAATGGCAAAATGTAATTGATTTAAAATTTTATTTATATAGCACCCACATCACAATACAGGTTATTTTAAGATATTTAACACAGTAGAGTCCTTAAAACGACATATCCGACAGAGGGAAGGAAAAACTCCCTTTTAACAGGAAGAAACCTCCGACATAACAAAGCTCAGAGGCGGGCGGCCATCTGCTTCAACCGGTTGGAGTGAGGGGAGAGCAGAGAGAGCCGAGACATACAGGCTCGACCGCTCCTTAAAACATCCACAGTATAAAGAGTAGCTTATTTTTAAATGCTTTCTTTTTTTCTCATATTTCCTCACATATTTGATTTTGTTTAATCCTCATCTAATCAGCCGGTCTCATTTAGATTAAGATCTCATTTCCAAAAGAGAGACCCTGAGGGTGAGAACCATTCACAAGACTACTGTCAGCAGAACAGACCCAACACAAGAGATATGCAATAGAGACGTCTGAAAGTAGGCAGGAACAAAAGTCTGCGTGACCTTTGCCTCGAATGGGTTTTTGTGGGCGTACGCCGGGAGGACACCGACCGACCGAGCGCGACCAGCCGCTGATTGTTGCTTTAATTCTGGCAGCCAATGAAGGACAACTTCAACCCACTGCCACTTTAAAAAGTAAACCTTGTCTACAAAAGGGGCTGCTGTGGTGTTGGAGCCAGACGGACGCTTCTCCTGTGGGAGAGGCTCTGTGCGTATGAGTGGGAAGTGCCAGGATGTAGTCATAGCCACGGGGAAGTACATCCTCTTTTCAGCTGTTCAAGTTACTGTAAGTCAGGCCAAAATGATGTCTGCAGAATCTTTGTCATATAACAACACAGTTATCATAGTGTATGTACATAATGTGTTCAATCAAAAAAAAAAAAAAAAAAAATCAAAAAACAGAGTTGATCCGGACTGTTTTGCAGTGGTATGAATAGAATTAAGTAAAGTTTCGTACGGTGGCCGTGAGGGTCAAAACGCAACAAAATTTCAGAAAACGCAAAAACATTTCACAAAATGCAAAAACATTTCATAAAACACGAACAAATTTCACAAAACGCAACGACATTTAAAAACATTTCACAGAACACCAAAACATTTCATAAAACACAAAAACATGTCATAAAAGTTACAAAACGCAACGACATGTCACAAAACAGTGTTTTGTAAAATGGTTTTGTTTTTTAATTTCGTCTTTATTCTGCTATTTTTACAACTTTCATGTGCGAATGTCTGGCCTCTCACCCTACTGTCCTCCGTGCTTACTTTGCACTGGTTAGATTAAAGTTTAAAACATACGATCAAAAGTACTACATTCTTATAGATTCAAATAATATTCACAATGTCATAGAAAAGAACAAATAACAGAGAACAAGAATCAAGTTTCATACAAATAAACCATTTAAATTGAAAAAAAAACCAACCAAAAAAGTCAATAAAATATGAATTAAATATCAGCTCCATAAACCAGCCAGAACATTCGAATTCTGCGTATATGTCAACATGTCAATAATTGATTGTTGCTGCATTTTAGACACGCGCACCAGCGGGGAGGGTGCCGCAGGCGAAGAAGAAAATGTGCTGTAATTAATTTCAGATGCCCGGTTTTCCTTAAAAAAAAGTCTGTCTCAGGCTGTACAACACACACACACACACACACACACACACACACACACACACACACACACACACACACACACACACACACACACACACACACACACACACACACACAGGTCTCACTGTTCGAACCCTCCCACTGCTCACTGCACTCTGTGAGTGAGAGACAACTGCAGGCAGACTCAGCAGGGGGTCACTGCTGAGGTCTCACTATAGCTGTCATCTCAGGAACCTGCTGTGGGAGGACGACGTATGAATAGCCGGGTTACATGTGCTCCATACAAAACATAATATGATCCATGTCAGTATAAGTCTCATAAATGTGGAGGATGTTCAGGCATAGCTTGAATAATAAAAGTGGACATAGCTTCCGGTAGCTGCAATACCAGCGAGTGCCACTAGAGGTTGGCTCCAAAAACACCTCCGGCTCCATAGACTCCCATTCAACTCGTCTCATTAAATTCGAAGTCCATAAACATTTTTCACCGGTTATTTCGGGGTTGTTAGTTAATCTTAGTTTTCTGGAGGTACATCTGAAAATAATCCCGTCATTAACCGGAAAATAAGCTTCAAAAAGCTGGGTTTTTGAGGGTGGGGCGTGTCTGTTTGATTGACAGGCCTGTGGTGCAATCAGGTTACGCCTATCGGTGGGGGCGGGACGTAGAATCGTCGAGTCAGATCCACCGCTTGCTCCTCCTCCTCCAGCTCGTCCAAATAAATCATCCAAAACTGGCAAGAGGGCGCCGACCAATACCGAGTCTTCATAACGGCCGGTCACAAACCGACCGGCGACGTCGTCGTTTGTTGCCGCTCGTGTTCGTCATGTTCTTAATACGACTCAAAAACGTGTTTGTGTTTTTTCAGGTGACATACAAAGACTGACGTGGCCGGAAATCAGCAATATTTGTCCTTTGGAGAATCGCCACGTGTTAAAATGCCCGTGGCTGTCACCTCCACAGACCGGCTGATGGCCCGTACGAAGTTCTCACCCCAGCATTCCCCCAAATCCCTCGTCACATTTCCCCGCAGGTTCAGGAAGCTACGGGCCCACGCTTTAATAGGCCCGCCGCGCCGTTTCATTAGTCTCTCCCCGGCATCGCTTAAAAGCACTCAATACATGATTTTGTGTCAGCGAAGCGGCTTTTAAAGCGTTATCTGCCACGCCGGCCCGGATGAATGCGGAAAAGATTAGCATGCGGCGCACACGTCTCATTTAAATGACGACTGAAGGGACATATTCACAAAAGGACATGTATAGGCCCTCTCTATAGTCCCGACCGCGCGAGACATCAGACGGCTTTTGATAACAGCAGCCTGGTGGTCGCCCCAGCTGGGGGGGGGGGCTCAGATCAACCGAGAGGAGACAGCTGGGGGCCCCGGCAGAATAGAACATCGACGGCACAGCGGGAACTCTATCATCCCTGACGGGTTTTTCTTTGCCCCCCCCCCTCCATCTTTTTTTTTTTGGGGGGGGGGCTCTGGAGAGCGAAAGCTACGAGCGTTGGGGGGGAAAGGTTTGGATCAGAGCGAGCAGGGCTTCACTTGGCAAGGCCGGATAGGATTTGGCATTTAGGTGTGTGTAATTATTTAGTTAGTTCCTTTTTTCTTTTTTTTTCTTCTCGGAAAAAACCCAACAATTTTGTTCAAGCCCCGATACGTGATTTGGGTTAATAGAATTTAAATACATTCTGACGAGGATTCCCAAAAGAGCTTTTAAGCTAACAGAGATGTGGAGCGGTCTGCAGGAAAGTGATGGAAGGGCTATAATTACTTGCCAAAAGATGTGGGTTTTTATATCAACAAATTACCAGGTGTACAAAGCGAGCTCTGTGGTCTCCGAGAAAATGCAAAGATAAAGCCTCCCTGCTTGTTTTTTTTTTTCCTCCCGGTGTTTGTCTCTTGACTGTAATCCCATCAAAGACTCCCCTGCTTTTTTAGTTTTTCTTTTCCAGAAATGCCGAGCTCCTCCCCCGTCTTTGGCTTTACCTCCCCTCAGGATCGGCATCTCGGAGTGCACGCTTCGTCGGTGATTACTCACTTCCAGACAAACATCTGGGAGCGTAAATTCAGCTAATCCCCGTCATCACCGCTGTCTCTCCACTACAGTTAATTCTTCCTTAACAGTAAATAGCAGAACAAGAGGAAAAAAAAGGGCTGACGACGCAATAAAGACGCCTTAAATTTTTTTTTTTTTTTTAAATAATAATAAGAGCCACCGCTGCAGCGTTTTTTCGAAACATGAGTCATCGACGTTCCTCGAAGTTGAATGCAAGACGTTACTGGGTCTGGTTTCTCTTTGGCTAAATGTCAAATGAACATTGAAAAGAATCTCAAAGATTGGCGGCCATTTTTGACCTTGGCAAATCAAGCTGTGCTCTTTTAGTCCCGGTAAAAAAAAAAAGTCAGGTTTTTCAGAACGGCCATTACCTTGGCAGGGGGTTATACGCCTACTGTTATGCTGCTATTTCAGCTGGAAATGAGCGCACTCATGATGGGAACAGAACATTGGAAGCACATTATTGTGTGTCTGGGAAGGAAATGCATCTTAATTGGGGGTTTTATTGCTAGTAGCATCTGTTTTTGTTGGTGTGGATGTTTCCACAGATCTTAATACCTTGAAAAACAAAATAAGGTTGGCCGTCATTGCCGTCATGAAGGACACGAGCACTTTCTGGTTTGAGATCTGTGATTGAGTTTTAGTAAAGTTTGGTCAAGTAAAAACTCGATTCTTGTTGGTGGGAGACAAACACTTCAATATTTGAGGAGGTTCTTTGTTCTACATGTTTCTGATGTTTTATTTGCAGTCTTGCTATTCATAAGAAAATATTTGTATAGTTTTTAAGCATCAAAAACGCATCTCGTAGTCGTTTTAAATCTCCTCTTGTTGTTTGCTGGCTCTGTGATGGAATGGCCAGTCAAGAGTTCTCTTCCACATTAAAAGTTGGAGAGTGTGCTGAAGGCAAACATATGACATGAGCGTGGGTTTGTGACATCACTTACTTATGGAAGTCCAAACGGGCAACCCGGTATCACGGCAAACAGACTCGCCCGTCCACCACAGCAAAGTGTTGACATAGCTACGCTTGGTGATGTCTAAGCGTGACAGTTACACGCTTTTGCCTGAAGCGATTTCTAGGAAAATGAAAACCTCCTGCACCGTTTTAACCGTGTGACTTGCAGGATAACGAAACCATTAGCAAACACGCTGGTTTGACTGCAGCAAAATAAGTCAATCACGGCTAAACGTCGCCAAGTGTAGCTATCTCACGTTTCGCTGTAGTGGCCGGGCGTGTCTATTTCACGCTTTGCCGTGATACTGGGGTTGGACAGTTGGTACTTGAATACAGGCTGAGTTTCTACATGTTTGGACACTTTCACGGTATCAGTATTCACATAGACCTAGCCAAAAAAGAAAAGAAAATGGAACTCTGAATTCACACAACACGGGAAACTTAGAAGAGGAGCACTTTGCAAACTATGCTATATAAATACACTAATTGTGCTGAAGTAATGCAGGGGCTGTACACGTAGATATTAATTGCTGCTCAAAATTTGATGGTGCGTGGTTGTGTAAACGTCTGTTAAAGAATCAGAAAAGCAATTAAAACGTTCTGCCGCCGAATTCCTTGGCTCAGCTACCAGGTGGAAACTTTAATTCTGAGCCGTAATAAGTGACCAAAAAAAACTTGAGGTAAACAACTGCTCATACTGTGCAGTCGTGTTTTGGTAATGGAACTCACGCTTCCCATTTACCTCATGAAGATCTCCCTTAGGAGGAAAAACACTCCCGTGTTTGCCAAATGCAACAGATAAAAGGCAGCGATGGCGTTTGGGCTCCTTTTTTGAAGGAAACTGATGCGCCATTTTTCTTCTACTGTTTACCCGCAGAGACGTCTTGGCCCGCAGAGACGAGCTGATTGGTTGTCATCGTCCCAGAGTTTCACCGCGCGTCTTTTCGTAACCAAATGAATTCTTGATCTAAGCTCGATATAACCTACTGAGCATTTACCACTGATAGCTGTGATCGTAAACTGTCTAAAGACAGGTGTTCAAATAAACATGGAACACGTTTTCTACCCGGGCGGTTTAAAAAATAAATTAAAAGCAAATATGAGCTACAACATCGAACTGTGACTCAACTGTGTTTGAGCATATGAAAAAAACACCAGACAGGAGGGTTCGCTGAGCAGTTCTGGAGGCACTTAGTCACTAGAGAGCTTTTCATCAGGCCTTTTCACACTCGACACCTGTTCAAAGAATAAAATACAAAAAAAAACTCGATGTAAACCGCATCATCTCGACAATATTTTTTTTTTCACTGCAGGAGCTGTGAGGTGCATTTGAAGTGTGAAAATGTGGTAATCCAGAGATGATCTCGTTCAATCAGGAATCACTTCTTTTCTGTTGAATGGGATTTAATCCGCACTGATTACAATAATCCAGAGGAAACTATGAAACTGAATGAACCAAAGTATTGATGCCGTTAACTGGGGATTTGTTTTGGGAATTTTAACCTTTAACAGAGATGATAGGCTTTTAAAATATGCAGAAATTGTTGTAGTTATATTTTTACTGGAGGTAATGATTAGGTGCAATGTGAAAGGGAGCGCTTGTGAAGTTTTACCCTAAATTGACTCCCCTCACTCTACAAAGTGGTTTAGCATCTTTCAGTAATTGTGGCCTTTGCAAAAGTCTGGCCTACTATTTAAGGCTCTGAAAATTCGGAATTTTTAGGCCTTAATGGATTATTTTAGGTCCAATAAGTCATATAAAAAATTTTGCGTAAATGTCTTGTTTTTTCTGGAACCAAAAGTAACCATATTTGGACGACCTGGAGAGGAGTGGAGTGAGTGGTGGATCTGACTGAGAATGGAGGACACTATGCCCCGCCCACCTATGCTGGAACCCCAGCTGCACCTGAGGCCTGTCAGTCAAACCAGGCACGCTCCCCAACCACACCTCTCTTCTAGGCCTAATGTCAATTTGAGACAGAAGTTTTTCAAAGCCAGCTCCTAGTGGCCCTCAGTGGTATTGCACCGTAAGGGTATTATTGGGCATTGGCTTCATTTTCCAGAGGAGTCTTTGTCCATTTTTATATACAGTCTATATACAAGGCCTGCAAACCTACATTTTCAGTGTTTTAAAGGACAAAGAAATGTCAGTTAAGGTGAACTGTGGAAGCCCAAATCTGAAAGAGCAAGAAACGTTTGATGGGTCATATGACTTCGGTAGGACCTTCAGGAAGGTTTAACTGACACAGGAATGGTGGTGTGCAGCTCAAATAGTGTCTACATGGCAGAGTAATCAGAAACACACACTGCATGCTAGCTCATCACAAAAGTCAACAGATAAGCCAGAGTGGTTTTGGAAACAGGTGTTGTGGACAGATGATGTTCAAAAGGAGCTCTTTGGCCACAAGCACCAAAGTTATCTTGTCATCTGTTAATTATGGGATGGAAATGTTGTTCTTTGGGGGTTGCATAGCAGCCAGTGGCACAGGAAACACTTCACGGATAGAGGGAAGAATTGATTCCAGTAAATATCAGCCAACTCTGGATGAAAATGTACATCAGTCACTCAAGGAAGGGAACATATAAAGAAGCTTGCTTTTAAATCAGGACAATGATCCAAAGTGGACTTCAAAACTTCAACCTGAACTACTTCAAGAATCGTGAGCTGAAGCCTTTGGAAAGACCCTCTTTTAATGTCGTATATCAACAAAACACGGGGCCCAAACTTTCGCTTACAACTGTATGTTTATAGCGTTCTATGCTGCCCCCTAGTGGCCAAAAGAACACAAAACGCAGGTTTGACCAATATCCTGTCCACAACTTGTTTGTACAACGTGTCACATCTTTGAGCTCCCCTGGGCTATTCACACCGGCGTGAAGACCAACTTTATCAGGTCCAAATCAATTCCAAGACCTCTAATAGATTGGAGTGAAGTTGCGGGTCTACAGGCTGTCGAGACAAAAGGAAAACAAAGCCTATTCAAGAACTAAACCAGCAACAAACCGCACACAGTCTGTCTGAGTAAATGCTAAAGAAAAGCAGCACATTTTCCCAGCAGGCCTTCAGTAAAACCATAAATCGGGTCTGAATATTTAAAACTGTTTTTAAAAAAGGGGATTCTTTTAGGGGCATCTTTAATGCTCGCGTTAGTTTCTCCTTGATTCTGGAATCCTGGTCTGAAGTTAAATAGAATTGATTTCCACCACATACCTTTGTTAGTTCTAATTAGAAAGTATGTGTGCACAGAAGTGGCCTGAGGCTGCTCATAAAAGCTGAAACAGAAACCCCATCATTTGGAGGAATCAAAGCGACAAGTACACCAACACAAAATTTAAAAAAAATTCCAGTCGGTATCGTATCCTTTAAAATAGTGTTTTTATGTGTAAAAAAAAAAAAGCTCCATGTGCTGATTTCCTGTTTTTACCATCATTAATGTCTGTTTTCCTGCAGTCAAACTATCTTCAGCTAATTTTTGTTTCTTTGTAGATGCTGCAATCTTCTTTGAAAAACGATTTCAAGATGATTGAGTGGTTTGCTCTCATCAATAAGATGATTGTCGGCGCTTACTTCTTTTCAACGAAAACCTTTTTTTTAAATGGCGAATGTCTTTCTCCTACCTCAGCAGCAATTGTTTTTTCCATTCATTTCACGACACTATGGAAATCCCACGGCCAAACTTGAGATTTGAAACTCGCATGAGTTAAGAAATCCATCACGGTGAACACAATGTCTGCTTTTATTGCAGTCAAAATTGCAGCATTGTTGCTGTTGTAAGTATGGACAGATTTGAATAGTCGGTATTGTATTACCATGCAATGGGAAGGTAACTTTGACAAAACCCCAAACCAAACCTTGCTCCCTGTTCCCTGTGATGGATTACTCACTGTAAGTCTCTGTAAGTTGATTTTCATACTGCAGAGAAGCAAATGGAAATTAGTTTCTGCATGAAAAATGCATTCAATAAACCAAAATCGTGGGGTATGCTTCAGAAAACAGTCAGCAGTACCGAACGTCAGTATTTGTAATATTGTAAGAAATGGACTGAAAAAAAATGCTGAAAGCCAGGAACCAGAATAACTTGAATTAACTGACAGTGTCTAATCTGGTTTTAAGGTCGTGGGATGTCATCTTTGACACTTTTGCCGCCACTCAAGTACAGTGGAAGTCGATGGACGTGTATTTGTGACGCTATTTCCACTTAAAATGCCCCCAAGCGATTAATTCTCATTCCCTCAGGCAGGAACCCCTCTGTATGCAGCATTAAGTACGTCATCGAAAAACCACGACAAAATAAACTCGTTGGAGGCATATGGAGGAGGCAGACCCAACAAGGGACATTTTACATTTTTATCGACAAAGAAAAATTAGATGATGAAAATAAAGACGCACTGTTGCCTCACATTAGGAAGGTTCAGGGTTCGAACCTCAGCCGAGGAGTTTGCATGTTCGCCCTGAGTTTACGCAAAGACACGCATGGTAGGTTAAATCTGTGATTCTAATTCTGCGATGGACCGACGAACTGTCAAAGTTGTAATCGGCCTTCGCCTAAAGTCGGTCATGTTAAGGCCTCAAAAAGCAGCATGTTTGGGGGCGTGTCTGTTTGATTGACAGGCCTGTGGTGAAGTGAGATTTCCGCGAATCGGTGGGCGGGACGTACTGTCCTCGGGTTCCCAATCAGATCGTGTCAGATGTCAGATCTACCGCTGTGTCTAGATCACCAGGCCAGGGTGCGATTTGAAAACCTTCAGCAAAAATGTATAAAATCAAAACTGTAAATTGGAGACCGAATAACAGCCGTATAACAATGAATCACTAAATGTTGATGGCACTGAATCTGTCTTAAGAATTTGAGTAAAAGTGGTACCAGGCGGCCTCTAACACTCTTTTGAAGGTGCCACGTTCAGCAATCTTTTAATAACTGCTATGTATGGTCCTAGTACTGATACTACTTACAATTCAAAATTCGTAAGCAACTATTCGATTATTTATCATGTTTGAAGGAGTTCCACTCAGAACCTTCTGATGGCTGTAGTCGCGTGTTTCTGCTATTTCCACCGGGAAATTTTAATCTCACAGCGCCACCCAGTTTTACCTGCAAACCTCCGGAGCCTGGTAGCAACGTGTTCTTCTTCTCCTCATGTTGCTTAATGGCTGCTGGCAAAAAGCTTTTAGGCACATTACCGCCACCTTCTGATGGGAATAACACAATACAACCATGAGCTTGTAAAAAAAAGGTGGAAATAAGGAAGAACGAGAGATTATTCAAACATTATTTTTTTTTAGCTCGTCACAGAGATTTGAGCCAAGATGCAGCACTGGGTGAAGTTAAAAAAAAAAACAGTCTCTACGCCCTACGACTTGATATCGCCCGCAGTTTGACAAATGCTCGGCACTGTCACGCGTGCCATTGATCTGTGGTGAGATAAACCCACATCCCATTGTTCCTTAATGCCCGAAGCCTCCCCGGAGACGAATACTGTGTACGCTCAACTGCTCAATAGCAGAGACCATTCCCCGATTTTGCTGTCACAACTCTTTTCTGCATTCTGATACCGATTTGATTGTCCTCACGAAGGCCGTGCATCAGCACGACTCCCGGCTGTAAATAATGCCAAAAATGGTAAATCGCTCCGGCCAAACTGCACATGAAGCTCATTAAGTGCTATGATGTCTCCATTTCTTTCAAAATTTCTCCAAGCTCTGAGCGCTGCCGAGCAACATTTACAAGAGTTTTCTACCCAGAGCCTTTTGCGTAGGATGGGGTGGGGGGAGTGGGTGTGTGTGTGTGTGTGGGGGGGGCATTAATAGTAAGTTGCTTATGAAGTGCGGTAATTAAAAGAGAATTGGAGTTTTGGTCTGTCTTCCCTGTTTGTACTCGGCGAGCGACCACGAGGAGGCTTCATGAATATTTTATAGTTTGTTTTTTCAGCCTCCCCTCCCGTCTTCCATTAGTCATTCCCACCTCTACCTCCTCTTATTTTTCATGCAGCTATGATAATGGGTATCTGCCACCGTAAGAGAAATATTAAAGATACACCATCAGGCAGGCCGTGTCCGCCCCTCATTTCTAGGCATACCTAATTTTTTTTCAGACAAATTCAAGCTTTCTTATCTCTTCACAAAAAGAAAAAAAGTGCCAAAGACAATTTATCTCCTCGATGTATTTTTCTGCAGCTCGTAGAGTGTAACGGAGATGAGGAGAGACTGTTGAGGAACTGTGTTCTCCAGCTGCTCCTGTTGGAGTATAATACTGTATCTAAGGTTGGATTAGGACACTCGGAGACATGCTGTGGTTTTAGCAAGCCGTGATAATGGCGTCCTTACGTTTGTATGACATCATGTCGTACCAGATTTATCAATTAATCAATCAGATTCTAAAGATTTGGCAATTGAAGTTACAATCCCTCGAATTTTCCTTATCAAACTTTTTTTTACCCTCTTAAAGGACATTTTTTTAGTAATCACCATTTGTGGAACAAAATTCACCACTTTTCCTTGTCAGGATTCCTGTTTTCCTGTTTTAAGCCCGATCACCTCTCCTCCTGTGTCCCCTCATTCCCCTGTCTGCTTGTGTTCTGTATCCTCAGCTCCTCACCTCCCATGGCCACGCCCCTCACTCCCATGGCCACGCCCCTCACCGGTCCCAGCAGCTGCAGCCACTCACACCAGATCACCACCTACAGGTGTGCAGCATTTCCACGATCACCTCCCCGGACATATGTACCCTGCCCCTGCACTCTTCTGGTTGTCGGTGCATTACTACTACTAGATACAACTAGAGATGGCTGGACACTGCGAGTGCCTGTGGATCACCGCGAGGACTGCCAGTCACCCGTCCGTCCCGTTCCCATTCCCGTTCCTCCTGCTCCTGTTCCGGCTGCAGAGCTACCTGTCGGAGTCACCAGTCGGTTGAGTTGCCCTCCTGACTCAGAAAATATAGACTCTGTTTTTCCAGCGGTTCTGTCCGCTTGTCTGTCCGCTGTCCTGCCGGCTGCGTCTCCCTGGATCAGTCGGTTGAGTTGCCCTCCCGACTTGGAAGCAAGTGGACGCTGTAGGTGCCACCTTTTGTTTGTTTGTTGGAATAAAGACTGTATTTTTGAAGTGATACCCTAGTCTGTGAGCCTGCATTTGGGTCCTGTTGTACTCCACCTCATAACATTACTTAAAGTAACTATTTTGAGGTACTTGTAGATTTGTTTTTGATAAAGGTAAAGTCATTAAATGTTTAGTTTGTAAGATTTAGGGGTGGATCCATTGGCAGAAATGAAATATAATACTCTGAATTATGTTTGAATTAGTGTATAATCACCTGAAATGAAGAATCACTGTTTTTATTACCTTAGAATGAGACCTTAATATCTACATAGGAAGTGGGTCCTCCTCCTCTGCATTTGTTTTGTATGTACAGATCTTGATTTGTTTATAACTAAAGTAACTAATTAGCAGCTAGAAATATAAATGCAGTAAGTGGTATAAACCAAAATATAGTACAGTACTTGAGGAAATGTACTTAACCACATTCCACCACTGCTGATGCAGCAAACCTGAAATATATTCTCCCTTTTTGACGCTTATAAATTTTTGAGAGGTGTTGATTTGACTGCGAACCCTTTTTTGGGGATGTACTTTGAAATGCTGAAATGTAGTTTGAAATGATTCTTATTTGAGAAGTGATGTTTCAAATATTTTGTCCTCTTTAATTAGTCGACTCACTTCCAGCTCTATATCCTGCGATGGGGGGGTAGTGCACTATTATCACCTTTTTTTCTTTTTTCTTTTTTTTATTCCAAGTGAGAATACTTCATTGCCTCGATAAAGAGCGCTCTATGATGGGATCCTGCGCACGTGCGACAAAAAGAAAGAAAATACTTGGCTTGTCTTTAAAGCAAGAGGGAGATTAAAGAAAAGAGCTGGTGGCACGGCTTAGCGTAATTATCATAAGAAGGAGAGTCAAAGGTAAGACTGCTATCTGGTGTGAGTGAGCAGTCTCTGATGCTGAACATCCAACTCTTCCATGTGCGTACGTCTATCGGTGCATCTGTTCTCGGGACGGGCATGAGCTGGTGTGTCCTCCTCGGCGGTCAGACCAGGGACAGACTTTACCTCGTAATACGCCGAGTTTTCCTTTCGAATAAACGGTAAGCACGAAGAAACAAGCGAAGACATCCTTCCGCGGGGGGTCTCCGACAGAACAATTGAGGGTTCAGTTCTCCAGTACCGCCTAATTGTTTACGCCGACTCGTGGAAGGGGAGTTAAAGCGGCTGCTGTCATTGTTAATCCAGTGAAAGCCTGTCAGCTTCAGTCCATTTTAGCTTTCAACATCAGACAAACAAATTGGTTGTGAGCGTTCTAGCTGACAGCGAGACATCGTTCGTATCAGTTACCGAGACGCGTCGCCCACTTTTTCTTTCGGCCCGTTGTCATGGAGGATTAAAGTCCTAGTGAAATTTGATATGTAGCTCATGAGTTTTGCCCGTCTGTCTAATCTTTGTTATCTATTGGATACAATACGGGCACAACAACTCATTCAATGGCTTTTCATTCGTTTTATTTAAATTCAAGTTCTTATTGGCTGCGCCGAATCGCAAGCTAGACGCAACAAAATAGCTCCGGGGTTCCTTTGAAGCTGAAGTAAGCCAACCAGAGTCACTATAACGTTAGACTGTTAGGTTCTGATGTTTTTAGGTTCAAATACCATAACTTAAGAGGTAGAAACTCACAGGTCATCTGGGCCTTTATGTCTTTAAGATATGCTAAAGTTAATTACCAGATTGGTTTCACCTGGCTTCATAGTTATATAAAGCAAAGCATCATCTGTGTAGCGACGGAACATTACGCAGTGCCTCCAATTCCATATTGCCAAAGTGAAGCATGTATGACGTAAAAAGTATTGGTCCTAGTGCAAAACCCTGTGGAACTCCGTGACAAAAACTTTTGCGTATGGAAGATTCACTGTTGACGTGAACAAATTGTACTCTAGCTGAGAAATAGATAAGATTTATTATTGCTATTTTGTATACAAAATTAAAGACATCAAAACAATACATGGTTATAGTTATGTATCATCTTTTTTTTTGCTTTGGTCTCTTGGCCGGTCTCTCGACGAGCTTTATGAGGTCATCAACTGGAGCTTTTGCTGGCAGTCTTGTTGGCTGCCTTTTTCCTTCACTCTGCAGTCGAACTCATCGCTAACCATCTCGCTGGGGTTAAGATCTGGTGACTGTGGACGTCAACTCCCCCGATGCAGCACTCCATCACTCTGCTTTTTCGTTCATATAGCTGTTACTAAGCCTTGAGGTGTGTTTTGTTCATCGTTCCGTCCCACTAAGCACAAACCAGATATCTCTGCAGAAGGTTGCGGTAGCGCGTTGTGCCATGTTGAATACGTGTTTCCGAACAGTGCATCAGCAAAGCACTCCTCAAATCATCAAAAGCCACCAAACATGTAATCAAACAACTTCCAATGCGTTTCTCTTCGTCTCATTGGCCTCCCTCAGCAGTCGTGTAGCATTTGGACCATGAAGGCTTGATACACCCAGTTTCATGCTGAGATGTGTCTGCTGCTTGAACTCTGGGAAGCATTGATGTGGGCTCTAATCTGAGGTTGTTAATTGATGATTTCTGAGGCTGCTACCTCTATTGAACTTCTCTTCTCCGCAGCAGAGAGAACCATCGGTCCGCGGTTGCGTAGACCATTCTGCTACTAACTGAGTGAAATGACCCGGAAGTGTCAAAGTGCTAACTGTGATGAGCATTGGTTTTATTCTCTAAATGCTTACCAAAGATCCTTCCTCATCTTTTATCAAAGGAAAGGTGATAATGCCGTCCCACAATTCCTTGCGGCAGAAAGCAATGCACCATTCGGCCACCCATGAAATCACACATTCGACATGAGCAACAAGGTAAGCAGATCATAGTATAAGTTACTCTTTGCATATTAACCTTCTTCCATCTAATGCCTCATCTTTCTAATATGCTTAAGTTTTGAACTTCCAGCAGTAAATCCTTCAAGAGTCTTTCAAGAAATGGAGACATGAAGTGTGTTTAGCTCGATGAAGTTTTTCAACATGCTGGAAACTTAATGATCATATGTACAGGAAGCAATTTGTAGGCCGAACTCGTTTATACTTGTCTTGCATGGATTTATCAGTTGTTGTCATCTAGTCGTAATAATTGGGGTTCATGACTGTGACACTCATTTTGGTGATGAACGTTGGTAACGAAGTATTTTATAACTGGGTTTTCCACATTTGTATCATTTGCATGAAACAACACGATATAAGGGATGAAGTATCTGAGAAGAGTTTTTTTTTGGCATTCTATCTTTGTGACATTTCAACACGGCAGACCTACGTCAGTAGCATTTTCTGTCCCATAATTACGACCTCACATAAGTGGAGTTGGATTCTCTAATCACCGACTGCACTTAAGGACTGACAGTAGGTCCTCAAGAATTCTCCTTCACATGACCTCACAATGTTTTCCATCGAGGTCCAGGAAAAGTGCTTTAGAAAGGACAGACTGCTTTATTTGAAGTATTGGCCCACAACCTTGGTCTTCCTTTCCAGGAGTAGTCCTCGAGAGGCGGTTTCATGACTGTTTGATGTTTTTTGTGACTGAACGTGAAGAAGTTCTTGAAGTTTTGTGGACCGACTGACCTTCATGTCTTAAAGTAATGGACTGATGTTTGAATATGAATTTTAAGGATATGCATGAACCAGCATGCGATTGATAATAAGTGTGTGTGTGTTTGAGGGGGAGGGAGGGGACCAGGTCTGCCGGCCGGCGTACATTTTCACACATTCAATAGTGTTTACTTGAGTTAAAATATAAGTCACCATAAAAAGCCTGTGGTGCAGCAATGTTTAGTGAAGCGGCTTTTTTATTTTTTTATTTAAAAAATGCATTACGGCAACTATTCTGTCACTTTTATCAACATGTAACGGTGTCTTTGGGACCATTAGGACCGAGAAGCGAATCAATACGACTCACAGCCCCTTTAAATTACAGTGGCTTTGAGTTGACACAAAGAGTAAAGTCACATTTTTATTGACTTTTCATTGCAGGGGCAATAAAAACCTCTGACTTGCCCCTTAAACATTTCTGTGGCTCCCTGTTGCACGGCGTCAATATCCTCAACCTAAACCTGGCGAAACTCCGTCTCAGCAGTCAAAACACATCCTCCACTGCCCCTCTCGATACCACATAGCAACACTGTCCCCCCCCCACCCCCCCACTGAAAAATGTCCCCCGTATAATCCCTATACCTCCACATGGCGCGAGTCAAAGCGGCAGCCCTGATCGTGATAAATGACACTCCCCCTTCTTCTCATTTTTTCTGTCCAACCCACAGTGTGTTGTCGTATCTTTAAGGAAGAATAATGTGCCGGCGCATCCAGCAGACCTCGAGGATGAGCACCTGTAGTTCAAAGGCCGCAGAGAGCGTGAACAAGGCCGAATTGTTTTAGAAAGCCGGTAAGGCCGAGCAGACAGGAATCTGTGAGTCTTCAGCCATCAGTCCTTGGATGGGTTCGACAACTCTCAGCGGAGCTCAACATCATTTTTCTCGGAGTCGGCCCCCTTGATCGTTGTGTGTATTGTTGATTTTGGCTCTACGTGTCGGAGGAGGAGCAGGTCGGGATGGAAACCGAAGTCAATTTGTTGCAATTTAGTCTTTCTTTTTTTAAACAAACAAACACGAAAACAGGTTTTACATTCAATATTTAAGACTACAAAATAGCTCATGATCGCGTGGGCATTTCGAGCAAAAATACGATTCACTATTTGCTGGGAACTGGTCGACCTTTATTCAAAGACTATTACTCGAAGACCTTCTCCCCCCACCGGAGAGAGAGAGAGAGAAAGAGAAATTAATTCACTCTGTAAAATCGGGCTCAACAAATGCCATCGAACTTCCAAAACCCTCACCTTCGACAATGAAGACGAGAAGCGTGTCTTAAGTTATCATCTTTGAGATGTGAGGGCTGCACGTCTATCATCAAACTTACTTAGTCTGCTGACAAAGCTGGCCATTGATTTTTGATCTGTGGATGGGACTGTCTGCTCGGTGCCTCGCTCTAATGACTGGAGAGAGCTTTTATAGTCTTTGTATGTTTCTGCTGTTTGTGTTGCAGTAATCTGACGCAGTAACATCTGGTAGTTTAGCAAGAAGTTTTGTGCACCGTTGTTAATGTAAAAATAGGATCTATACTGCTGCTTTAAGGAATCACCGAAGCTATTACAGCTCCTCCCATAGAAGGCACGAATGGGTCTGGCAAATTCATGCCAGGCAAAAAAAAAAAAAAGAGGATCTGCAAAGTTCAGTCTTTGTTTACCATGAATGTTTGTACAAAGTGTCACAGCCAAGTAGATGGATTTGGTAAAAAACTGAAAGTAATTAACAATATATTTACCAACTAATGGTTTTACAGATTCAATCACGATCCCTGGGTAATAATTGATTTTTAGCCTGTTTTCAGAGCAAATCTTCCTTTTTAAAAGTGATGCCGTAAATTCGAAAGAACAACCTGATTGTTCGACAGCCTCGCAGTGAAGCAACACACTTCCCCGTTAGGTACCGTGGCTCCCATAAGCCCGGGATTTGCACGGCCTACCTCTCATTGAAAGTCCATAAGCATAGCACGCGTCACATCTGCATACATGCGGGAGTCACCTCATCTGTTTCTGAATCTCCTGGGGCTACCTACAGTAATCTTCCACGAGACAAAAGCCTTCAGGCAGTCCAGCTATCAAACGCTCTCACTGCCCGGTTTGTTTATGGATTTTTGACATATGTTCCCTTGAAGAAATTAAGGTTTATCCCCCAGAGGATGTTCCACATTACAACCACTCAATACTTCGTGACACCCAAAGTGACGAGGACAGTGGCTCCTGTAGCCGGGAGCATCCAGAGGCTAAAGCTTGCTCACCTTAAAAGAAAAATATATAAATAAAGATGTCCAATAAATTTGGAAAAATGCATCAAAAAAAAAAAAAAAAAAAACGCCGCTGTGAACTCCCTGTAGGAGAAAATGTATTTGATAAAAAACCAGCCTCGTGTCTGGCATGATAAATGGCATCACTCCATACCCCCCCACCCACCTCCGCAGAAAAGGCAGCGAGCGGTAATAAGAATACAGTAAGTAGTGTCATTCATCCTGTGCTTGGACGAGCACACTTCAAGCGCTACATGCCAAGAGTAGCACTATTCTGCAAATGGAGAGAGCACCTTCCAGAAATAAATTGAAAGGTCCCTGCATGCAAGGTAATAGAATTGTCTTCCTCGTATGTGTGTGTGTGTGTGTGTGTGTGTGTGTGTGTGTGTGTGTGTGTGTGTGTGTGTGTGTGTGTGTGTGTGTGTGTGTGTGTGTGTGTGTGTGTGTGTGTGTGTGTGTGTGGCAAAACCAGGAGAATCAACAGACTCGTGGTGTTCCATTGCGCGTTTTCTTTCATGCATTATGTTATGTATTAAACCTCATATAGGGAAGATTTACATGAGGTGTTCCAGCAGAGGCCTCTGGCACAAAGCGATGATTTTAATCCAACTGTAATTCAAAGCCAAAATAGAACTGATTTACTTTTTCTTTTTTTGTATCTGTATTATGAAGCAAAGGAAATTTAAATAAAAACCGTTTTATTTTTGAACAATAAAACAGATGATTCACTTCAATTCATAATTTCCAAGTGCAAATTCTAACCGCCCATACTGCGTATCGACAATCGGACAAAGCTACTATTTTAAATGAAGACCAGACTTCTGAGGCAAAATACTTTCTTTATTTTACAGGAGATTTTGAGGCGCGTACTTGCTTTTAAGATTTGACTCTGAATCCACTTTTTCAAGCTCGTAAATTCAATGTACAAACACGTTCTTCACAATACAACTACTCAAGGTTCCGTTATGCAATTGACAGAGATGTTATTTAAAGTTTTCCAGGAGAAGTAAAACTTTAAAATCAAAGACTGTATAAAAGTGTTTGTAGCTTCCGGATCTGAAAAGTGATGCCGATGCGGAAACACCTTCAACTGCAATACCACCAAGTGCCACTGGGTGCTGGCTCCAAAAAGGCTCCGGCTCCATAGACTCCCATTCAACTTCCCTCATGAAATACAAAGTCAATTCATTTTTTCCACGAGTTATTACGGTGTTGATAGCAAAGGTCGCTCCTTCTTATTCGTTTTCTCTCGGTCCATCTGAAAATAATCCCGTCATCAATCAGAAATTAGGGCTCAAAAAGCTGTGTTTGATTGACAAGCCTGTGTATTCCAAAATAACACGATGAAGATGGCTGAAATTTTAACTCAAGGTTTTACAACGGCGGTTCACAAACCACTGGGTGGCGTCACTGTTGTTTACCGCTTGGTTTTACATCATGCAATTTATTTATTTAATTTTTTTTATTTACCAGCCGTCTCTGTTTGCTGTTTGAAAAGGTAGAGTAATGGAGTTAAATGCTGAGGATTACATTCAGGAACTCCAGCGAGTTGCAAGTGTCTGCTAATTGATTTCTGTTGTTGTTGTTGCATCCAGAAGTGAACGAAAATACGGTTGGTAAACAGAACACATTGTAATTTTTCAAGCCCTGCAGCTTGGTTTTTCACAATGGTTCGGTGTTGGAAAGCATCAGAGATTTGTGGTAAATGGGTTATGATACCGCAGCAGGTGTACTTATAATCTATACAGTAGATTTTAGTCTTGTAATTAAAATGTTGGAGTGTTTTGTTGTTGTTGTTGTTTTTTGGAAAGTCTCTCTGCTCCATCTCTGTTACAGCTCACTTCCTTCCTTCCCAGGCTGTGCTGTGCGCCTCGGTAGGAGTCTTAATGAATATAAAAGATAGGATTTTGGTAAAGCTGCTCTCCTCAGACCCTGGAGGCTTGTTGATGTGCGCTGGCCACTGGCCCAAACACAGTAAATAGTCTTGGTGGCGGCTCAACAATGTGGTTCTCTACATTACTTTAAGCACAATTTGCAGCTTCAGTGGCTCGGTTTATTAGTGATATCTTTCAACAGTCCATTGTGGTTTGATGGTTTGATTTAGTTTTGCTTCCACTCTTTATTTGAGAATGTTCTGTATATTTGGACCACAGTGGAACAATCCTGTCTCCGGCATTAATGGTCTCAGAAACCGTAATTTCATAGTCTGTCGTGCAGGAAGAAAATCAGAAACAATGCAACAGTATCGTGCTCATAAAATAACATATTATGCACAGCTGGGGCTGACATATACACAGTATTTGCAATTTGGAAAAAGACTGCCATCCAGTACCACCACCAAAAAGTAGCACACAAACAAATACATGGTTAGCAGACAGCTGTCATAATTTGTGGGGTGATACACGAAATAGAAACACCGGTGTACGGTGTTACATGCTGATAATAGCTTTCATCTAATTGTGCAGTTTTGTACATTGTGATTTACAATGGGACAGTTCATATTTTGTGAAGCACCTTTTTATGACCTCAGTCTCGAACTGACACCCTTGCATCTTTCCATTTCCAGGCTAATCACAAAGACAGAATGTCAGCACTTTGTTTAAATAATTAGCAACTTAGAATTTCTTTTGAAAGCAGAGCAGGAAACTGAACCACTGTAACTCATCTTTTCCCCTAAAAAAAAAAAAAACAGACCTCGATTTGGTCTCACTGAAGATGCTGCTGATGCACTGCTGAACCCCTCAGCGGGTTGCCATTAGGCTTTTGGATGCGTCTGTTTTTGCAGGCTAATTTTCTCTTAACATTTCATCCCCTATCTTCATACCTTTATTATCAATGTAAATTTAGTCTATAAAGGTCCTCTTCTCTCCAGGTCAGTGTTCAATCGGTGTTTAAAAGAGACTCCCGCAGATATGTCATTGCAGATATACTGAGGGGAAGACTGGTGTTCGGGAGATGCCGGCTCGCTCTTTTATTTTTCACTTCACCATTGGCCCACTTGGTAAAACAGCTCAACGAGGAACCTCTCGATGGCCACTCCGGTTTAACCTGTGAGCCGATCATTGAAAATTCTTAAACAGGAAATTAAACCATCTTTTCAAAAACTCTCCATCAAAAAACAGGTGTTGTGTGAACATTTTGAATCGGATTCATTTTCAACCCACTCTTTTTCACTCTTAAAAAAAAAAAAAAAAAAAAAAAAAAAAAATCATCACCACAGAAAACTCAGTCAGTAGCAGCTCCACAAATGTGAAAGGCAAAATGAATAACCTTGGGCTCTTTGGATCGGAGACGCTTGAGAGTTTTGAAAAGCAGTAAGTCTACTCGTCCTCATCACCGGGCCAGAATAAGATCTAACAAAACACCGGCAAAAACAATCGTCACTTTTACAGATGGTCCCATGTTTTGCTTGCATGGTACATGAGCTCCTCATACCATCTGTTTTTACCATAACAATGCTGCAACAAAGGCATGTTCTTTTTTTTTTTTTTAAATTTTTTTTACTAAGAAGGTATAGTTTGTTAAACCTCAAGAATACACACATTGTTTGGTGATATAACACCGAAGTAAACAGCAACCTCTTTCAGAAGGTTTCCTTTTATTCTGTACATACTGTACACTATTGTCTACGACATGCATGTCATAGGTACGTCAATTCTCCTGCATATAGCCTGTACTGATCATTCTGTACATTTATTTGTATAGCGACATGTATATAGATCCATCCAATGCCACATATGACAGCGTTTATAGCTTAAGCTAGTGTGTAATGCCTTTTTATGGATGTGTTTTGTTACTGCATAATACACACAAATAAGCAACAGACACAAACAATACACACATTTAACAGCATTTATAATATCATTCATGACTAATTGACTGATCTCCTCTACTTTGAGTTAAAAATGATTTTATTCATGATCCAGTTAGATTTTGTGGATGAGACATCTACATTTTGATCTCACGAAACATGTAAAAAAATGACGATTTATAAAGGGGTGCTAAAAACCCAGAAACCCTTCGAGGTGCCATCGCTTTCACTGAAAATCTTCAGAAACTGTGTTATTTAGGCATTTAATCCTTAGTGTTATCTTCCCAAATTTAATAAAATCAGGACAAATTTGAATATTAAATAGTTTTTAAATAGGGCCGCAGGGAAATCTTTGCATCTTTCCAGAACTTTACAACATTATACAATAGAACCCAACAATTCCCATGTAAGCTAGGAGGAAAAACAACTCCCTTACATTGGCGATCAATCAATCAAACTTTATTTACATAACACTTTTCATACATTTTGGTGCAGTTCGAAGTGCTTTACAGATGATTGACAGGCCAATAATAAGACAGATAGTTGTATAAAGTTGTATAAAGATAGTTGTTTTCTGTACCAGAAAAATAAAAATGAATTTGAGAACAAATTAAAAGGATAATAAGACGATGACATATTTTACTTAAATATGCTACTCGGACACATCTAAAGAGAATATACAGTACGACGCACATGTTAACTTTGGTTTACCTACAGTGTAGGCTACAATCACTCCCGTATTTTCTCCACACAGTGCTCAGTCTCAGTCTAATGATGGCAGAGGGATCAGCTGGGATCAGATGAGGGGAGGCAGGTCTGGGAAAGCAGAGAGGACGGGATGATGAAACTCTAAAAACTGTGGAATCTCTTTAAGACGAAGCTTAAAGCTTTTGTGTGTACATGGAAACCCTCCCCGGAGGAAATCCGAATCACTCCATCCGTGCCGTCCACCATGTGATGAATTTCGATGGGTGATATTTTTGGACATGACCTTTCTTGTATTGTGCCGTGTGCTGGTACATGACCATTAACTTGGGAAATGTTAGTAGAAAGGGGAAACAAGAGATATGTACTTTTTAAAGGTAACTTTTTTTCCCCTTTTCAATCGATACAGGAAGGAGAGCTGGAGGTGGAGGCAGCAGCTAAAAAAACACCAACCGCAGTGAAGCCCACTGCACTATAGCTATGGCTTTATTTGACCCTTTCTGCGTGTAAGTTTGTTTATGCAGCTGTTTCTGTTGAGTGTCTGGGATACATTGCGTCATATCATAATAATTAAAGCAGTGATGAAGTGACGGACTAATGTTGAATGAAGCAGAGTAGAGGGTGAGTCATGCTTTCAGGGCCACATTAAAACAGAGAAGCTCCATATGCAGCACTTTCTGTCTGGAAGTTCAACGCAGTGTGTTGTGAAACTATGTATGAGCAGCAGAGAGGGGGAAGAAATTGCCTTATAAATCCTTGTCATATTTCTGAATATACTTAAAGTTCCTTTGGATATACATCACGGAGATAACTTTCAAACATTGTCTACGCTAATTAAAAATGCCTTTATGTTTAAAAATCAAATATAACATCGAGTTATGTGATTAAATTATTATTTTTGCCACATTATTATTATTATTATTATTATTATTATTATTATTATTATTATAAATACAGCCAGCATTTTTAGGTCTATCAAACTGTAATCTGCACACTAAAATAGCAGTTTTACCATCAACTTAATTATGTGTACCAACATTTTAGATCATTTTTTCTTCTTGTCAGCAAATGCACAAACAAAATCAACGTTGTCTGTAGCGCACAGCCCCGACATGATTTGGACGTAGAAAAATAAAAACAAAAAGGTGTACACGCCCACCTTTCAAAATATATTAAGTTTTTAGCAAGTGCTAGTCATAAGCTGCGTTCAAACGGGGTGGTATATGAACGCCGCCCTCTTGTGGTATTTGTGATGTCAGCACTCCAAATTTTCTATAAGCTTCTAGTTCACCAGTTCTGAACGTGTTTGTTTACCTAAATGGCCACGGAAGTCTATTTTGCGTCGGATGTTGTCATTTTAGCCACGTAGACTTTTTTTCTTCGTAACGGTCCCTTTGCATCTCCTGCATCAAGTTACCCGCTTGTTAGCTTGCTAACTTTTGCGGCTTCTAGACGCCATCCTCATTGGCCGTTGGCTTACAACTTAACCGTGTAATTGAACGCCATTCAATCGGTGCACACGACTTACCCTCTCGTAACCACGAGATCACAAGGTCTAGATAATGCGTTTTGTCGGGGGCTATTTTCAGTAGCGGATTAATGCACACTTCATTCGGAAATAATCACAGCCTAGTGTCGAAAGGAAGCAATCCTACATTTAGCAACGCTACTAACTTTAAAAAATAGAAAGTCATACTGACTAATGATGCCCTGGCTTTCTTTCAGGTTCCATTTTTCAGGTGAACAATTCATTTCAACCAGTATCTTCTTTAAGACCAAATACTTGCAAACAAAATATTCCCATTAGCCTCAGTGTTGTACTCTGTGTTTGATTAGCAACGGTTAGCATGCTAACATACCAATCTAAGGTAACAATAGCCTATAACTACTTGCTAATGATCAACATGCTAACACCATCATTGTTAGCACTACCGTGAATAATTACAGGCTTCAAATGACTCACTCTAGACTCTTTGGGTTGTTTCCACTAATTAGCAGAGTTGAGTAACCACGACAACGCCACACTTAATTTTCTCGAAAAAGGAAATAGCAGATATGCCACCATGATTGCTCTAATTTTATATCCCCACTTGAGATGATTTTACACCTGCACCCACCCATCTTCTAATTGAGTAGCCACTCCACCTGTTATCGAAGGTTTCTCAATGTAAAAAACATACTTGTAATAAGCTACCTTTTAAGCAGCCTGCAGGTTTTGCTTGCTCGCTTTAAGTTGTGGCGTTCGTGTTACTTATTTTCCTCTAATGAGCGCAGGCTGAAACCTGAAAAAACAACAACTTTGGTAGCTTCCTCAGCAATATTAAGAGCAAAAAGACGGTCTGTGTGGCACTGACCCAAAAATAAACACCCTCAAGGATTTTCATCGTAATGATGGAATATGTCACCCGGTGCAAAGTGTGACACGTTTATGCGCTTTAATTGGACAAGACCTTTCTCGTGACGTATGTTTTTTAAATGTCATAGCAGGACAACGCACCAGTGTGGTAATAACATTAATGATGGCTGCTTTCCATTTAGATGTACCACTTCCAAGGCCCCGGTAGCCTATTGTGCTATGATGGATCTTAACCATGGTACAGTATCACCCGGGGTTTTGTTTGTTTCCTGCTACGAAAGGCTACAAATAATCATACTTTTTTTTTTGGACAACAATGGAAGTCTGTGGCACAGAGGGATAAGACGTGGCGTGCTTCTGATAGGCGGACACTTAATGCTTGTTCGAAGAACGCATTCATTGCCGGTTTTGGTCTTTTCGTAGGATTTTTTTTTTTAACGGTAAAAAATACAGAATATTATCCTTTTAAAGACTGGACGCCTTTATGAGAGGTGTAATTTATTCTGGCGGGGATTAAATGGTGCCAAATTCATGGCATTTCGAAGTACCGGTGACGGCAGTCTCTTACGTGTGAAGCCCATCCACACCAACAATTTTGTCTTTAATGGCGTCATCAGGCCTTTTGAATACAAAAGATCCAAACAGATCTTTTTCTAAAATGCAGATTTAGATTGTGTTTTTCACCCAGCGCCTACTTTGGATCTAAGTATCTTCTTTGTTACATTGTTGCCGCGGCAACATCAATCCAAGTGCAATAAGATGTCATTTCCACAGCGGTGTTGTGACCCGTTTGAACACGACTCATCTCCGGTGTGTTTTTTTTTTTGCACACATCACATTGACGGCTCCGTGTGAGTTTGAGCAGACCGCTCGGCGATAAGCTTTAGGGAATCTCAGACCGCTGAAGGTGGGATATTTGAGCCTCTTCCTGGTTTCCGTAGTGTGGTGCCACATGTCCTCCTCCTCCACAGCCGGCTCCACAAACAGACCATTACCTCCACGTACACCCGGGGAATCATCTTAGCACTTTACCAACAGTGTATCAATTATCAGCTAAATTAAATTTGGGCCATATTGTCTCCGTTTCATATTGCAGATTACGTGAATGTTTTTAATAATGCCAGCAGCAGTTCACCAGGTGGGAATCCTGATATTGCTTGTATAATTATATTTTATTGTGGCCTAATGTTTTTTTTATTGTTTTCTAGTCCTGCGATGCTCAGCCTCTGCAGGCGACACAGTTAAGATCAACGATCAATGTTAGCAAAAGAGCTGTAAGTATGTTATGAACTTTTTTTTTTTCTGTGAATGAATGTCCCGTTCCGTAGAACATCTGAACAAGAGGCAAAGCTTTTTCTGGAGAGAGTATAAATCCTATTAATTGCTTTAAATCTCGATGGGCCGACATATTATCAAGTAACCCTTAACTCAAACCTGGTGAAGAAGGCTAGCATTCCCTTGCTTGTACGCCGTGCTGAGTTTTAAAGGCACAGCAACACAGGCGTTTTTATAATTGCTCTTAAACAGGCCAGTAATCATGCTAAAAATAATTGGTTGGATTTACAAAATATCACCTCACTCTATGATATAAGATAAATGAAATGTGATAATACTTGTAGAGGTGAAGCACAGCTGTGTCACGTCACCTTTTCTTCTGTGACTCTGCATTTCCAGTATTACGTTTAACCACTTAAATGGCACGCATACGGTGCTCACGACTCCCGATGCTGTAACCGTGAGCTTACGGCATCCATTTGAACACATCAATAGTGTGTAAATACAAAAATGGGCGGAGCCTCCATGACATTACCAATTGGTTTCCTGAAAAGCGGTTTTGAAGCTCAGCTCCGGGCGGCTCTTGCTGTCGCCGTCTTGGCAGTGCCTGACTTAGCCTTACTCCCGATTAAGCGTTAGTGGAGCTGAGGTGGGCCAAATGAAGCCTGGTTGAAACCTGCAGACAACTCACCAACTGTCACGGCATACACCTGTCAATCAAAACAGCCCTAACTTTAATTATGCATAACTTTAAGCCTCGAGATGTCGTGAACAGGGATGTAGGAAGTAGCCATGGAGATCAAAACGGTTTTGTTATTTTTGTACCAGGCTGTGAACTTGTTTGGGGGTCTATAAGGATTGACTTGCTTTTGGAGCCGGTCTCCAGTGGCCACTTGAGGAACTGCAGTTTTTCAGCCAACAACAAGTAGCTGCTTGTGTTTCACTTTTAAAGGAAAATTTTAGTTTTACTTCTCTGTGGTTGAACTTTTCACTTTGCTTGCCGTGTTGCAGATGTGTACTGCAAGGTGTGTCAGTGCACTGTTTCATCATCACCGCACGTCGCTGAGAGCACAGCAGGAGCTCCTGCGGGAATGAGGAGGTAATTTCACAAAGATAGACTTTGATAATGGCTTTGATGTATGATTTTAAAAACTTCAAATAGATGGCGATATCCATCTGTGACACAAAGCAATCTGTTTTTGACTGTATTAAGCAGGACTGAACTGAACAGTGAATTCTGGACAAAAATAAAACTTTCTTAAAGTGAAAAAACATGGTTGACCGTGCACCCCAGCAGATATCAATCAGGTAGAATTCAGCTGTTACAAGGACATGTTTTAGGGAAAATACAGGGAAGACTGTCACAAATGCAGGAAAACTTCCAATAGCACGATATCTGAGTGCGGTGCAGACCTGCAGCGGAGCCGAGCGGCTCTGGCAACCTAATGTGGTGAATGTGACTGATGAGGTCCTCACTGCCGCATGTTTCTGGCAGATTACTGCGCTCGCTGAAGGCTTGGCCCCCACAACATTGTCGGCAAACCACTAATTATGCAACCCAGTCTCTTAGGAATGAAAACTGGACGAATGACGTGTCACATTTATGAACTGCATCGGCGTTAATAGGAGGAGGTTGGGGTGGATGGTGGGTGCACAAAATGCGTGACTCTCAGAGCGTTGACCAGGGTTTGCGTACAGACTCCCTTCGTGGTTTAGGCAACAAAACACTCAATATTGTTGTTTTCATGAAATGTAAAGAAACTTCTCAAGTCTCTGTGGATTTTTTTCTAAATTAAAGCAGACTACAAGGTTTCCCTAACCTTAAAGGAAGAGCTTTTTTCTGCCTAAACATAATCATCAATGTACTGCATAATTGGATATTATTGCTGGCATTCAGTATCAAAGTATGTTCAACATGTCAAGTATGTTCATTTGATGCTCATCACATTAATAGAAACTGTAATCCAGTAGTAGTGATGTTTCCTTTCAAACGTATTTGCTGTTGCAATTTAGTCGTATAGAAATGTAACATCTAGGAGTTGGGTTCAATTATGAGTCTTGGGTCCCCTTTTTGTTTTATTTCAGAGTTAGCCTGGGATTATGATTAACTTTATTTTTGCCACATTATCTAATTCGCGAGACCATTTAGACTGTTTCAAAATTATACACATGGAAAAAGTCCATTCTTATTCTTGGCATTTACAAAAATGGCAGTTTTTCTCAAAATGTAACTTTCCTCGAAGTGATTTGCTTAAACAGGACAATATTGTCTTTGACCATTATGTTTCCCGACGCAATCCTCCGGGAAAATACGACAATGTTTGACAGGGACATTTTTCATCATGCTCAATAAACATTTTTTGATTTCTACAAAAAAGGTTTTAGTGGATGCAAAATAGTTGTACATCCCCATCAATTTCTAGTGGCCTTACAGCAATGGAACGAAAACCATTATGCACTGTAATCCCACTGCTGCTCTCCAGTCAAGTATAGTTGAACTAGTTGTGTACTGCTCTTTCAGCTCTCACCATCCATGAAAACAAAAGGGCTGCCCACTTTTGTTTTGTTCGCACGGCTGGACGTACTTACGCCGATTGCTCTCCCGATCATTTTAAATAAAAAGCTACAAGAGGTGAATCATTTCAAGGGGGTTGTCCTTAAGTGCACCTTTCACATCCATTGCAGCCTCCCGTCACAAGAGCCCGGTCCAGAACAGGATGTTATGAAAGTGGTCAGCAGGAGGCAGAAGGTTGTTAACATGAAGTTTCCTTTTGTGCCCGCCGATGTTACTTAATAAAGTCTGATTTGTCAAAAAAGTGCGATCTTCTTCTGCCGAGCACCTCAGCGATTCTACATTTAATACTGAGGGAGTTTCTGAACGGGCAAGGTGATGGCAGATTTACAACTTGTGAACAAAAGGTCAGCCTTTAATTTGTAAAATGTACGAGTGGATTTTATCAGCAGAAATGATGATTGAATCTAGAAGATTTGATGAGCCAATCGAAGCTAAAGTTGGTGCTAAATCTGAGTTGGTTTTTTTAAAGAAACAATTAGCTTGTTTTATGGTTTACAGATGACTGTTTTTGTGTGTTTAAAACAGAAGCCCTGTAATGATGGCTGTAGAAGTTATGACGCTGGACTCTGGCTTAACTTGCATTTCTGTGGTGAATAGTCAGCATTTCATGAGTTAATAAACCATGTGGATGTTACAGTTCTCGTAATTTAATGCAATATTAATAATCAAAATAGTTTTGGCTCTACTATCAAATGAGAATTGATTTGAGGGTGAGAAATAACCATTGACTGTATATGAAAGTAGATTGAACCTCTGGGTCTAAAAGGTGAGGCCAATGCGGAAGAGCCTTCAACTGTAATACCACTTAGGGCCACCAGGGACTGCCTCCAAAAAGCTTCTGGCTCCATAGACTCCCATTTAACTTCTCTCATTAACATACAAAGTCAATCTTTTTTTTTTCCACCAGTTATTATGGTGCCATTCTGTAAATCACTTCTTCTTGGTTTTGCGGCAGTCCATCTGCTAATAATCCCATCATTATTTAAATATTAGTCTTTAAATAGTGGTATATTTGGGGCCGCGTCTGTTTGATTGACAGCCCTGTGCTACTCCTCCTCAGCTCGTCCAAATATGGTCACCTCTGGCTCCAAAATAACAAGATGGCGATGACCTGAAATGCTGAACTTAAAACTTCAGAAGAAACCAACGGCCGACGTCACAGTTGGCTGCCTCTTGGAAGCAAATGCGGCATCGTGGCCAAACTGTGTAACTACAACTTCACACTGACCCTCAGAAATGATTCTTTATTCGATCAGAATTTGATCCATTTGGACCAATAACATTCGGAAGGCTGGAAAAGCTGTACGATTATTTTAGACCAGCAAGACGTCTCGAGATTCTCTCTTTCAACCCAATGCTATAAGGACACTAATGAACATAGTATACGGGCCCAAAATTGTGAATGCATGGGGATAATACCGGTATTTCATAGAGGAAGTTTGGAAAATGTTTTTGGTGTGGGGCTCCCGCTTCTTTTATCCAGTGTCCAGTTTTTCTTAAGACATATGTGGCCCAACAATGAAAAGCACAATAAACCTCCCGTTGGTAGAGAACAGTTGTATTTAGTTCACCTCATCATATTCAGCTCAGCGATGAATCCAAGGTTTCACGCTCTACGCTTTCATTCTGATTTCTTTCTTTTTATTTGTTTTGGCACACTATAAACTCAAGGATGTACTTTGTATCTAAGACGATAGGAACAATTGTCACAGACATTTTCACACCACAGAAAGACGAAGTATTTAGGAACTTGAGTAAGTGGGAAATTGTGAAGTTTTGGTGGTTGGTATTAGTTCAAACTTAAGTCAGTTCGTAGCTACTTCAGTCGAAGCTGCAATAATTAGGCTAGGTGAATTAAGATTCCAATTTGAATATTCAGATGTGGCGAAAGATTGCTTGCCCCAGTGTGTAATTTTCTTCATATCCATAAATTGAACATTTTAAAGCCATGCAGCTTTCTGCCGGCCACACTGATTACGGAGCAATCGCGCCTGTGTCAACCGAGAGCGAAAGCATAATTGAATGCAGAAATATGTGCAACACCAGAATCAGGTCAAGAACTTCCTGACGAAACACCCTGAGCTTTTGCTTGATGGAAGGGAGGCTTTGGCGGTGATATTCACGACATCAGCAGCAGACTTGCTGAATTTTTTTTTTTACTGGAAAGCAAAGATTATGAACAGGAAGTTGAAGGGGTGGCTCCCGAAAGTGTTGGTTTGCAGTTATTGTTAAAGCGAGCCGACTTGCTCTAAATGCTGGACAAAACATTTACACTGTATGTTATTTTTTCTCTGGGAATTTGCAGCGATGGAGAGAGAAGCTGCATTTAGCACATTACATATTACACTTTATTCACTTTCAGAATGTGTCATCGTTGAATAGATGGACATTAAGTGTCAAATGACAGATATGTTTTTAACTGTTGCCTTTGCAACCCGGTATCACGACAAAACGGGAAATGGATACGTCTGTCCACTATAGCAAAACGTGAAATAGCTACGCTTGGTGCGTGAAAGGCGTGAAAGTTACACGTTTTCCTGTAGTGTAAGAAAATTAATTCTACGACATGCTTTGAGCCACGTGATTTGAAACTGAAACTTTTTACAAAAACATGTGGTTGAGGTTTTAAAAAAGAAAAGAAAAGAAAAAGTCAAGCAAAACTTCGTCACCTCCTGGAGTCAAACCATATCCTCCCGCATTGTAGGTCTCGTCTTAAAAACTCTATTGTGTGACCTTATGTCACATGATCCCATGTCACATGACCTTTAAGTGCGTGTAAGTTTCCCGCTTACAAAACTTTAAACTTTCACGCCTAGTGGGACCAAAGCGTGGCTATCTCACGTTTTACTGGCGCAGACAGGGCGTGTCTATTTCACGCTTTGCCGTGATACTGAGTTGGACTTTTCTCTGCACTCGACGTCCTTTGAACAATCTGCTTTGAACTTCTCAGCGCACAGACACAACGATGCCACATTCAGGAGTCATGTCGGCGCGCCTCGGTGGGTCCGAGCTCTTTTTGAAAACTAATTTTTGCAACGAATCAAATTGCCGCACTTTGAGCCTTGAGTCTTTCAGACTCGCTGAGAGCTTCGGGGCCTCGGGGCTATAGTCGTCTGCTTCGCACCAGCTCGTTATCTGTCGTTGCAGCAAGGCCACTTCCATCATGTAATTTGTTTTTCAAAGATTATTCACATGGTCATGGTTTACATTTGTTTAAATTTTGTAACAGTGACAGAATTTTAAGCTCATTCTGTGCTTCAAAATAATGCTGGCTCAGTTTCATGCTTTTAATTATTTCTGTATGGCAGAATAGAAGAATGCCATGAGACATTTTCACAAATCCACATATTTATCAGTCACCGTTTTACTTTGGCTTATATGAGATGCAGCTTTGATGGTTTAGTGAATAATTAACTTCTTGCTCCTTTAACCCCCCCCCCCCCAACCCCCCTCGCGCGCCTCCCCAATAACCCCAACTGTATCACCGCCCCTGGACTTGTGACTGCTGCATTACAGTAAAGACAAATGTTGGAGTGAGTAGGTCCACATGAAGCCCTACTACTCGGTCTCTCCTCCTCCTCCCCGCCCTTTCTCACTCTGCCATTGGTTAAAGCACGAGGCAGGCTCCGGGATGATGATGATGATGATGATGATGATGCCGCCGCCTGGAAAGGGGGGTAAACTCGGAGCGCACGTCTCCCCTGCTGCGCACACACGCACAGCAAAAGTGAAGTGAAGATGCTTCTTCCCTTCCGAACAACAGTCCAGCCCGAAAGCCGTTCACGTCTTCTTCTCCTTCTCCTTCTTCTACTCCTACCACAGCGTCAAACTGTCCCCTTCTCTGGCTTACGGGAGGAGGAACTTGCGCAGCCGGGGCTCGTCCAGCTCGGGGGAGGCGGAGAGGAGGCACCGCCGGAGCTCCGGAGCGCCGGCGCCTCTATATAGCGGATCCGTGCGGAGAGCTACGCGTCGGTATGGGCGCGCTGACAAACGGACGTTACCTCCTCGCGGCGGGCCTCCTGCTCCTCGTTTATGGCACCGCGTCCGTGATTTCTAAAGGTAAGAGCTGTTGTCCGCGCGCATAAATGCATGCATGGCTACTTTAGGGGGAGGAGGGGGAGGAGGGGGTCACTGCGTTTGTGAACGCTTTCTTTTTCCCCCCCCCCTCCCTCCACCCCTCACACAGACACAGAAACACACGCCGGCTTGTGCCATCCCCGTGGTTACGCACCACTTGTCGGGATTGTGCACATTTTTTTTTGGGGGGGGGGGGGGATTATTTCTTAAAGGTTTGCTGATGCACCGCAGAACAATTTCTCAGTTTTTAGTTTTAAATTCAATCTCGGACTTGCCACTATATATTTGAGCCTCTCCTCCTCCTTCCAATGCGCAGCGGAGCTCCTGGTATTGATTCATCAAGCCACAGCTCTCACCGTCAAGTTTCCCCCCCACCACTGTTTATCTTTTTTCATACCAGCCTCAAATCGATGTCAATTCTCTCCATTTTCACTCATTTTTTTTTAAGTCTCTTAATGAATCCATCATCATGACCGCGCTGCATTCCGGAGTGGAAGATTTTTTTTTTTTTTTTTTTTTAAATACAGGCACGCCTGTGCAACAGGCATGTCATTGCATATTTCTCTTAAGAGTTCTCAGCGCTGATTCTTCTTTTATGCTTTTTTTTTTTTTTTTTTAATTTTTATAAAACGATCTGCTTCCTAATATTTGGATGCAGTTTCAGGGAGGTGGATATATGGATATATGAATATATATATAGATATATGGATATATGGAAGGCGGCTGGTGTAGGACACCGGGGCATTTTTTTTTTTTGGTTGTTGAAATTCAAGCCCAAAATAAGAAAAGCATTTTGCCACCGACTCACCTCAAACGGTTTTTGAAAGGGCAAGGAAGGATAGATTTCAGCGAGGTGCCTCTCACTTTTGAGCAAGGATTTTATTTGTTTATTTATTTATTTTAAAAAAAGCCATGTCCTGGCATAGTTTACACACACAAAAAAACACGCTTTACACATATTTGGTTGATGGAGACAGACTTGAATGTGATTGGGGAGGGAAGGGGGGGGGGGGGGGTTGCAGGTTGGAAACCCGTTTGATGTCTTTTTTTTTTTTTCCGAAATCTGAAACCCAGACTGATTGAAGAAGTGACACCAGAGATTTTAGCTCTGTTCAATATTTATTCATTGCAGAGACTTAGCTGAGGTTTTAATGATTTTCAAGCAGCTGCATTGGAACCCGCCCCCCCCCCCCACCGCCCCTCCGCCCCCCCCCATGTGAATCAAGCACACAACTCCTCGTGTCGGCTTTAAAAATAAATTATCTTCCAACTCCGTATTGTAGACGCTTTCAAATGGCTGCATCACAGAACAGATTATCCCAGATTCTTGTGCGTGTACATTACAGGTGAGTGTGTATTTGAATACGATGTAATATCACTGCCCTCCCCCCACCACCACCACCACCACCACCACCACCATGGAGCATCTTTAAGTGGCAGTACATGGCAGCCTGTGGAGCTGAACTGAGGGCAGCGATAGATTAAGGTTACAGCATCACGACTCTGCTGAACACGGGGTGCGCATGGATGTTACGTTGTGCCGAGGAACGCTCTTCGGCTTCTTCACCTTGTCGGCAGGATCTGCTGCGAGGTGTCTGTTTTCATTATTACCTTTTGTTGGTGTGTTGTGAGGAAATCGTGACCTGTCGTGTTGTGCGAAACTGTGCAGGTTACTTCAGCAAAATGCCTTCTTGCAAAACCTCCATCATTTGATCGCATATATTTATGAGCTGTGAGGAGTTTAAAGGGGCACTCCAGATGTTTGTTACTGCCCTCCCCCCTCCCCGTCCCTCCCACACACACACACACACACACACACACACACACACACACACACACACACACACACACACACACACACACACACACACACACACACACACACACACACAGCTGAAACAGGACCGGTCAGACTTGAAGCAGCAAAACGGCAAAATCTACGGCTGCTTCGTCCTCCCGTGGCCCAGTGAGCTCCATAAACACTGGATCCTACACATTTCCCATCATGCAACTTGATGTTATCTCTCATTAGACTCCTCCTTCCCAATAGTGGGCCACATCTTTGCTACCCCACACCTCCGATTATTAACGCGAGCTCAGCACGGGCTAGCTGAGACAACCCTGATGACATCATCAGCGTTGTCTGACGATGATGTCATCAGCGGGTTATCTGGGCTACATTCTTCAGAAGAAGCGTTAAGAAAGTTTGTATAGAAAAGAAAACACTATGTTTTTGATTCATGTCATGACCCCTTAGTTTTCTCCTGTGACCCCTCTGTGGGTCCTGAACCCTAGTCTGAGAACCAGTGATTTTCGATTCTTGGTTGAAAACTAATAATAATAACACAAGCCCACGTGCCACTTTGCCCTTCACAAACATACATAGTTTCAATGTTTTTGTGCTATTTGTTCAGTAGCAACAAGCGATACCAAACGGCAGTGTTTGAAGTCTTCAATACCCAGAATGCCCTGCAGGGTGGTCTACATCAGTGAGGTTTTTGTTCCATGCTCAACCAAAGGAGTCATCACCAGAGAGCCGGCTGAGGAAGACCTCCAGACTGTGTCGCAGTTCTTTGAACGGCGTGTTTGTTCGCTGCTGTTTAGAAGACAGATTGAATCATTTTTGTTTGTCACTTCCTGTGTTCGTACAGGAGGCTGTAGCCGAGTCTGATAACTGGAAGATTACCGCACTACAAGAGTCGTGGAAGTGTTCGATGTTTATCCTTAAAAGTGGGCCACAAAGATCAATTATTTCCAATATCAATTTCCTGGTACAGTATCTGCTTGTCAGTGTGATATTGAGGCTTGTTGGTATTGCTGTGTAGCTTTCTTAAGAGAAACTCGCTGTAGACGTGGGTGAATACACGCTTTCACTTATGTCACCAGAAATTTTAATTTTATGTAATTTTATCATTTAACAGGCAGGTAGAAACATTATTTGGGTGAACCTGTGCATTTTTAGCCAGCCTGGATGCTAACATTAGCTACTTGGCAACGGGTCATGGAAGTTAAATAAAACTAAACTGAGAAAATATCATTTTATATTTGAAATAACCAGCGGTGGAACTTAACAAAGTACATTTACTTCTGTATATGGTTCTCACCGACAGCCCCGATATAAATACACGTTGATCTGATGTAGTTTTACCCAAAGTACTACCCTAGATTAAAGTACCCACATGTTTAGTTATTAGAATTAGCACAACGTTAAACATCTCACAGCAGTAAAATCCAACATGACCTCGTCACGACGGCAGTTTTTGCATTCGGCTCGTATGGAATCGAAAGTAAAAAGCACTTTGCTCTGCTCCTGTTTGTTTTATGGCAAATCCAGTTTGTTGAGAAGAACTCACTGTGGAAATATTTGACTTTTTCCACAGCGAGGTTGGCGGAGTCTCCGTCAATGTCAGAAAATGGAGGAAAATAGCTCATTTATCCGACCGTCAATAACAGCGACAAAGATATTCAATTTAAGATTCGAAAAACTGAAAAGAAAAATCTCCATAGAAACTGAAATCAGAGGATATTTTTTACAGTCTTGGTATTTAAATGGTATAAAAATAGTTGCTGATTAGTCAACCTTGAACGCTCCCCCCTCGATGCCCGCAGCGATCGATGTGACGTCCCGTGCCGTCTGCAGCCCCTTCGAACGCAGCTCCGTCACGTCAGTCTCAGAGGCCATGAATGTAACGACAGGTGTCGCACGGACATTTTCGCCCCCACGCAAGGTTTGACTCTACGAACCGAACGGCAGCGGTCCGGCGGAGGAGGAGGAGGAGGGGGGGGGGGGAGAGGGGGAGGAGAGGGGGAGAGGACGGTCTCTTGACAGCGGCAGCTCGCACTCAGCAAGATTTTAAGCTCTTATGGATCAATGGCTCGATGTCAGCTGGGGAACGAGGCTCACGCGAAAGACGGGGTCACGAGCGAGGAAGGCATCCTCCACGTGCAACACGGCCCCGTGGGGGAGGGGAGGGGGAGGGGGAGGAGGGGGGGGGGACTTTAAAAGGCTCGTTGTTGTTGTTTTTTTTTCAGCTGCGTTTTACACGATGCTGGCGAAACACGTCGGGGTGGGGGGGGGGGGGGGGTATTCGGGAGACGGAGCTTCCTGAGCCGCGGCTTCCTTACAGATCGTGGAATCGGCTGTTTGTCGTGCGTTTATCTCCGTACCCGAGCTCTGCTTGAAATGCAAAATAGATGTCTGAGTGCACTGATATGTAATGTCCCCTCATAACCTGGCTCCTGATGAGGCCCTTGTTTATTTCACTTGACATGCAGGTGCATTTATTTGGGACTTGATGATTAATTTATGTGCGGTGTGATCCAGCAAAAGAGCGAGCGAGCGAGAGAGAGAGAGAGAGAGAGAGAGAGAGAGAGAGAGAGGAGGGTTGCGTGTAGAATAAGAAAAGTAAATGAGCGAACGGGGATTATCTGATATTTGATTTAGTATTATTCAAGTCACCCAATTCATTTTGTCAGTCATTCAACGCACTCTGCTGTAAGTTTTATGCTAATGCAATAAAAGTATAAAGTTACCTCGACCTCGAAACTGCTGAAAACCAGACCCAAGGATAATAAGCGTGCTTTAAACGCACCCTTCCTGTATTTACTATAAGTAGTAGGGACGCTAATGGCTAATGCTATCAAGACAGCAGGGGCGGTGGGGGGGGGGGCGCGACTCTTTGCCGCCCTCCCGAGGCTGTCTGCTTCTGGTAAACAACCGATAGCGCTTTTTTTTTTTTTTTTTTAATTGTATTTTTTTTTTTTAGCTGTCATCAGCTGTAGCTACCGTTCACCTGCGGTCCAACTTCTAGTTCCGGTGCAGTAAACAAGAGAAACAGACAAGTTAGCACGACTTTCGGAAAAAAAAAAAAAGTTACGTAACCGCGGTTCTATGAGCGAGGCCGGCCCGCGGCTCCCGGTGGGCAGGAGCAACAAAACATCATCTTCCCCCTCCACTGTATACGCGGATAACGCGATTGTGTTGAAGTACACGGCCGGACTAACCTTCGCCACGTGCGCGCGTTGTGCCGCGTCTCTTCGTCGTCTGTCGGCCGCGGCCCTCGTTTGACACCACGGCCTCCCCGGGCTTCGCTTCGACCTTGACCTCGTGCTGCAGATTGTAACGTCCCTGTTCTTCAGGTTGGGCATTAAAAAAAAAAAAAAAAAAAAAGAAAGAAAAAGGGGCTTAAAAAAACAGAAGAAGAGATACAGCAGAGTATAAAGGATGTACAAACCTGTAGCTACTTTTGTTTTCTCGGGGGGGAAAAAAATACATACAAAAAAAAAAAAAGAAAATCTCAAGGTTCTTTTATTTTGCTGTGCACAGGACTTTCGTGAAAACAGACAAAGGTCAAATCTGTTATTTTCCCTCAGAGAAAGTAAAGGGGGCTCATATATTTTCCCTGCCCGAATCCCAGAATGAATCATCATAGTCAGGCTGCCGTGGGTGACAGCGTGTGCAGTTCAGTGCCCAGATTTACATTTAAATGAAACCAAATGGCTGTACATTCAGAAATGATATACAGTAATGATGATGGTAATAAAAGCAAAGTCCTCTTTCATATTGGGACCGGCTCCGACTTGTGGGATTGCTGTCATTCGGGGACTTTGCAGGTACGGCCCGGTGAGTTATGCCTTTGCTATGTCAAGACTATTACCTTCACATCTCAACGAGTGGATTCATCAGCATTCTGCCTAAGAGGCTTAATGTAGTCGGCAATCAGCCCCGCAGCTCGACGGGAGCTCGACGGGAGCTCGACGGGATCTCGACGGGAGCTCGACGGGATCTCTTCTGTCCGCTCCGTGGCTGAATAAAGGCACCCGAGACGTTCGGCTCTCTGCAAGCTACCGCGTGCACCGTATCGATCTGTCGGTTCAGGCGGGTTCCAATGCATTCGGTCCGTGTGGGGGCGGGGTCACCTGGGAACGACATCTACCTTCCACCTCCCCGCCCACCCGAGCAGGGAAGAATCATCAAAAAGAAAGAGGGCAAACACAGCCGAGTCACTTTTGTGGCGTATTAACTTGATTCACGTGGAAAAACATTGAAGTTGCACCAATCAGTATTTTTGGTGTCTGTATTGGATCAAATGACTTTACATAACGAGGAAGGAGTCGCCATTACCACCTGATTCTGATTCTGATAGATAGATAGATAGACAAGACTTTAATAATCCCACAGTGGGGAAATTTAGCCGTCACCGCAGCATAGAAACACAGTTACGGAAAAAAGGTGCACACAATAAGGAAACATTACAAATACGTATACAACAAATAAGATAGATACAAATATTTTTTTTCGAAACAGTAAGACCGATGAATAAATACACACACACGTTCCCTCTGAAGCGTTTTAACTACTTTTAGCTCATTGTTTTGGTTTTACAGCCCATAACTTTTTACTGCTTTTTGTTTACCGCTCATGAAACCATTGCACTTGTAGCAGAAGGCAGCTGTTCGTAAAGCCGTAATGAAAACAACTTAAGGCCAAAAACGACAGAAGAAATTAGCAGCTAGCTGGTGAAACGTAATGAAATAGCGAGCGTCTGAAAAAGGCGGATATTTCTGGCCTGGCTCCGTCACACCTTCAGTTTTTTTGCGCTGTGATTGTAAGTCTGGAGTTTGCTCAGCTACTCTAAAGGGCCGACCAATCAGTGACCAGAGTCGGTGACTAAATGCTAAGACATTGTCGGGAAGTGTTTTTATTTTTTTTCTAAATGTAGTTGCAACTGTGATGGATTGTCGGTGCAGATGGTGGTGAAAGATGCTCCGATAGTTTAATTACCACCAACAAACAATTACAGGCAGCTGACCAATTTCAGGCATTTTTTAAATATTTTTTGGTCAGAATTACTTTTTTCTATCTGAAATTACTATTTAATTAAAGGGATACTCCAACAATTTTACGCAGTTTACCTTGGTTCGGGTTAGAGATTTAAAAAATTTTTGTTTGGTGGGCAGCAATGGTGGAAAGATGTCTTTCAGCTGCATTATGGGAATTGTAGGATCTGGTGTTGTTTTGGGGCGCTATTCATACTGCAGAAGTACACATCAGGACATCTCAGCCCGTACCGATTCTTTTGTTAATATGTCTCGAACAAATTCAGAATTCTTTTGGTAAAATGACTTTATTCTCGGCCCGTGTACGCAATCACCGAGATATTATTCCTTGGAAAGCGAGCATATGTTTTGTGTGTTTTCTTGCTTCGTACCGCCGCATCCAATTGTATTTATTTATTCATTTTGCCGAAGGTTTCATGAATTTATTTGCCGATTCATTTTAACCCGAGGTCTACGCGCAGTAGGATGCAACGACTGGAAACGATTCCCTACGGAGTGAATAAGCCAGACCGACATACTCACGCAAGTGAATTTTGGGGTCTGGAAACACCTGACTTGGACTTGATGGAATCCAAAATAGAGCCGATCCTGCAGGTAAAGCCAAGGTACATTAGTTCCCTCTTTAATAGGGATGGGGGCACAAATTTAGAATATTCCAATAGTTACTATAATCTATCGCATTTTTCGATTCCGAGCGAATTTCGACGAGTAGTTTTGTATGAAATGCTCGTCGTTAGTCCTCAATGATGCTGTAGTATAATTACAAAACAGCAGCAAAACATGACATTTCACTGATCTGTGTTTCCTTTTCACTCTTTCGCTTCTCAATCTTACTCCAATTTATTTGCCAAGACTCAACTAGCTTGTCATTCGGAAATTCCTTTTTTTTTTTTTTTTTTTAAAAATTGCTTGAGTCACGACGGCTCAATCCGTCCCGGGACGAAGACCAGTCGCCGTCCGTCCGGCTTAATCTGAAGGGGGGACGGCAATCAGGACGGGGCGAGAAGGGCCTCGCTCAGTCACGCCGCTAAATCATATAACAAAGCTGCAGATACCCTTCATCCATCTGAGTCAGCTGATTCAATCAGTCGCGCTCTCGGAGCCACACGTCTTCATTCCCCGAGTCCTAGACGGTGGCCGAGCAGGTTTCTCTTCCTCTTCTTTCTGGTTTTTTTTTCCTTAAATATGGCAATCTTCGGTCTGAGCTGCGAGTAATACATGTGGACACGGCATATTTTTCTTTCTTTCTTTCTTTTTTTGTTGTTGTTGTTATTTTTTTTTAGCACTCGCAAAGGAACTTCCCCCGAGGATGGGAAAAACTCTCGGGATTTAAAATGCGGTAGGAGGAGAATTCGCTCTACTGTGTAATTATGACGAAAAAATACACTTCAGAAGGGTAAACTGGCTTTAAAAGAAAACAAAAGAAAAGAGCCACAGACAAGGTGTAATATTTCTGCATTAAGGTTTCAAGGCCGCATATTTTGTTTTTTTTTTCTTCTTTTTTACACAAATTAACAGCAGCAATGACCAAGTCATAATTCAAGAGGAAATATCCATGTAATATTAATGCGACGTAAATAATGGATAAGAGATATGTAAAGAAATCTCCTTAACACACAGACAATAAGTAATAAAGCGATAAACAAGGCTTCCCTTGCATATTTATAGCTTTTAAATGAACGTCACCTGTGTTCCGTACGATTTGAAGATTCCTACGCCCCGTTCTAAATAAACACGTATTCATTGCTGCAAAAAAAAAATAAAAAAAAAACAATTAATCACACTCGCGCAGTGGATGCAATTACTCCAAGGATAACACCATCTTTATGAAACAGCAGCGCTAATGTCTGGCGTGTTGTCTGTCTTTTTTTTTTATTCATCTGGCCTTTTGCTGCGGAGTCGGTTTGCTGGCGCCACGTTTGACGCCGTAAAATACTCCAAATTTAGAGGCGTCAGGTTGTGCGGGGCTCCGTGAACCGTCACCGTATCCGTCTTTACAGATGGTGTGCACCAGATGAGCTTTTTACAAGGCTGCTTTTACGATAGCGTCCTATTTAGTAAAAAAAAAAAAAAAAAAACTCCCAGCAGCCATAAGGCCTTCACACACACACACACACACACACACACACACACACACACACACACACACACACACACATATAAACACACACAGTGCTGTGTACATTTGTATTTATATTGCGTCGCCGGGCCTTATTTCTGATAGCATCGGGCAGTGAGCTTCTATAGAATCGGAGTCAAGTGAGAAGCGAAGGCTCGCCTCTTATCAGGTCGGGAGAGAATTCAATATTGTTATCAAAAAACGTGTCCCGTTTGATGTATGGGTCACGGCCGGAATCTGTGTCAGCCGATCTGGAGTAAATGTCCTTTTGAATGACTGGAGCTTTTGAAGTGAATCCCTCATATAGTCTACCCCGCCGGAGCCGAGGTGAAGGAGTGTCATTATTCTGTATATTGCATTGCCACAACCGCGTCGTTTTTGCTTTTATTTGCCAGCGCTGGCGCGGTCACGTGGATGACGGCGTCGGTCCAGGTGACCAGTTCGGGTGGGGGCTTTTAACTTCCAATTCTTTAACGTCAATCCACGGTGTGACAGACGGATGGATCGAAAACACTGTTTCTCCCAGTCGCACCGTGTGCAAAATAAATATACAGAACAAGAAAAGCATAAATATGCAAAGACAGGAAAAACAACAATAATATTTTTATGTATTAATAATTTGGTCCTGACTGAAGTGTTTCAAATACTACCGAGTGGATTGCTATGAAATTGTATACATGTTCATGTTCCCCAGAGTTTGAATGACTTACATTTCCTCTGTAACATCAAAATATTGACTCGACGGACCGACATGGGATTTTGCATGAATCATGAATGAATACAGGAAAAAGCCCGGCGGTCCGCCGGCGACGTCGGACCCAGAAATCTTCTAATAGCCTCGAAGTTCACAAGCTGTGACGGGTTTGCCGAAGTTTACGGAGAAGATTGTGAACATTAAAGGTCCATTTTAAGGGCGTTAAGCTAATACGTCGTCGTTTTCGACACGTAGAGTTTGTATTCGTAACTTAGATAACCGCCTACGTCTGAGGGAAATGTTGATCTTCCCAACGGCCTCGTCTTTTTCCCGGTATGTAGGTCTTTATTTTCACCTACAGTACATACTACATCGACGTTAGCGTTTGCGTCTTGTTATCGATTCGTTACGTTGGACGCAGCGCGGTTGAGACGAAGACAAAGAATGAAGGACGAGTTTTTGGGTTGACTGAGAAAGGAAGCCAGGTTGGTAACCCCGGCAACGTGAGCTGGCTCCGGGGAAATCGCCGGTAGTTATTGAAAAAAGCCTCTCCGATACATAGATCACAGGTATTTTTCCCTCGGACGCCTGATGTATGGCCCTTCGATGGGCCGACACCTCCCCAATCCCCCCACCCTCCTCCACCCTCCCCTCCGCCGGTTCTCTGCTGCTGCTCTACCTACTTTCGTGGCCTTGGGTCAGCTGTTCAAACATGTCCTCTGTTGATCCATGGTGCGGCAAGCGGTGCCTACCGGGGACCGAGGCGGCCGCTGAAGGACAAGTCGTGATGAATGGACTGCCGAGGCGGGCCGGTCCCAGCTCGCCGTGTCCCGTTGCCCGCCCGGAGGTCCTGGCGGCCTCGCTGCCGGTTAGTCATCGGGACCCTGCTGTTCCTGAGCGGCGGTTTGACGGCTGCTGCGGAAAGGGCCGCGTTTAAAAAGTAGGTTTTTATTTTAACAGATGATTGGTGCGTGGACGCTTTTGTCCGGTAATGACCTTCAACGGGATGGACGCAGCTTCGTGAAAACAGTTAAACAGATTTCATTTCCTTTTTAAATGTCGTCATGTTAAAGCCGCCGGTCAACTGCATTGCACGAGCTGATATATTCAGAGTTTCTGTGTTTACTGTCTGACTGACTTGTCGTGTTTTTTGTTTTTTTTTGTCGTAGAAAAATCTGAACAGATGTCCTATAGTGCTGAACTTGATTTGTCAAACAATCCCTTTTTTAATTATGATTATCATAAGTTCTCAATCCATCTTTTTAAATGCCAAGATTTGATGTTTTATAGCATTAACGGCACGCTTGACTGTCTAAATAAGACATCACCTTGGGCTCTGGAAAATAGTCATTGACATCCTTCACAATTTCTTGCCCCCTTTTTTTTTTTTTTATTATAGAATTTGGAGCTCCAGCAGCTTAGTCACATATGGATGACACAACAAAACAAACAGCAAGAATAAACAGCATGGGCGGGGGGTGGGCGAAATACTCTTTATCTTCTGAAGTGAATCACAAAATCCCCCAAATATTTTTTTTCCGAATAAAAAAAAAAGAAAAAGAAAGAGGCGAAACTCAACCTCAAGGTCACAGTTGCGGCACCTGTCAATCTGTTGTAAAAATAACAGCGTATACAAACTCCAAGCTTAAAAAAAATGAAAAATCGTGTCAGTAATTTGAAAGAAGTCTGGAAGTCCTACGAGGTAACGCATCTTAAAACCGTGTGCATCTGAAGATCACGTTTTCTGTGTTTTTGACCACCTCAAAAAACAGGAAGAAATTAAAAAAAGATCAGTAATCACATACAAAATTGTTGGTAAAATTTGTAACATTTTAAGAAAACCCTAGAACAGAAAAAAAAGAGGCACACACTAATCTACAGGAGCCATTTATAAACCGTAAGAACACGGGAAGGAGTCAAACGGTTAAATATTATATAAGCCCGGTGAGTAGCTCTCCCAGCATGCACCTGTCCAACAGAAGACGGGCCGCTCTGTGTCACCTTGTCTGTAGCTGCGTTCGGCCTCGCACGCTCTTTAACCGCAGTGTGATGCCCAGAACAATAAGAAGATAAGCTGAGTTACCAGATCTGTACGCAGAGAAACTAATAAGGATCATTTAAGGTGAGAATATTTCCTCTCGGCGCACCTTTAGCAATAACTCACCGTGTGCCTGCAAGTGATTATTCAAACATTTTCTTATAGATGCTGCATCTTCACACATTTGTAAATACTTTGCAATGAACACCAAAAAAAAAAGGGGGGGGGGATCCATCTGTGCAAAAAAACTTTTTTTTCATATTCCAGAACAGTTTGTTCCTTACAGGTGCGGAGCGAAGACAAAGCCTCAAACATCACTTATTCACTCGTTATATTCACCTACAAAATACTCGTCTGCAGCTCTTAATATGTCATCGAGCAGCTTTTCGGGAAAACTCCAATCTGATCTGCAAAATAACGACTCGACCGACTCCGAGAAACACCGTCGTCACGGAGTGACCTGAACTTTTGGTTGATTGGACACGTGGGCTTGATTGCTCCAAATATTTTGGTGAACAAACCTGAAAATTGAAAGGTTCTCCGCCGCCTCTTTAATCGGTGTTGGTGGAGCTTTAATAGCTTAATTTAGATTTGATTTAAAAATGTGTGGTTAGTTGATGAGCCCGCAGCGATGATGTTGATGAGCATCATGACCTATGAATAACCCAGATTGGTGCAGCAGCGGCGGGTTTTAGGTGCGAAGCGTTGGGGGGGCACCGACCTGTTAGACTATTCAGAGTGGAAGGGATACTTATATATTTCTTATATATATTGATTCAAATTCATATAAAATATAACGCACACTAATTTATTTATTAAAATTGATTTGACACCTGCCTGTTAGACGTATCAGCCCTTATTAAAAACATGTATTTGGTTCCTATGTGAATAGAGGACTGAGTGTGAGTTCAGCTTTTGTGCATCACGTGACCTGAGGCTCCTCTCTGATTGGTTACTTCGGATCGTCACGCACGGTCCCACTTTCGTCGGTAGCGTGTCATCATTGTGTTTACGTTTTCGACCTCCAGCGAACGAACTCCGTCTCATCCGCAACCGTCCGTTAACCATCTCGGCCTCTTTAAAGCCGTAATGTGACGTCGTTACATTATTAATGCTGAGTCATCGGTGTGTAAGCAGCACGTCACTGTTGTAGCTGCTGCAGGTGGAGCTGGTTTTATATCCAGTTGTACATGCAGGGACGGCAGATGAACGCGAGATGTCGTCATAAACATAAAGGGAAAATTACGTTCTGATCCGAAAATTTGTTTGGAAATTTTCTTCATCTTTGATTTTTGCTGCGATATCGGATCATTGAACAATTATTGAAATATGAGAAGTTTAGAGGAAAACGAAAAATCACCATTTAGTGGAGCTGTTAACAACTAAAAGAGGTCTACACTGATCTTTGTAAGACATCAGAGGGCACAAAGTTCGCAAAATCTTCATCAAATGGAAATATTCAAGTAAAGTACAAGTACCTCAAAAGTGTACTTAACTACAGTAGGCTGTGTACTAAGTTACTTCACGCCACATCATTTTTTTTTGGACCATGTTAGATAGGCATTATTAAAGCTTTAGATTAATCAAAAAAAAAATCCCAAATTTCACGCTCCTTAATTTCACTGCCGTACGTGTGGTAATGAAAGTAAAGTTGTAAAAAAAAAAAAAAAAAAAAAAAAGGAATTTAAATTTAGTGGGGAAAAAATGTAGTAAAAATAAAGTGCTAAGCAGCCATATTTTGGAGAATCGCCATCTCATTTGTGAAGAAAGGGGCACCGCTGTGAGATGGCGGCCGTCAATACCCCCCCCCCCCCCTCGCGTGGTCTCATTGCTTTCTGCTTTATTGCTCCACAAAAGCATTTAAATAAAATTATATGGCGGTATATTGATGCTTAAAAAAAAAAAAAAAATTAAAAAAAAGCCACACATGCATTTTTTTTATATTTTCGAAAGCTCCCCGGCTTCACTTTCCTCCCTCGAAGGGCACCTCCTCGACCGCGCCCTCCCCGCTTTATGGTCTATCTGCTCTCGACAAGTCTGTTTCGCTCACTTGGCCACGTGAGCCACGCGTCTCGTATAACATCGCTCATCGCAAGCGTCGAGCGGGATTGACGAGCGATCGGACAGCAGCCTCCAGACGGTCGCCGGGACGGTGGTGGATGGTGGGGGGGTTGGGGGGAGGGGGGTGTAATATGGAAAATACATTTTAAAAAGAGGCTGTCACCGTGGCGGGAGACATCAGGCGTTAGTTTGCCGTGCGCGCTGATGGGTTTCGGCACATTTCAAGATAGACTTCTTGGGCAGGAAAATGAGGTAGCCGTGTTTTGATGATAGGAGACAGCTGCTGCTATCTCCTCTGAGTTTCCCCGAGCTGGAAGGTGATGAAACACCTGGCATGTTTTCCTCCCTCCAACCTTTTTGCTGGCTCTTCACAACAGATTTTTTTTTTTGTCTGCCTTATTCATCGGTGACTAATGCATTACTTTTGGAGTTTTACCATATGAAGCCAGTTCTCACTGTGTTTTAATGAGTTTGAATGGGGGAGGTGGTAGAGGGGGGGGGTGAACCTGTAGGCTATTTCACGTTGACTTTAAGAGGACCCGACAGCCGACTTGCGACCCCCGGTAAAGAATCTTTGAATATGAAAAACCGTACTCCTGCTCTTGCGTTGTCTCGGCCCGGCCGCTGGTTCCCTCATGCGCCTCGGGCATCCTCCTACTTCCTTCCTTTTCATGCTCGCAATTTTTCCTCTTTTGAAACTCATTTTGGCTTTTGATACAATCTGGAGAGTTCTCCGGGGTCAGCGCCGCCGCGGATTACTCAACCCTCCCATGTAAACCGAACATGTATTCATCTCAACCTTTTGGGCCGCGTTTTGCTTCTTTGCTGATTTGCTTGTGCCCACACAGCATCCTGGGAACAAAACAAAAAAAAGAAAAAAAGAAGTTTTCTTTTGTTGCAGTTGTATTTTTTTTTTTTTTGAAGCTGCGTTAGGGTGAGTTAGAATTAATAGCTGTTATGAAACAACGTGGCGTGCAACTGAATCGCTCGCCCTGAAGCCGCTGCTTGTTTGGGAACGTCTCGCGTCGGCCGCCGGTGCCGGAATGATTCAGTGGACCGGCTTCCTACGGTTTGTGACATAAAAATGACGTCCGGAGGAAACGCTGTCTGAAGACATTCTTTCGCTAATTAAAAGATCAGAAGGGAGCTGTGCTTCGGTCTTGATGGCGAACGAAGAGATTCCCCCTGACCGTCACTTTTGACATGAAATTCAGTGTTACGCTTGAATAAGGATCTTTTATTTAGATATGATCTCATTGTGTGGAGTACCCGGGACATTATAAAGGAGGTTTAGCTGTATACGTATCATTACATCCATAAATGAAGAAGGTCAGGGACTCTTCCGTTTGCAAAGAACTTCTAGTTGTAACTGCAGCTCCATTCGGACTGCGACAACATTATTTAACGTTAACATTTAATAAAATACTTTTGAACGGGATTTTAAACTTTGCCGTGGTGGCAAAGCGTGAAATAGACACCGGTCCACTAAAACAAAACGTGAGAGCAATAGGTAGAAAAGTGCCTCTGTTGCTGGACCTTGGTCAAATGATCACATGTCACGTGACATTTACGTGCGTGTAGGTTTCACGCTTTCAAAATGTGTAACTTTCACGCCTCGGCGGCCCAAAGTGCGGCTGTGTCACATTTCGCCGTAGTGGACCAGCGTGTCTATTTCACGCTTTGCCGTGACACTGGGTTGATATGAAGCAGTAAATATATCTTCATTTAGACTCTTTAAAACAGAAACGAGTTGAAATCTTAAAAGTCCACCCCTTTGAACTGTTTGAAGTCAGAACACATTTACACGCAGATCAGTACATTCAATTTCCAATTGTGACGAGTCTTTCTCAAGTTTACTTTGCAATGATGAACTTAAAATACTGTAACGTGTTTTTAAATATACGGTTTTAATGTCTGTGTCCTCTTGAAGAGCTATCATACTTTTTTTTTTTTTTAATTTTTAACAACACTCAAAGCATACTGGGAAACTGAAAATGGTGTTTACGCCAGAAGAGAAATTCTAAATGACAACCGGAGTGAAATAAATCTACGAAGATGACTGCAGCTCTAATTGTCTAAAACACTGAACCTCTCCTTTATTCACGAGATCAGATCAAATCTTAAAATGTACAACACTCGACAATAAAGCATCGTTCAGATCCGTCTCTTCGGCGCCGCGGTAAATACCCGTCCACTGACGTAGGAGTAATCGCGCGCCTGCTATAAGCGACTTTCCTTGGTCTTTGGGAATGACAATTTAATGTCATGCTCTCAGCAGAAGGACTCACACTGAGATAAGAGTCGTCTCTTCTCGTCAAACCCCTTCCATGCTGAGGGCATGTGAAATCCATATCCGCTCCACGAGCCCAAAAGAATCTTCTGCAAAGTAACATAAATCACCTCCCAACACTAGAAAGCTTTTAATGTCACCCGCCGGCAGGTTCGAGGATTCACTCTTCGCCATTAGTGCGAACGCCGAGACGGAGCAGGACTTCGGGAACGGAGCGCTTTTCCAAACATGATTAGTAGGCAGATGCACTTATTTATTAACCGCATCCGTGATGTTTTGCAGCACTATGAATTTTAAATGAAGACTAATTAATGCAAAAATCAATGATTGGCGCTGACAAATCCATCAAACAAATAGAGCCATTTAGTTTGAACAAACAGTGGGATATTAAGTCTGGGTTTCGAATGCCGGAAAGCTTTTTTTGTAGTTCAAAAGAAGCTGAACAGGTGGCGGGGGGGGGGGGGGGGGGGGGGAGGGTTTGTGTGTGTGTGTGTGTGTGCGGGAGGGGGGGGGGGGGGCATGTCAGGAAATAAACCCCGATCATAAAATGTCACTACTGATTTGCTTTAGAAAAAGAGCCCGCTACCACGGCGACGGTAGGGTAACTCAATAGATGGCTGCGCTGTATGCAGTCTGTGTGGAATAAATTGAAGCAGTCCATCACTACTTTAAGTCTTTGAGTAATGAGTAGCCCTCAGGGCCTGTATGGGAAATCAGAACAGTAACTGCAGACAAAAACAGGTTCAGGGAAAAAAAAAAGTACAAAAATCATTCGATGTTTTCGTTGCACTTCGGCTGCGTTCAAAATATTCCACGTTCGGTCCCGCCACGGGGGGGGAGGAGGCAAGACTCGTCCTTCAGTTCGAAACGCAGTTGTAAAAAGGCACAAGTGAAAAAAAAAAAAATATGACAAGTACTCAGCCACGCATCGCATTAAGGTCGAGAATTAAAAAAAAAAGAAAAAGCCATAATGGATTACATAAAATATAAAGTATAAAACCTTAAATCCATGTCAGTTCTTTTTCTAATCCCTCATGAGCTGCTGCTGCTGCTGCTTAAGTAACATCAAGTGCGACAGAGTACACTGCTGCACTTACTCTAAAAGCCAGCATTGATTCAAAGAGTCTCTTTTCTAGTGATGACAAAAGAAATTGGCTCTTTATCGAAAACTTCCGCGTTGTTTTTTGGTTTTTTTTTTTTAGCACCTCAACAATCGCCCGTAGCCGCACTCCGGGAGAATGTATTTTGCGTTTCCAACCCCAAACCTTAAAGATGAGAGAAATGTTGACACCAAAAGCCACGAATGGCAGTTTTGTTTTTTTGTTTTTTATAAAAACAAATTTAATTTTTTTTTTTTTTTAAATAAGAAATGAGAAAAGACTCCATAAACCGTCTCGACTGCTCGGAGTCGGACGTGATTCTCGTTTGTTGCCATCTGGTCCGAAAAACATCAGTGAATCGCACAAACGCCTGCAGACTCCTGACAATTGACCAACTGGTGGAAAAACTAATTGCTTTAGTTGCCTTCAGTACGCTGCTCTAACCTCGCGTAATTTAACAAAAGAGTGCACAGCAAAGGAGGTCCGGCTATCTCGCTTATCCTCCGCTGCCTCCGTCCCCCGAGCGGCTCCGCTATTGATAGTTCTACGTCGTTTGCGCGGCGCTCACTTGGAAGAACGGGCGTAATTGAATCTCCATTTGCGAGGCAACACCAATCAATGGGAGGGGAGGGGGATGGGGGGTGATTGCTTAAGAGTTTACATTTAATGGTGTGGACAGCCACGCATTGCATTAAGGGAAATCACGGGGTTTTTTTTTGTGTGTTTTGGTTTTTTTTCAATTACACCGCTGCGTCCTTCAAGGCGCCGTCGGTTGCATCACCCGTTAGCTGTTACAAAGTGTTACATCATCATGTTTTTATGATTTTTGGCGCGCGGGGTCGTGCTAAATGAGATGTGGCTTAATGAAAATGATGAAATTAGTCGAGTGTAGAAAACAGCAGGACACAAAGTCCGTCCTCGAAGAGAAAAAAAGCAAAACAACAACAACGTAAACTTCTGGCTCTTTTAATTATGTTCGGTTCTGCCGCTCTTGTAAAATAGATTGGAGGCCGAGCAGTAACTTGGTGTCGTGTGGAAACATTAAGGAGGGCACACAAGTGATTCAGACTATTCATAAGCCTGTAAATGATGACGCCATTGTGACTTTATCCAGATTACTTTTTAAGACTTCAGAAAGATCTTTCCAAGATACGCATGTAACGCATTACGCAATGAAATGGCTCTATAGAAAAGAGGCTCCTGATCACCTTCGATTTTACACAATGATTACCGGTAATAACTGAGTCCGTTTCATTCACTAGTAAAGGCAGTGAAGCTGAGTTTAAAGAGTACAAAAAGCTATTAAGTTGACGAAGGAATTACATGAACATTGTCTTTACTATCAAATGTAAACCAGGTGATTAGCTTTTGTTTTTCAGAGGTCACTTTGCAAACAAGAGAAGTTTGCCGAAGCAATTTGTGTAGATGAAAAAAACAACAACTGTAAAACAGTCCATGGAAATGAGCTTTCTTTGGTTTTATGCTATAAATCGAGTCACGACCCACCGAAGTGTCACTTACGTAATTGCGGGCTGTTGTTTTGAAGAATTTGGATCGTTGCCATCTTGTTTTATTTTAAGCCAGAAGTGACCACGTTGGAAGAGATCTGACTAAGAAGCTGAGGACACTACTGCCTCTAACCTTGTACTGGAAACATGACTGCACCCTCGGCATGTCTATCCAACCAGGCACGCCCCCCCCCCCAATAAACCTCTTTGAGCCCTAATTTCTAATTCATGATAGACTTATTGAACCAAGAACAATCAGAAAACTGATCAGAAGGAGTGAATTTAGCCAATGACACCACAATGTTTGGTGGAAAACATTTAATGTCTTTGTATTTTGTGAGAGAAGTTGATGTTGTTTGAATGGAAGTCTACTGGAGCCAGAGGTTGTTTGGAGCCAGCCCCTGGTGGCCTTCAGTGGTATTACACTTTCAGGCACTTTTCGCCTGGAGACGACCTCTATTTTTATACACAGTCTACGCTATAAATAAATTTTTTTGGACCGAACGAAGGCTCAGAATTGTCTTACCGTTGAGTTCAAGCTTAATAAAACACTGAATCCTACATTTCCCATAATGCAATGCAAAGGAATGACATCTTCTACCGGACGCGCTCTCCCTGGTGGAGGTGCATCCCCATGTCTTGTTTGAAATGTAGGCGTTTCTGTCGAAGACAAAAACCTCTATGCTCAATCTAATGCTGACGACATCACTATGACATCATCAGCACTTTCATTACTTCGTGTTCAAGCAGCTGGAAATGAGAAAAGTTCCCATTTGGGAACGTTACACTCCGAAATTCCCAATTGCTCCTGAACGCACCACTGTACAAGCGTCTTTCTTTTTTCACAGACTGAACTGTTTCCCCTTGATGAGCAAAAGCGAACATGATGAGTGCCCGTTTAATGTAGTGTCCGCTGCAGGTCTCCGCTTTCATCGCTGTTTACGGTTTTGACTTTGAGTTATGTTTCGCGAGGCTGATGAAGGCTCCCATGTCCAGACAGCCGGTGGAGGAGATCTCACACGATGGTCTAATTTGATAAATGGCATATCCGTCTGTTGTTTGGCTCGGAGCGGCTCTGGTATTTATCGCTGATAAATGTTACTTCGAAGGGATTGTCCCGTGGTCAAAGGACTCTTTTTGCCGTGTTTGCCGTAATCAGTTCTCTGCTTCTAAATGTAGTGAACCGTGTTTACAGGAGGAAGACGGGAGCTTTAAATGTCAGCCGGAGAGACGGGCTTAGGAATCCCTGCCCCTGTTTTTTTTTTTTTTTTTGGCAAGGACATCTTGTGTGGCACTCTTTGGCAAGACGGGCTACTTGAAGAAGTAATTGCTTTTTAGCATCGGCGTTTTTTTTTTTTTTTTTTTTTTAAGCCAGAGCGAATGTAAATACAATAAAATGAGATTCTGATGGTGGTCTGAGGATGCGGAGGAGGAGGGGGTGAAAAGTAATAAGAAGAAATGATATCACTGGGGAGAACAAAGTGCAGTGATTACATTTATTTCCACTGGCCTATTACTGGAGCAATGGGGGAAAACGAGCGCTGAGCTTTCTGTTTTTGCAGTAGGCCACCGGCCGTTAAGAGCCCACAGGCCTTTTTTTTTTATTCATGACGTGTCAGGAAAAAAAACAGCTCGCTTTTACCGTCGTCCGCTGAGAGTTCTCTGGATGATTTAGGCTGAATTCATTTACGGGGAAAAGCATTTTTATGCTTCTAAATTTCGATTCTGGTATTAAATATCTAAATGTATGCCTGTGGACGATAGATGTTGCAGCTATTACTGTAAATTACCCCCTTTTTCCTGTTATCGGATCCGCCGGTGGGATGGACACTTGTCATCTATTAGCTCGTTGTTATTCACTCCCTGAAATAGACTGAAATAAACGGATGGGCATGAAGAGCCTAAATGTACAGACGGACCGCCGCTTTAGAGTGGCCAGAGAGTACAGGGAAGTTCACGTTGGTTTACAAGTTGTTTTGTTATTACACATTTCTTTTTTTTTTTTTTTAATTCTGCCGTTTTCTTTATTATAGACCTTTTATAAAAGTTGAGGAAACGTAAAAAAATAAAAATGCAGCCACCGGCTGCAAAGCTTTTTGGAGTTTAGTCAACTAACGGGTTGAAGTTGAGGTAAAAAAACATTTCAAGTGAAAAGGACAGGTTCTCCCAACAAAGAATTTGCACTACTGGTCATGTATTTTGTTGAATCAATCAGTACACAAAGTTTCTAGTATATTACATTTATTAAGTCTTCTTAACTTAAGCACATGAGTTGACCATAATAGTAATTTTAAATTGTAAAAACTTAAGATAGCACTTTGGCTAAACTTCTCAACCCAAGTCGACATAACACTGAGAGTTGACTGCACTCCAAAAAGCTTCGCAGCTGGTTATAGTATTTTTTGTTTTTTTCAAGTTTTCGCAACTTTTATAAAAAAAAAGTCTTCATTAAAGAAAACGCAAAAATAAAAAAAATGGACTGTTTAATAACAAATTACAAACAACTGTTGTAAACCAAGTTTTCTCAACTTTTTTTCTTTAACTGTGCTTTCTATCATTTCTGTATTCTTCGGGTAGAGTTAGGGTTTGGATTAGCTTTTGATTTAAAAAAAGAAAAGAAAAATGTTGGTGTTAATCTTCCTGAAATTCATTTTTTAGACTTGAGGCCCCAAACACTGATGATTAATTAAATGTTTGTGCACCGTAATGAGCAAAGCCATCACAGCCTCTCCGACATTTATCATCCGATCATTTCCAGGTGTTCGCGCCGGTGTCCTTTATTAGCCACCGTCGCCTCTCGCTCTCTCTCTCTCTCTCGGGTGGCCGTCGCCGTGGCGGCGTCCTGACTGGCAGACATGATGGATACCCCTCCATTATCAGGGCGTGCTTCCCTGCCCCTCATCCTGTGGGACTCAGCCGCCGCGACATTTATTAATCGACTGCTGATAATTCCTAATAAAACAGCAGCAGTTGCAAGGCTGCACCGCTGAGATCTGGTGCGCAAGACATGATGCATTACCATGCCAATGCCCCCCCCCCTTCTTTCTCCACACCCCCTTGACATGAAACTAGTATTATCTTACGGACTGCAAGCCTGGTGTTTTTGTTGTTGTTGTTTTTTCTGAAGTTGCACATCTCAGCTGTAAGATTGGACAGCTGCATTGTACATCAGTGTGGCATGACTTTTCTTGGATGGTCCGATTACAGGCTGCAGTCACTTATCTCACAGCCACTGCAGATGCTTCAAATGTGGAGGCCATGCCAGTACCGGGTTTTTTTTTTAGGTTTTTTTTTTTATTATTAATTATTTTGGCACCGTTTTGCTTCTCTTGAGAGATTTTTCTCAAGTAAGGGATTTTCAAAGGCATGATGGATTTTAGTGCCCTGTGTTGTGGCTATTATACGTTCCCTAAAGTTCCTCTCCTTGGCATTAATTAAACCTAAAAAAAAAAAAACCTCATCTCTGTTCATCTAAATTATATACTTAAAAGTTTTCCCAAAGACGGAAAAAAAAAATATCCCCTCATGCCTTAAAGATGCTTCGAAAGCAATTCCACACCTTTTCCTTTTTTCAGTGTGTGAGAATCGACAAATAAGCAAAGTAGTTCCCGCCCCCACTCTTCAAACGGACGGGATTCAGGTTCTGAATCTGTTTGAAAGATTTTTTAGAACGTCATGGCATTTCCAGACTGTTAATCCTCATCCATGGCGTTGACTGCTTGTCGCCCCATGATACGTCTTGTAGCATAAAAAAGCTCAAAAACGTATTTTTCAAGTCTATAAATTGATAGATTGAAACAGCTTCGTTTGCTGGAAGCAACGGTCCAAAACCCCCAAAGACAACTACGACGGTCTCTGAAAACAAGAAAAAGCGGCAAATATTTACACCACAGAAGCTAGAACCAGAGCAGATTATATTTTTACTTGAAAAAAACCAGAAACTGATGTAAACGAATAAGTGTCACAATTTCACCTTTCATTAGTTTTCGTTTGTCATATTGCTCGATATATGACGAGTTCAGTTACGGAAAAGGCACTTTTTCAGAATCCTATCTAGGAATGCGGAAATCTTCATAAAGAACCTGAGAACTTTAGTAGTTCCTGGCAGTGTTAAAGGTACTAAAAGGTACTCAAGGTCCAGGAACCACTGGCCTTTGCTCCACGGAAGTAACACGATACGAGGTACTTTGCAATTTTGTGCAATTTGCACCAAGCTAAGTAAACCGAGCTGTCTTTCCTTTCGCTCCGTTAGCGTACAGTGAACAACGCAAACAGGAAAAGGAGTTCGTTTGTGGATCGGATTCTAATTTTAGTTCCTGGTCTCATTCGTTTCTTGGGAACTATTTTAGTCCAAAAGGGGCATTAGTGATTCGAAGGATACAAAACGTTCAAACCAGGAGTCGACCATTAAGTCCCTGAACATTAAAACAACCTGAAGACATCAAGTCTTCGCTCACTCGGGTCTTTTAAATTCTCTCTTTCTGTAAACTTCCCCGTCTTCGAGTCTTAATGTAGCACAGTAGTCTACTTGGGACAGATTGGGTTGACGGTGCCTCTCGCTGTGAGAGCCAGCCTGCGGGTTATCGTACCTTCCCCCGGGTGTAGGAACAGTTTAGGGGTCAGTTTGTCCGCTCTGGCTCCTGATCAGCGGGGGGGGGAGGGAGGATTCAGCTTTTTTTTTTTTTGTGCTCATATTTCCAAACCGGCGGGCCTACAACTACTCCTACTACTACTTTACCACCTTTCCTGTCAGCCTCAATGTCATGATGCTCCAGGACCCGCTGCCCTTTATATCGCTGCCGAGAGGCTTACCGGCACACCCACTAAAGACTCCCGTCCTTCCGTCCGGCGAAAACGAGCATCCTTAAGACTGACTGATTCTATACATACGCAGAATACTACACTTTGCACTTCCCTTCGAGTCGTCGGTGTTTGCTGCTGCCGCTGCTGCCGTTTTGTGCGTGGTGCTAAAGTGCATGACGCGCAATCAAAGAAGGGGAGCCCGCTTTAATGTTTCGCCAACGGAGTTCCATTTCACAGCTCCCGCGCTGCCAAACGGTAGACGCGGAAGGCAAGTACACAAGACGGGCCGGCAGCCAAGGCGAAGGGAAAGGAAAGGGCTTTTCATTAGTCTAATGCTCCTCCTGTGCATTGGCTGCTTTATTATCGCTCCCGTTTCCTTTTACCGGCGAGACGGCCGGAGGCAGCGTCGGGGAGCTGTAAGCGCAACCTCTTGACCTCAGATTTAAATGATTTGAAATACCCCTCTCCCACCGTCCCTCAGAGCCGCGATAAATGACGCAGATTTACGACCGCGCTTCTCCGCGTCTCGGCACATTTGTCGCCCGCCGGCCGCGGACGACTCGACAAAATGTTTTGGAAACAGACATTTCGGGACGTTTTTTTTTTTTTGCCGTTTGAGTTCCGTCTTAATACGACGGGTTAAAAAAAAAAAGATGAAAGAGAAAGCCGTGCCAGCTGCTGCGTCCAAATCGACTCGTAATCTCGGCGGCCGCTCACCAGTCACTCCCCGGTGTAATTCCTGTCACGGCTCCGGCCACGCCGTGGGATCTGAATGATGAGAGCGATGTTTTTTCTAATGGTATTTTGTGGCGAGTTAAAAGTGAGCTGCGGTCGCTCGTTGCTCTCTGCAGACTTTGCAGCCCTGACAAGTGAAGAAAAATGAGGCTGTAATTTTCTCAGCGGTGCAAATTTAGTTCGCCGCCGTTGTCATCGGTTTGCATGCGTGCCAGTTCAGGGAACCCCCGGTTATAACGGGCGTCTGAACGGAATGAAGCCCGCTGCCTTTCACAGCTGTCGGCATCAACGACGCGCTTTGACCGTTTGAGAGCTTCCTGTAACGGGTTTGTCAGACTGATAGTGATATTTAGGGACGGGCGTTTCAAGCAAAACTACTATTCGAAATTCGCTTGTAACTTTTTGATCTTTAATCGAGTATCCCCCCCGACCCCTCCCCTCTGTTGACGCGTGCTTAGCGGCGAAAGGCTCGTAACGCTAGCTTCACCTGCACGGTCGTCGTTTATTTATGTTTTGAAGGAGTTCCGCGACACGGCTGTGGTTTGACGTTGCACGTTTCCCAATGTTGCCGACCGGGACATTTAATACCGGGGCAGCTTAGCGTGCTAAGTGTTTTTTCTTCTCCAGATGTTATTTAATGCCGACTTTTAGCCGTTTTACCGCCACCTTCTGACGGGTTTAATGCATTACAACCAGGCGCCGGTAAAAAAACAAACAAAAAAAAAACCGGTGGAATACAAGGAAGTACGATAGTCGCATGTGCTAATCGATTTTTGTAGATTATAATGACTATTTGAATATTCAAAGTTCCTGCCTCGTCCCCTGGTTAAAATCGCGTCAGTAGCGTGAAACTTCAGAGGGCATCGAAGGGAGTTATAAGGAGAACTATTTCAATTTAATTCAGTGAAAGAGATGTCACTCTTTCTGGTGGAGTGAAATCTTTGTTGATGCCGAAAATAGGTTTTGTGGCCAAGTCTGATAAACCCCAACGGACGAGACAAGAGGTGGGGAAGAGTAGCTATTATTGAGCCTCTTACTGTTGTTGCTAAGTGGACAAACCAAGTCTGGCCATTAGAGTTCTCACGGTTACGGATAAGGTTGTGCCCCTCATTAAATATTAATAAAGTGCCTGTGCTAGCTGTGGCTGGAGTCTCCAGAGTCAAAAGCAAATGCATTACCTTTCTTTTAGCCAGGCTGTACAACCAGATATATTACATTGTTTCCCCCCCCAAAAAAAAATTAAATGATGTACTGCATCATTTTAAATACATATATAAAATGGAAAATGATAATCAAATGCTCTGTAGCGTAACATTTCTCGGTGGTATGTTGTGTGGTTCTTGGACGGTGATTGACAGTGTCAGATTTTTTTTTTTGTGCTTATTATTTGTTTTGATTGACTTTTAATGAACACAATTTCTCACATGGCCAACGGCAGGACGTCGAAGTGGAAAAATACACAGCTCCAGGACAGTGCTGTGATTTTACATATGAAAACAGCAAGCGATGGTACGCAATGTCAACGCGTGCAGGTGTTATTTTTTATGCGAATGGACTTTTTATTTAACGTAATGAACTCCATTTTCTAATTCCTTGAAAGGTTGCCTTGACATACGGATGGAAAACTCAAAGACTTTCTTTTACTTCTTCAGGAGCACTCATGAATGGAAAACCCCTTCAGAGTTTACATTGAGATACAGAAGATGGTGAAACGGTGGCTTTTACTCGAAGGTCACATCAGGACTTCAGGGCTCCTTCTCTATAAACCCTTTTGTGTCATTGTTAAGCCTTTTAAGTCCTTCAGGGTAATTGTTGGAATTTCCACCGGAACAAAAAAGGCTAAAATGATTTACTTTTGATCTCTGTAGATAAGAAGACATTTGAACTACGACAAAGTTCCCCGTCACCAGGCCCAGAGTCAGGTTTTGAAAAAAAAATGATGTTTATACTTCCTGCTGATCAAACCTCGACACTGATACGATTGGCGGCTCTTCGTCGAACAGACTGTGCGTTAGTGACAGATACAGAACTGGTCCTGGTACAGCAAGGAGTCCCCCCCCCACACACACCTCCCGAGAGCTACTTTAACAAAATGAAAGTGTCCCGAGAGCTTTAAAGGATTCCCAAATATACTTGTCTGGCCCACCCATCTAGGAAACACTGCAAATGGTTCGAACCTTCCGCGATCTACAAGAAGAAGGGGACCCGGTTCTGATCTGTGGGTCGGAGACCCTTCGGGTACAGGGACGTAGCTAGCTCCAGGTCTTCTACGTCCTAATATCCTGCCACTGTTGTGGTCCTCAGACTTATTCTTTTATACCTACTACGTGACCGCAATATCAACTTTGCCTGTTTTCTAACCGACTCTTTAAAAAAAAAAAAAAAGTGCTTCTTTTCTCTGCTCCTGTTGAGCTCTGGCTAAAACAAAAAGATTAATTGTGCCTCCAGAGCAGCTCTACCTCTGAGAAATATTTAGATACCTGAAACTCTAATCTGCGATTAAGTGCTTTGTGAACAAAAACAAAAAAGAAAATACCCCCAAAAAGCCCGTAGACTCGGGTGATTCTGGTATTAATTAAGTCAATGATGTCAAAGCATTTTCGGAGGCGGAGAAAGTAATCTCTTTTTCACTGGAATTGCTCAACATGTAATTAACATGCACTGTGGGCAGACAACTTTCTGTGATATAGCTGTTCTGAGATATTCCCCTTCTTAAGACAATTGAAGGAGTTTAATTGTTAAGATAAACACTACGAGAGGAAAAAAGAGCCCTCCTCTCATGTTGCTTTGATGGATTGGACTCTGCGTTATTGGCTTATGCGTTTTGCCTGAATGGTTCTTTTAACTTTTTATCGCTAATCCAGGAACAGTTGCTCCTAATTAACTCTATCATCGGCCGCTTTGTGCGGTACACACCGTTCTCTGGCTCTGCATCTGAAGAATCAGGGGGAAAAAAATAATCAATTAAAGGGGGGGGATAGGGATCTGTGTACCTCCAAAAGCACAAAAGGCTAAGGTCCAATCCCTGAGGCCGGGGTTGGCGGGTGTTGTGTTTTTTTTTTTTAATGCAGCATCTCTGGGTTTTCACATTTCCACCGCATGCAGATCTGGAAAAGGCGGAGCGTCGTATCCTCGCTGAAGATGATGTCTAAATGGATGTTCTTCTCGGATCTGAGGGAAAAGGGAAGTGGCCGAGTCGAGCAATTAAGGCTGCGAAAGTGCAGAGAGCCCCCCCTCCCCCATCCGCCGCAATCGAGCGCGAATACATTTCTTCAACTTCTACACCCCCCGAAGAATTACAGCTTGATTGCGGGACCCCCCCACCACCACCACCACCACCACCACCTTCTCCGCTGAGTGGAACTCCCATTCCTCTTTCGGCAATCGACAGGAAGGAGAACGGTGCAAGTTATGTCTACTTAACCATATTATAGCCTTAGGCGGCGGGTGATGGAGGGAGGGAAGGGGGGATAAAAGGGGTTCTGTTTGGTTCCCGCCGTCGTTATCTTTAATAGATGAAAGTGCACCGGACGTGTGGATTTTCGAAGCGGGGGTCGAGGAGAGGTGGGTCGGGTCCGTCGGTGTTTTCGGGCGGTGGAGCGATGACGGGCGCGCGACAGACAAGAAACCAAAAAAAAAAAAAAAAAAGGGGGCACCTCAACCGCTCGGCGCTTTCGGTTTCATCTTTTCCTTTTGTTGCTTTTCACATCAGCTCTTTTAATAGACCGTAATAAATAACCGTCTCTGCGTGCGCCGTAGCGCCGAGGTGAATCGCTTCGATCCAATAAAAAAAAAAAAAAAAAAAAAAAAAAAGTGGGAGCTTTGTTTTTTCATTGGCTGTGTGAATTAATTTGGTATTATAACGCATTTGACCTTTTCTTTTATTGCCGCACAAATCTGTCCATTGAATTCCGATGTACTTAGTTGTATCGCCCCCCCCCCCCCCTACACTCCCCCTTCCCCAGAGTCCTCCGAACATGAAATGCTAAAAATCCATGTTCCTGGTTGTGTTCATGTAGGCGTGCTCTAAGATTAGATAAGATAAAAGAAGACTTTTATTAATCTTGCAGTGGGAAACTTTAGTTGTCACAACAGCTAAAGAGTAAAGGCAGGACAGATAAGTACGCAGAAAGAACAAATTACAGATACAATAAAAAAAAAAGAATCGGATAAAAGAGAAAGTTTTTTTTTTTGTTTTGAAAAATGGTTAAAAACAAAAAGCCCACGTTGTGAACATATACACACACAAAGAAGCTATTTTACCCAAATAAATGAAACCCATTTCAACCTATACGGTGAAATGTTAAGAAAAACATTATTAATTGTAAATTTCCCGGGATATATTGTACATAAGAGCTGCCGTAACTAGCTGCCACCAACATGGCGCCATCTTTAAAAAAAAAAAAAAAAAAAAAAAGGCCGACTGTAAGTACTGCTATGTGCTAAAAGGTGCATATCCTTACGGGGCACGCGTTGTGGAAGTCACCGTGACTAACGAATCAAAATCCAGAAAAACAAACTCGCCGCTCCAAATAATCATTCTGCCCTTTAATTCTGCTTTTGTAGATGGCGTCATCTAACAGCTTTCGAAAATAAAATAAAATAAAACAAGACCTCGGGAAGTGAATTAATGTGAACATAACCTTGAAAACAGCGAAAGCTCCACACGCCCATTTAATTTTACTTTCCGCACCAACCTCGAGATGAATTCCTCCTTTACAATTCAACCTTTTTCGCACGTAAGCTTTCCCGCCTGCACCGGCGAAATCCATCAGCACCCCCGCCCCCCTCCCCCCCCCCCCGCGCCGTAACGCCTATCATTTCAATGTGTCACATACAGGAAGGAGGGCGATACATAACCGTTACCTGCCACGCCGGGACGCCGTTCATCACTCAGCGCGAGGACTGCGAGCCGTTCATTCTTTCTCTGCATCTCATGGAAAAAAAAAAAATACCCAAATAAATAAAATGCGAACGCGTCCCTCCGTGTCCCCGGAGGCTGAAGGAGGGAAATTAACGCTGATGAAATGGCGGGGGAAGGGAGGCGCCGGCTTGGTTTTGTGAATGCGCAGGTGAGTGAACGGGGCCTGTAGGGGACGGTACCTTTTCGTCTCAGGACGCTCGTCCAATTCGCCCCCTCGACCGCCCCCCCGGTACCGCCGGTACAACGCCTGGTTGTTTTCTCCGTCCACATTGTGCTCGGCGTTTCCTCCCTTATTTCCTCACGTACGGAGAGAAGAAGAAAAAAAAAAAAAAACGTACGATAAGAAAGCGGGCACCGTCGGTATCAAAGTAATTATCCCTCCATTTAGGTTATTGTTGGCCGGCGTCTCGGCGGAGATGTCAATGAATGAAATGTAATTAAGTTGTTGGTGTCTGGATGATGTTTCCATATCGGATATCAGATTTTTCTGTTGCTTTCCGTCTCTTGTTTATGAGGATAATAACTTGTCCCGTCTGTTTTAATCCAGCGATTTGTAGCCGTAAACAACCTGCTGTGCAAGTCGACAGAAAAGATTCGCCGCCGAACTTCTGCGATAAATGAAAGAAGATTAAGTTATTTCGCGGCTCCGTCAGAGAGCTCCTTAGCTGTGAGATGGTACCAATTACATTTTCAAAGACGGAAGGATTAAGAAAACTTTTAGCAGAAAGGAAAGGAAGAGTCGTGTTTTGAAAATTTGCGACACTTATTATTTCCAAGCTTTCGCCAGTGTGAGCGTTTTGAGCTGAGAGACAGATTAAAGTATGGACTTGATAAAGCAGAAGAAAATTAACCCTTTGGGCCTAATTAACATTTTCTAGATTAGCATAACGTTCTCCGCTGGGATGTCACTTCCTCTTTAGCTCTTTTCTTTTTTTTTGAAACATCAAAGCCGAATCGGCTCCGAAGATATCCCAAGCCTCCCAATTTAGCGAGGCGGATGCGGACCCCCGGTGGACCACCACCGGAGAAAATCAGTGAGGGGATAATGAGGTTGAGGGAGGTGTCAAAAGGCTCGGGAAGGTCCTGCTCTGGGAGATTATTACTGTCACGTCCCTTCTTCAACAGCTGCCCGCTGAAAACTCGTACGTCGGCCGGCGAGGCCTGGACAGAGTTTGGCGTTACGGGCCCTCGTCTGTTTTCTCTTTCGAAGGACCGCTCTGCGTCGCGAACCTTTCAACGGCGTCGTCGCGTCATCAGCTTACAGTGTTTAACAGTTGGATTCCCGCTGACGCTGAGCGTACGTAGCTACGGTGCCGCTGCGCCTAACTGGTAAGTCTCGGCGTGGCCCCGACGGCGTCGGACGCCAGCTGGTCATCCACATCCGACATGATGTCGCCGGATTGATTCATCAACGCGACACCGGTCGCCGATGGGAAAGCGGCTCCCCCCCCCCCCCTCCTCCCCGAAACTCAGAGAAAAAGCCTTTTTTTTTACGTCAGTTAATATAATTTTTTAAAATTTCTTTTTACTATATTCCCTCATGAAATTACAAGTAATGCCATTACTACAAATTTAGTGCCACACACTAAACTTGGGGCTTTGGGGAGGCCCCCAGGGCTGGGGGGGGGGGGGGGGGGGACACTGGCCCGTGTTACCTGCTTAAATATGGGTATATGTAATTACTGTTGGCAAGGACCACCTCCCTGTTGAATTCTCTATTTTTATTCCTCCAACTTTCATTGTAAGCAGATTCAGAGCCATTTGCATCCCTTAAGTATGGAGATGTAGCAAAGAGGCTTTTTAGCTTAGCTTAGTTTAGCAGGAAGATCGGAAGCAAAGCAAAACTACTAGCCTGGCTAGTTTAAAAAAAAAAAAAAAAAGTAAAGAGCTCATCTTAGCCTATCTCAGCAGAAGGACTGGGTGCCAAGAAAAAAACTGCTATATATATATATTTTTAAGTGCCTTCCATCAGGACATGTTAAGGACACTAATTACAACAAAGTTTCCTGTTTGTTTCAATCTGCGAACAAAAAGTAATGAAAAAAAAAATTGCAGTTTTTGGTTGAATTTGCTAGACTAAGATAATCTGCCTAAAATGTAGATACGAGTCCAAAACTTACAAACTTTTTCAGGATGAGGTTTGCCTGTAACTATTGTGCGAACCTGCGGACGTGTACGGCGAGATGAGGATATCCTCGCAGACTGGAAAGTCTCGCGTATTCGAAGGACGTGTATCCGTGTGTTGAGATTTGTATGATTTGAAGAAGTGAAAGTTTAGATGCACGTTTCAGCTGTGGGTTTTTACAAAAAAAAAAAAAAATACCTGAACAGGCTTCCTAAGTTGTGTCACTGTTACTCCCGACTGGGTTTGTGAACGGCTAACTTCCCCCTTTTGTGTGCACGGAAACCCTCCCGCCTTTAAAAACCTCCGGGTTATGAGATTTGGTCTCCTGACATCGCCCACCGCCTTCCCCGTGTTGATTCCGATAATAACCGACCGGAGTGTGTGCTGCTTTTTTTGTTTTGTTTTGTTTTGTTATATCCGCTCCATTTAGTCATTCATCCGTAGACGTGTTGACATGAAACATTTCTTTTTTGGGCTGCAGATTTTAAAGCTTAGTCATTTGGGACCGCGTCAGCTACATGTTCTCATTTAGTTAAAATCCCAGATGTTGAGGCCAGGCAGGCGGCCAAAAGTCAAAAACTAAATAAATAAAATGGAAAAAAGAATCCCAGCGCAAACAGCAGTTCAAAAGCTCGGTCTTAAAAACATGAAAAAAAAGAAAAGAAGAAAAGAGCACATAAAAACTAAACGGGGGTTTGATTTTGCTGCGTGTTCGTATTAATATGAGACAACTTGGATTCATCCTCCAGCAGATTGTTGACTCAGGCAGTTTTGTTTTTTTCCCCCCCCGAATAAAGTCTGAGGCGTCAGGTGAAACTTTGTTAGCCTCCCGGTTCTTCTCGGCAGGTGCCCCCTTGATTGCTCGGCGCCCGCATACGAGCCGAGGCAACGCAGACGAGTGGATCTAATTGAGGCTGCGCGGTGCCGGTATGTCAGCGAGCCAGCACTATACCCACTGACTCCTGGCGATATTAATATCCCGGCACTTCCCCTTATTTATTTAGCTCATCCTCTTATTATATTCCCTGGGCCGAGACCTTATTGCTCATCCACCCCCCCCTCCCCCTCCCTCTCTTCCATTCTCCCCCCAGCCAATGTGACTGTTGGTTGGCTGGCTGGCCTTGACACGTTGATGCCGGGCTGTTGATAAGGCTCGTCTGTGGACATCCGCAGATTTCGTGTGTGTGTGTGTGTGTGTGTGTGTGTGCGGTTGTTACCCATCTCCAAGGTGAGAGATGCACCTTGGACCTGCCAAGTCGAGGTCAACCTGATTGGTTGACGGGAGGTTGGATGCGAAGCCGGCATCGAACGGGAGGGCGATGCTCGGTTCGCCCGGTCCAGCTTTCGAACCGAGACGAGTAATCAGCCCCCGACGGGAATTTAAAAGTGGCGTCTCCTCCAGGTACACTATTGATGTAATTAGTCACCGAGGGGAAAATATCTCGTGTAATTACTTCTGCGGTGCGAAGCCGCGCTCGGGATCAGTTTCTTGAATCGGTTCGCCTCAAATAAGACGCACAAAAACATCATCATGATATCGTGCCATGACTAGAAAGTCTTTTTTTTTTTTTTTTTTCTCACATTAATGCATGAAGTGCTCCACCGTGCCAGTTTGAAACATAATTTGCTGTTTGAATTCATTAAGAGAGAAGAGGAACACCGCCCCCCTTCCAAACAAAAAAACAAAAAAACAGCATTGCCAGAGCCAAACACATTGACGGATGTGTCATTTTGGCTTATTTGACGAGTTAATTGAAAGCTTGCACTCCGTCCTCGCCGAGATTAAGTGCCGCAAACGACGGGTTACCGTCAATGAACGGGACAAATGCACCAGACGCTCACTTAACTGGAAAATCAGTCATCAGGGCTGCGAAAGGAAATTGTTCCAACGGAAGAACGCCGTTCACATAATGCTGTCATGTGCTCCATTGGCTTAATTCGATTCACATGTAACTAATTCATTATAATGCAAAACAGCCTGCAGTTATCTGCTGTTGACTCAGTGAACATTCTGTATCAAATTTGGGGCTGAATTATCATGTACGGTCATTTTCAGAGAGTTTTCGAAAGAGTGCCGGTTGAGGAAAATCTACATAACAGAAATCTGCGCGAGGTAGACATACGTTACGAAAAGGTGTCGAGATGTAATATTTTTCAGCCTACAGCGGTTGTTGATGTTTCTTTCTCTTGTTTCCTTGAGTGCTTCTGAAGTCAATTTACTATACGCCCCCCCACCCTCCACCAAGAGCTCGGTATTGCTCCTCCGGCAAAAACGTATGGAGCGCTCCACGGAGAGCCGGCGCAACTGACAGTCTTCCGATTGGCAGCCCGGCACACAAACCCATTACAGCCGTCAGTCTGGCACTGGTGAAATCCATTATATGATCACCAAGATCAATCCATAAGGTAGCTTTTTTTTTTTTTTTTTTGGATGTCTGCATTTGAAGCGGCCCAAGGTGGCGATGGATGATTTTCAGCCTCCGGTTTTTCAGGAAACCTGTTTGAAATTGTCCCCATCAGTAGTTCTGCATGGGTCCAGTAATATACCGGTTCAAGAGATGGCGAATTCATTACGGGCCCCCCCCCCCAACAGACAAATAGCTGTCCCCCCCCCCTTAATCGAACGACTCCATTACACATCGCACCCTTGAACATAAACATATTTTCTTCCCGGGGATGTATTGACACGACGTGATAGATTGCCGATGAAAAGCTGCCATCCATCAAGCGCCAGTAACGAGTCCCCGTGTTGCTGTAGGGAACGAAGTACACGGACTATTTTTCTCAGGCTTTTTTAAATGAGCGTGCTCATTGGAGGCAGGACGGGTCATTAGTTTTCCCAAATATCAGATGCACTCCCCGCGTTCTATTTTTTGGCGTTTTGCTGCAGTATATATATATATATTTATTATATATATATATATATACACGATAACTCACACGGTAATGTAATTGAGCTGTGATGTACTGCGTGTTGACTCCACTGATTTAATGAGCTGTCAACCTCCATAAAGACACATCAAGAATCCCTCCCCTGCTTCCCCGCGTAAAAGCTTCAAAATCAGATGTGGTCATTAAGTGTGGGTTTCTGACATTATCCCGTCACTTCACATTGTTCCACAACGTAGAAAGGAACCTTTCAACAAAAAAAACCAACCAACCAACAACCCCATTGTCCAACACTAAACGGCGGGGAATTGCTCACTGGAGATGACTAAGAATCCAACGAGCATCGCTCCGCTCGTCTTGATGGCTTTTCGCAAGAATTGCCGTGCCAACCATAATCATTAACATTGAAATACCCCCGATCACGAAGTGTGGAAAGCCTATCAGACCCCCCTCCCTCCCCCCGCCCCCGCCCACCTCTCCCCCTCCGGTCCTCCCCCCACAAACGCGCAGCAAAACAACCGGTCGTGGCTTCTCGTCCGCGCTCTTGTCTAATGATCCTTACGCAAATGAGCTAATGGGGATCCGGGCGCGATACCGCTCGTCCTACCTCCCGGCTTCATCGCCCGTAGCTAATTGTCACAAGCCCTAATGGCCGCCTGAAATTAGCGAAATAGAGTCCGGACGACATGTGTGTCGTGCTCAGACACGAGACGAGGTTGTGGACAGTCGATTTTCAAACAAGAGGAACCGTCTTGCAAGAACGCTTGCCGCGCGATTCCGCCCAATTGTTTTCGCGCCGACGTCAAACTTTCCCCCTTTTGACGCGATGCAAATTCCACTTTGATTATTTCCATTTGATATCGTATTTCTCAACAGATAGCAGCTCAACGCCCCCCCGCCCCCTCCCCCTTTGTTTCCAGCCTGGATCATCACCTTTTTTTTTGTGTTACGCACTCAACCAGAACTTGTTGCTATGTATTCAGTTTGCAGAGCTGGTCAGCCGCACGCTCGGAAAAAGCAATAGCAGTTATTTGTATTTGTTTGGGGCCCCTGTCCCATTTTCTGGCACACTGAACCAGAACCGAACCAATATGGTCCATCGCCAGGTGCCAACCCGATGTTTTTCTGTGACTGGAGCGCAATTCGATACGGTGCCTTTCATAGAAGGGGGCTTCATTCTTTTCTCAGATCAGTGGGATCTATGGGAGATTTCTTCTTCACCTTATTTCATACTCGGCGGCGTCGGGGGTGGCAAATGAGGATAATGTGCAATATTGCAAGAAGAATTTGTCACACCTGGCTTATCAAAACGAGAGCGAGACGACGTGATTGAAATGATAATCACAGCGCCACCAGTTTGACTTCAGAAACAGGCAAAGGTATTGTTTTCTGTGAGCCAAGGTTATTGTCAATCAATCACTCAATCATTTTGTTGAACATAAAATAGGAAGATGGTTTAAACAGGTTTGAATAAGGAGAGTCCATTAAAAAGAAACATGATTCATGTGAGAATGCAACAGAAAAACAAAAAGGCTAGAAATCATGTTCAAAAGAGGGAGAAAGAAGTAGACCGATAACAAAGAAGAGAGTTCCTTCACAGTCCTCGGTGTCCACGATCGATATCCTAGTTTTCTCCCCCAAAAAAGAAACAAGGACATAATACACAAAAACAAACTAACACATAATGGAGGAATCACAATTCATCACGAATCCGTCACATATATCCGTCCAGTATTTGATTTCGAAAGATTTGTTTTGTTTTGATAAAGTGCCACAAGTTTTCAACACATGACTGCAGTCGTTCCACGAAGCAACTTCCCTTTTGTTTTGGCGGCCCACCTGAAAGTAATCCCGTCATTAATTATAAAATTAGCTTCAAAAATACTTCTTTTTTTTGGGCTGTTTGATTGACAGGCCTGTGGTACAGTCAGGTACAGCTATCGGTGGACGGGACGTAGTATAGTTTTGGTTTCCAATCCCCCCCCTCTCCCAAATACAGTCACTTCCTGCTCCAAACCACTGGATCTCTGCCGTTTCTAACCGCTGCAGCGGAGATGGCGTTAAAGGAAACATTTGGAGTGGCGTTGTCTGTTGGCCACGAGTGCTAACACCAAACACAAAGAGAAAGAGGAAATGAGAGGCGCAGACCAACGAAATCAGTCCTCCTCCTGCACTTTGGTGTGCCAATTAGCATATGATAATTAGTTATGGACAATTGGCCTCCTGGATGGTTTCATTAAAAAGTATCACACTGGGACCTCATTAGCGCGCTAATATAAGGGGAACGGTTAGACCTGTTTTACTCCGGTGGAGTTTAAACCGGAGCGGCTTGATCAAGGCCTCGAGATGTTTGATGTCTATAATACAAAAAAATGAACAAAAAAAAAACGGGGGAAGTCAAGTGGTGCGTTTCATTTGTTCATGTTTTATTTTTTTATTTTTTTATGAATCCCTGAGCATTATGTAAAAGTGTTTACCGACTGTTCATCATGTGCTCGATATCCCCAGGTGTGTAATTATTCACGGTGAATTGACTGATTGCAGCCACCTTGATGAGCCGGGAGAAGACGACGACAACAACATTTGAAAAAAAAAAAAAAAAAAAAAAAAAAGGTGCTAATTTGAAAGAAGTCAAACATAATGCCTCCGAATCCCCCCGCTGCTTTTAGCAACTGCCATTGACGGGAAAGGTTACTGTCGCTCGCTGCCGGTTGAGGGGTCGTGGGGGGGGGGGGGGATACGGAGGAGGAGGAGGGGGGTGGGGGGGTCTCCCTGGATCTTATCAGAGCGGCCCCATCCACCGTGGCGTTCCACTTCCCTGCCCTTCTCCTCCCCGGGTCTCCGCTGAAGCCTCTTGACAGCTCCAGGTTGTTTCACAGTAAACCGGAGGAGAGGGCTGCTAGGAGCCATGCTGCGAGGATAAAGAGCAAAACAGGAAGGGGGGAGGGCGGTGGGGGGGTGGGGGGATGGGGGTGGGGGGCGCACTCTATCTGCTTTTGATGAACTCATCTATGCCAGTGCTTCGGGGGAGGGAGGAGCCATTGTAGGGGGAGAGGGAGGCCGGCGGGGGGAGTGGGGGGGCGGGGGGGGGGCACCGCTTTCCGCCGCTGCCAAACAAATGCTTTCACGTAGAAAGAGAAGTCGGGGAACCGAGATGGAGACGGTGTTCGGGAGGACTTTCCTAACAAGATTTTGTTTCATAACATAAAAAAAAAAAAAAGGGGGAGAGCCGAGCAGCCCGATGAATTATTGATATGAACTCGACGGTGACTCGCCACAGATCAGGGCGCAAAAGTTCAGCGCTGCAAATCCCTGACAGCGCTCATTATAAAGACCGAGCCAGCTGCAAGCAATATGCCCCTCAGTACTTTTGTCGCCGTCCTCGAAGGAATAACTCTTCAGATCTTATTGGGTGCCAGATGGTAACACCAGCGTGACAACAGGTGTCAAAAGCTAAAGCTGCTAGGATAAGGAAAAAAAAAAAAAACACTCAACCCTGTAGTGCAAATTGCTCGACAAAAAGAAAAAAAAAATCTGAAAACGGACTGTATAATCGCACTTGGCGAGCGGTGATTTCCTCTGAGATTTAAAGGCCTTCGAAGAAGCCGCGTGGCGTTTCGGGAAAATCCTCGTGTATCTTACCTTTCCGGGAAGAAAAATGGTTTATGTAAAAACAACAACAACACTCTTTTTACTTCATTTTCCTGTGCTTCCCCCCCCCCCCCACCCACAGTGCCATCGATGTTGTAAACTACTTTGCTCGCAGCTATTTGGATCTCCTTGAGACTTATTTATGATTTTCTTTTGTTTTCTTTTTTAACCAAACGCAAAGCGCCCGCCCACGAGGCACCCCTGACTAATAACCGCATTCTCCGTGATGAAAGCTAACTGATAACTCGGTCACAACGAACCCCGGAGTCCCGCCAAGATCTGAGCGTCGCGAGACAATCCCGATCGATCGCGTGTACGTTTCAGATCATTGTCTGTGCTTATTGAAGGGACCGACTGTAATCGTCTGACCTTCATTACCGTCGGACGTTGTTTTGTTCTTTGTGCAGCTGGAGTCAGACGTGATAAAGCTCAGGGAGTCGCCGAGGGGAAAAACGGGGAATGTGGGAGCCTGAAAAGTGAAGGCAGCGCTGACGGAAAGCGCAACACAATCATCCATAAAGTGCAAGTGCTGCACACGGAGTAAGAAATGGTTTCCAGAGCAGCACGTAATGAAAGTCATGAATAAAAAAAACACTGTCACTGTGATGCTGCATATACAACATCTATAGTGTGTATCTATCTATCTATCTATCTATCTATCTATCTATCTATCTATCTATCTATCTATCTATCTATCTATCTATCTATCTATCTATCTTCCTTCCTTCCTTCCTTCCTTCCTTCCTTCCTTCCTTCCTTCCAAAAGCAGTTTGAAGGGGATGTTCAGGTCTTGCAAAATCTTACCAAAGCATTGAATTCAATTTCTTCTTCTTCTTCTTCTTCTTAAAAAAAAAGAGCTTTTGAATATAATAAAGAATATTTATTTCTTGCTCTAGACAGTAACATTAGTGAAGCATTTTGTTTTGGTGATTGTTGGCTGATGGGAGATGTTACACCTCTAAAGTAAAAAGAGGGATCGTTGTGGCAGCGCATTGTGGTGCAGGGAGGTGTTACATTAATAGATAGATATCGAATGGTGTTGTAAGTGGAAAGTCCCGAATTTAACTCTAAAGTAGACTCAGGGTTTGGTCCTCATAAACCAAACCTGGTTTTTGGTTTGTGGGGACCAGAAAGGTCCTCATAAACCGAGACAAACTTTAGTCCACAACTGCTAGTTTTTATATTTGTGGACATTTGTTTTTGTCTTCTTTGCCACCAGTCAGCTTATGTTTTTTTTTTGTCCCGAAGGACTTCGCTGTAGTAATGTTGAATTTAGCTTGGTGGACTCTACAGTTACCCGGGTATGGTCCACGTAAACCAAACCCGTTCTTTTGGTTTATGGGGACCAGAAAGGTCCTCATAGGTCTTAAAGGTCTTTCCTTTAAAAAAAGTATTTTGTCAGAGCGGGTATTTAGATTTTCTACCCCACTGCAACACACGCCCGATGTACTTGACAGTCAAACATGCACCCCTATTAACCTCTCTTCCTGTGGCTTCCTGAAAGGGAAAGGGAGCCTCCGATCGCCGATCAGACCGAGGAACGTGAAGGAGCCATTAAGATATAATTAAAGTTTCATTCCCAGCCAACATGCAACCTGCTCACCACCAGCAGACTTTCCAAAAGCTCCTTGGAGAGAAAGGAGCTGCTCTGTGATCGTCTAAATGGGCTTTTCTTGTTTGCTAAAAATCCTCCCGCGCTTAGGTGCTTTCGGCTTCGGAAAGATTTTGTGCAGAGGTGTTGGTACGTGCAAAACCCTCACATCTTGGCGCTTTTTGTTTTATCTAATTGTTTTTACTCGTGGTCCTTTTTTTTTTCACGCTTCGAGCCGTTTCAAAAATTTGGATCCTTTTGAGTAGGTTTTTCTTGCCAGTCGGATGAAGCCCACAACGGGCTTTATGTCTTTTCTTTGGACCGTCTGAAACGGTATCCCTACTCATCTGAAATATAGCCCATGCTTTATACCCCAGAACCTCGAGGCTCCCTGAAAACTACCCTGGTTTCTAAGCATTCAGAGTCCCAAGGCAGCGACCAGATTTTTTTTTTCATATTTTTCATCAAAGTATTATTTAGTCTCGTATAGTGCTTCTCGCAGACGGTTGCTGCGCCATATGTACATTACTTTGACTGTATCACGTAGATTAAATCACCAAGCAATCTGACACTTTCTAACTTGCACCAATAAACCAAATCCCACATGAGAGTCTCAAATTATCATACAGATTGAAGTGATTTCCGGTCTGTGATCCTTGTGATTTCCAGCACGTAAAAAGCTGGAGGCAGGGAGGCCCTGGCTACCTTGAATAGCGGCTGATGGGCTAAAAGGATGCAGGAGCCCGCTGGGCGAGAAACCCAGCGAGCTCCTGGACTTCAGCCTTAAATGGATTTTTTTATTCGGTGGTCTGGGCGATGCGCGCGGCGGCGGCAGTTATGCAAGGATCACCGGCGGTCACCGACCACATGTTTCGGACATCGGAGGCAATGAATAACTAATGAGGCCCGGAATCGCTTCATCCTCAATATTACAGGGAAGATAATGAGTTTTTGTGATTATAGTATGGAAGTTTCAAGACTTGTGAACATTTTTCCAACTGGTTGCCTTTCGGTTGTGGATACCGACAGGCTCGGCTCATTACGATAAAATAGCAAAAATATGTCGCCAGGGAACAAGTCAACATGTTAATAGAAAGGCTTTAAGGTTTCAGTGTTCAGTGAATAGTGTCGAAGTCAAAGGTATCGACATACGAACAGTTGAATGATCCCCATCACCCACCGACCAAATTACTTTGGCATTTGATGGATTTTTAGATGTTAAAAAAAAAAGTACATTATTTTCATTGTTTCCCTCGTTTCTGATTCGTTATCTTTTCAGACCTCATTCGATGGTTTCTTCCCACTGATTGGTCCGAAGTGCTGCCATCGTCTATAAATGACCTGTTTTTTGCGCTCCTGTGTTAAGCCCGTATTGTTGTTGCGTGTCTCTCATCGTTCTCAATCCGAAGGCCTCTGCTTCGATAAACAGAAAGAAATACTGCAGCGGTGAAATAGCTAAATGTAACTTTACCATAAGGAGAGAATATATATTATACATCACTGTGGCTGTTACAGGAACAGAGTATCTGCAGATATTTATGAGCACTGCGAGATTTGATGATGCATGACATCTGCAGAGTGCATCTACATTTTTTTATTATTTTTTTTTTCAAGGGATGGTGTCCCGTAGGAGACAAGCCCCTAAAAATGTTTCGGCCCAAAACTCGTATCCGTCCCCGCCACCGGGGGGGCCGCGCCGTAGCGCGAACATGCTCCAGTTAAGTGAATCTGACATCGAGTCTGTCGTCGTGTACAGTAAAGTCACTTTTAGCTCACCTTGACGCGAAAAAAAGACGTTTGCTTGGGATTTGTCCCAGTGGAATTAATCCGCCTCTGTCCGTCCCTTTTGTCCCCCCGCGGTGATAATATAATGAAGAACGAGACGCCGACAATATTTTGACATTCATCTGTGTGGTTGTAATCAACACTGAATCAATATCTCATCTGTTATCGTTTCATTCACCTCCCCCCCCACCACCACCACCTCCCCGCTGATGGGTCGGTCTCGGCTGCCGCATCGGTCTTTTTTTAATTTTTTTTATCAAAGCCGTCGTGCTCCCCTAGATCTCTATCCGCCGAAACCCTGAGCCGACGGGAGATGCCCTTGGTGACACATAAAGGCAAAAATCACGGCTATGAATCACTTAAAGCGACGGACTGAAATTTGTGTGCCCCCCCCCCTCCTCCCCAAACCAGCCAGGTTAAAATTCGAACGAGTTCAGTCCCCGTGACCAACGTCCTCCCTCTCTTCTCTTGTTTTTTTTGTTCTTGGTTTTTTTTTCCTCTCTTCTCTTTATTACTCTGATGGCCGTCCAGCTCTGCGGCAGCTCGGCTCCCCGAAGACGACGGCGGAGAGACAGGGCCGAGGCGGAGGCAGCAATTAAACGGCCATGCTTGGCGTATTTATTTCCTGCAGCGATTACAAGCAGGGCGTCCTTCGGATTCGTATTTCTTTTTTCCTCCCAGTCCTCCGGGCCTGGAATCCCCTGACAGTAATTTAGACGAAGCGTGTACCCCCCCCCCGCCCAGTCAAACGCTTCCCCCCTCCTCCCCACTTTCCATCCATCCTTAAAAAACGGGGTGCCCAGTCGTGTGGGGGTGCAACACGTTGACTTCATTTCACACAGTCTTGAACAGGCAGCAGACGAGTATTTTATTTTTTTCCCCGAGACACGGGGAGCTATTGGACATGATTTACGAAACTTCTTGCCAAGAAAGCCGATGACACAAAAAGCCCCCCGACTTCATTCAGAGCACTCCGAAGATTAAGTGCTCCCAATTTCGGTGCCATCCCCGTTCCCACTTGTCGAGCATTGTCGAACGAGAGGGGAGGGCTCTCGCTCGCCCTCGTTGTAGTGTAGCTTTTTTGGCTCCCTTTGTTGGTATTCGAAGGCTCCGCTGTGGAATTATTTACTCGCACTTTAATTCCTACTTCTGTGAAAAACGGTTCCAACTCACGCCAGCGTTTTTTTTCCCCCCCTCTCTTTTCTTTTTCATGTTTGTTCGTCCTGATGGAACGAGTTATAAATCTGATACAAGGATGCGCAGCGTTTTTTTTTATTTATTTATTTTTTTTACTTCTGTCCTTGTAACAGCACGTTACAGCTATGAAGACATCATGTTAAATTAGAAATGCTTTTAAAAGGCTGGTGGGGGCGGAAACGCGCTTCCGTCAGCCAATTCACACAGCTCCCGTTTCTTTGATTTATGTCTTGACTCTTTTACATATGCACATAATTAATCCTTCTTTCGCGACCTCTCGCCTGAGGTAACGGGGTGTTTTATTTATTTTTATAATCCGTGCAAACGCCAGACTTTTCACTCTTGACACCCGTGACAGTCTTTTCTCCAGCGTATTCTTCTCAAACAGGAAGCAAGACAAGTGTCTCCTCTGCACTATTTTTTCAGGTCTATTTCTAATGCTGCTAATCTCCTTCTTAGATGGAATGTGAGAATATTTGTCTTCTCTCTGACGCTGCGGAGCTGATCTGGGATCACCGTGGCCTTTCAAGTTATGAATTAAACACTCGTGGGATTTAGTGAGTCGGCACTTTAAGTTTGAGACACTTAATGCCCGATTTAGTGGGAAGTCTTGGTAGACTGGTGACTGTGGATGACCGCTGCGCTTCTTTTATTGTTTGAACATGAGACAGCCAGATATCTTCCAGTTTTATCAGCCTTAACCTGACCACCAGCTGGGCCCGCGCCTCCCCGTGTTTACTCAGGAAGCCACGTTAAAACGGCCCGCCGCCTTCCTTTTATGTTAATAGTGAGAGCGATCGCAATAGTAGCTTCAGTATTTGAAACGGCAGTCGCCGTCGGGACCACAACGAGTGGCTAGCTAATTAGACAAGCTTCTTCTTAGCACCTCATTTTGCACCTTTGACAAAGTTAGATAGGAGCGTGTCAAGTGGAAATGAAATGGAGAATTGCTCATTAAAAAAGCGAACCCAGTCGGAGGGAACGTGGCTACAATACAACTAATTCACTTGAGGGCTTAATGGAGGACTTAATCAAGCCGCCTCGCCGACACAAGCACGTTGACGTGGGCGCCTTCGCCGTCGCCGCTGTAACTGTGAGACGAGTGTCTAAAATAAACAACTGGTGCTTACTTTTGGCAGAAAGAAAAGGTTTGAGGAAAAACAGCACTTTAAACCTTTCAGTGCAGATTTAAAGTCCTTCTTTTTTTTTTTTTTTTTGAAGAAAGACATTTAATTACTCGGCGCGTCCATGTGGTGTAATAACCGCCCGCTGTTCAAACAACTAAGCGGAGCCTCCTCAGCCTTCCCCACAATGAAAGCTGCTGACGCCGCAGCTTTGCTCCCATCTCGTAGTCGTCTCTGCCCTCCATCTCTCTTGATCAGGAAGTTAAGACAAAAAAAATCCTGCGAAGTTATGCAATTTTTGGGTTTCCGGAGCCCTACAGCGGAGAGGACAGCCAAGTAAATCTGACAGTAAATGACCGGGGGAGGCAGAAAACCAGGAGGAAGCCATGAAGTCTCGCATTAATCTGGATGGTAGCCCCGACTCCCAGGATGCATTGCATCAAACGAAGCGGACAAGCGGAAGTTTGTTTTTCGATTTATTTTTCATCATATTGACAGTTTTACTTGCGATGAAGCAAAAGCAGTTTTATTATTCCAGGCTAGAACTTCCTTACCCGAAAATAACCGAACGTATATTTTGTCCGCATTTGTTTGTCGATCTCACGTCAACGGAAGTTCGTTCTTCCTCTCCGGCGTAAAGACGCCTAACGGTAAGACGAGCCTCGCCCATCCTCCTCGACGGATAAGTGGAGAGCCTCGTTCAACACGTTCGACCTTCAGAAAGTCTTTGGCTCATTTACCCGTGGTCGAGAACGTACCGGAGAGCCTTTCAAAGTCAATTGAGTTTCCACTAAAGAGTTAGGCGAGTCCTGCTCCCGGCTCAATCTCTAAGGCTATTTTTATCCATCCGACTGACAGATCAAGTGGCACTGATCAGCACACCTGCTTCTCTGTGCATGAGGGGGAGAGGGAGCAAAGAAAAAAAAAAAAAACAACTGGAGCTCATACATCAATGTGTCACCGGGCAGGACCGGCCAGGACCGTCCCATCGGGCCCTCGGGGGAGCGAGCTCCCGCCGCCTGGTCGTGACCCCACATCCAGGCTGGGGTCCGTCCTCAATGCCGCAATAAATATCTACGAATGAAACGGCCGCCGGCTCGAGCAGTCTTTTATTAGAATTTTAACGGGGAGTAAAGAACAAAACAAAACCAAAAAAAACAGTTGACAGGTAGTAGTTTTGATATGATGAAGCTCCCCCTGCAAAAACATATTTCCACAAACCCGTGCCGAGTATCTTCTCACCGACTCTCAACTTGTCGGTACACTTCTACCACCTCCTCTCCGCTCCGCTCGGTTCGCTCGTACTTGAGAGGACTCGAGAGTTTGTCTGACATGCAGTATTTACGGCGTGTCTGTCTGTCTGTGTGTGTGTGTGTGTGTGTGTGTGTGTGTGTGTGTGTGTGTGTGTGTGTGTGTGTGTGTGTGTGTGTGTGTTCCTCGAAGGGGGGCGCCGGCTCGTCAGAGTGTTTTCGAGTGGGGCCGTGGTGGTGATGATGATGATGGGAACACCGGGCTTTTATAAGGGCGGCGGCCGCCGGCCTCGACCGGCCAGTTCTTTGGAAAAAAGTGATACGACGGTGTTGCAGTGCGCGGCGGTCTGACAGATTGGGAGAGACTCCTGGCTCAGGTGAAGCCTCCTGATTGGGGCTGCGCTGTTTCCAAAGATGGCGTGCTGCAGACGTAACAACGGACAGGGCGAGGCGGAGCAGCGAAGGGGTCGCTCGTTCCGACGCCTTCCTGCAATAACCGCCGTCCACTCCTGAACGCGTCGTTTTTAGCACCTGAGATTTCATAAATGTGGAGCAATTAGTCGGTCTTGAGTTGCCACTGACATGTTACTGATGTGTTTTGTTTTTTTCTCGTTCTTTCTTTGCCGCCGTGAACCGATTCGTCCATCAGGTGAGTGAAGAGCCTCCCGGACCATTTCTCGCGACTCTTTCGCTTCACTCATTTGCTCGGCTTTAAAAAGCCGTCTTTTTACTTCTTTTTTTTTGTGTGTGTGTTTTTTTTTTTACAATTTGAGTCAGTCTTGTGGCATTGTCAGATGGCGCTACTTGATATGTAGGAAAAAAAAACAAATTCTCGTTTCATCCCGACAGATCCGGAGCGCCGCACAAAAGAGTAATCTGATCGAAACTGCTGGAATTAACCTTTTTACGGGGAACGGCGGACTTTTTGTTTTTTTACCCCGTCGTTATTCTGTCACTCAAACGAGCACGAAGTGATACCGCTTTGATCGCTGCGGGCGATATTCCTCAGACTTGTTGCAGGTAAACTCCCCCCCCGCCCCGCCCGCCCCGCCCCGCCGCGGGTCGCCGCGTCCTCGTGTTGTTGTGTTTTCGCCGCGACACGTCGCACTAATAATCGCCGTCGCCCGAGCGGACCCAAAGAATACATTGCGAGACAGCCGGGCGGGCGCCCGGGGAGGAATCTGCTCGGCGGCGGTTGAGTACATTACGTGTTACTGAAAGACTCGACGTGCACCTCCAGGCTCGTCGGGGTCGGTCGGCGACGGGACTCGGGAGGAAATCCGCAGCTTTACAATATTCCCGCGGTCGTGCGGCGTTTTCCCGTCGCTGACGGGACTTGCGTCGAATCCTGATCCGGTGTTGTCCGCGGAAATAAACCCGGAGTCAAACCAGTTTAAGAAGCTTCAATTGTGTTTGTTTTAGTGGAAGGGTAAACACCGGTGGCTTGTGAGGCTGCGTGTGTGTGTGTGTGTGTGTGAGTATATTTTAGCCAGCAAGCTAAACTGTCACCGCCAAACACCGGCACAGATTTCCGATTACTCCGAGAAGAACAGAGCAGCGTATTGGCTTTTCTTTTTTCTTTTTCTCCCCGCGTGGAGGATTTGCCTCATAGAGACGCTTTGATGAATGTCTTGACACATCTGTGACCATTATTTTAGAGCACTCCAGAAAAATCAATAGTGTTTGCGCTCCGGCATGCCCGAGGCAATGATATCCATGAATGCTTTATTTACCTCCTTATGCGTGAAGATTTGAGAGGGGTGGGGGGGGGGGCCTCAGTGTTGACTAATGAACGAACTGCCCTGCCAAAAAGACTCCAGCTACGGGGGCCGCAAGAGAGTATCTAATCACCTCCGAATGTCACTCTGGATGTCTCCCATTCATATTCCGTTCACCTCGCCGCACTCATCAATAATAGGTAAGGAGCGAGCGCGGCGGCGAGGAAGGACGTGTGTCCCGATTGCCCCGACGAGGGCCCGTGGAGGCCCGGAGGCGAGGATGGTCGCTCGCTTTTTTTTTTTTCCCCCCCCCCGTTTCTCCCGAGTTAATGAGGCAGATGTCAGTTAGGCCAAAATGGAGCTTCCTCCTCGGTGCATTGGAGTTTAGAACCGAATCAGGGACTCACCTCCATAATTGGCACCTGATGTGTCGGATGAGCTCGGCACGCTGACATTCATTACACTTAATAATGCACTCTAGGGCTTCGCGTTGCCTCTCTATCTCTAACCAGCTGTCTGCTCACAACCCTTAATGCCATTAGGCCTCAAAGCCCGGGGTGTCAAGCATCGCTTCTGACAACCAGTCCTTTTTTTTTTTTTTTTCTTTCCGCGAGCTATCTCGTTCACCTGGACTGTACCTTCCGCCCATCACTCGGAGGAGCGATTGCACTTTTCGAAGAAGGAGGTACGATTATGGCTGGGGGAGGGGGGGCGGGGCTGTCACGTGGGGCAGCGTCGACACAAGCCTTATCTGGCTGAACCTCCCTTGTCATCAGGTGCGCGCTGGATGCTGCTCGCCAACCGGGGCCCGGCGGACCGATGTCCCTGCCAGGACGCCGTCGCAATGTGCCGAATCCTGAACACTCCTGGTGGACCCCGGCCCTGTCCGCTCCAATCAGGCTCGAGTTCCCCCGGTAGTGCTGCGTGTGCAGGAAGCTTGTCTGGAGGGAGCAAAAGCTCCTTCAGCTCAAAGATCACAGGCTTTGGCTCCGCTGGAAGAAAGACAAAAATTTAAAAAAACCACACACACAACCATCTCCGATTCTGCCCCTGTCACAGTTTCCTGCCGGGGCGCGGCGAGAGGATACCGTGCTAATAGCATTACTTGTCACAGTTTACTTTTTTTGTTTTTTTTGTTTCACCTGCTGGATGCATAAAGCACAGTGTGTGTGTGTGTGTGTGTGTGTGTGTGTGTGTGTGTGTGTGTGTGTGTGTGTGTGTGTGTGTGTGTGTGTGTGTGTGTGTGTGTGTGTGTGTGTCCCTCGCTGCATATTCATGAAACAAAATGTGAATTTTCCTTTTTTTTTTTTTCTTCTTTTTTTTATATCGTTAATGAGTCGGGCATTTTCCGTCTTGAATTTGTAAGTCAAGAGGGCAGAAGTTGGAGCTCCTCCCACTGGATCTGAGGGAAGAGGAAATAAGTTCAGACATTCAAATAAAGTCCAAAAAGGGCAGGAAGAGTCGGCAGTTAGAGATTTACCGGTCGCCCGTTAACTAACCTTTGACCTTCTCCTCCTGCAATTTAAGTAAAAAAAAAAAAAAGAAAGAAAAAGATGCTCGAAATGCTAACGAAAAGGCGCCGCGACGCCAATCCGTGTTCCTCGCAGTTTGGCATCGCTTGGAAAGTAAATATCTCGCAAATAAATATCATTAGTCTCCCCTTGCGCGGTGTAATAACATCACAAAGCTGCCCGTTTGAAATATGTAAATGACGCGACGAGGACCGAGCTCGCCCGAAAACGCTCCGGGAGTCAGCGGGGGAGAGACGGGGGAGAGACGGGGGAGACAGCCGGTCTCTTTGTGTCCGTATGTCTGAACGCAGCGTGAGACTCCTCTCGCAGCTGCACGAGCCCAAAGCTTCGGGAGTCCGACGGCAGACACTCGATTCGTTGTGATGCCGCTGAGGGGGCGGGGGGGGGGGGGGGGGTATTTACAGAAACAGGTGTTGCGACTCCGTCGATGTGCAATTTCGCAACACAAATAGAAATCGCCTAGAAATAAAAATAGAAACGACCTCAGGTGAAAGTCGTCGCCGGCGATAACGCCCCCCCCCCCCAGCTTAAAGCGAGTTCTGCCGGCCCGTTGAGAATCGCACGCACCTCGGGCGACCGCGAGGGAAGGTGAAGGGGAAAACTACCTGACAATCGCCTCATAAAACTCGTTCATCAAACGTGTTTGCAAACAACTTTCACCGGATGAAATAAAGCAACAAATTAGCCTCCATTGGAGTTGTGTCTTTGGGATGTACCTGCAATTTGTTTTGTATCCCCGTGGTATTTTGGTTTCGACAAAAAGATGTTGGTCGCGCACTCTGTAAGTCTGCTGCATGGAGGTGGGGGGGGGGGGGGGGGGTTAGTGGACGTGGGGTTCATCGTAGCTTCGCACTAAAAGTAGCTTCCCGCTCCAGCTGGAAACAAAGCTTCGGAGAGTGACGCGATAAAAACATTGAAAGCTCGTTAAAAATGTTAACAAATAAAAATAAAAAAAAAACGTGGGCCGTAAAACCAAAACAAAGAGCTAAAATACAGTAATTGTCCTCGCAGCGCTTGCAGCGTTAAACGACAATTCTTTGCGGATTGTCTCGCTTACGATCAACCTCTTTTATTTCAAACACGGTCAAATATTTGTTTATCGCGCGTACGACAAAAAAAGTATTGATTTATGGAACAAAGCTGGAAGTGACGCGGTTATTGTCGACTCGGCCGAATACAAAGAACGTGGCGACTCAAACCGAGTGAAATTAAAAGGCGTCCAATTATATTCATTCAGCCTTTTGTATAATGATGCTTTCAGCTATAAGAGCACTGCACTAATGCAAGACCTCAATCATTTCTAGTTTTCTGTTCGTGCACACGATCACGCGGAAGCTTTTTTTTTTTTTTTTTTTTTATGTTCGACCATCAACAAGCGTTTGAGTTTATAGCCGCGAAAGAAAAAAAAAAAGTTACAAAGAAGGATTTTATGGGTTTAATCAGAACCAATTTATTTCAATCTGGGGCCCTCTCGGAGAGAAAACGCCTCGCATTACAATGATGCATTATGTATTTATTCATTAGCGAGCGGGGGAGTTAAATGATAGTTGAAGCGTCTTGTGGCGGGAGGATCGTTGGGGGGGGGGGGGGGGGAATCAGATTTGTTTTTTTGGGGTGTTTTTTTTTCTTCCCCGTCTCTGATATTGAACGGTGCAATAAAGGCTGTCAGCAAATTCTGGGCAAAGTGGAGCAGCTGAGACAAAGGAGAGATGAGAGGCGTAGATAATGAGTGGTGTTGTTTTATTCATCCGGCAGAATGAATGCTGACCAGTGTTTGTTTGTGTTGAACTCATTGTGTTCGCAGTCAGAACTGCGAATCTGCGAGTGTGTAATTAATTCCCTTCTGACAGCCAGCCAAGCGTTCAAATGTACAGGGGGGGGGGGGGGATCAAAAAAAAAAATCAAGTCTGGTTTACACTGTCAACACAGTACTGAACACAACAGTTGTTTTAGGTGACTCTCTGAGCCCCCCTCCCCTCCACCACCACCACCACCACCACCACCTTCGGAACAAATAATTATCTTCAACTTTGCATTCAAACAAAACAATGAAAACAAGTTTTTGCTTCTCTTTATTACTGTCTGTACACAGCAAATGGTGATCGCAATTATATCCAGTTCAGCTTATTTTTCATATTAATAATAATCGGCAAGTGCAAGTAGAATAATCTATATTCACAATCATTACGCGGCTCTCTGCTTGTTTTGAGACCCAAAAATAGATTTTTTTTTTTTTTTTTTTTTGATTAAAGTTTAAAAGGGCTGACTGTGCAACATTTCCTGCCAGCTCTTCTGTAACAGTCCCCCGATGTAAAATGATCTCGGCGGCGCTGTGCTTCACCCAGATTAAACATTTTATGTTCCACACGCACAATTGGAAAAAAAAAAAAACAGCAGCTAAACGCCGTTTCACATCAATACCCGTCGTCCTCGCGGAGACGGGTCGTCCCGAGTCGTCCTCGGAGAGAACAAAGTTTCCATGAAAGAGGCCGGCAGAGAGAAACATCCCGGCGTTTTGACTTTGAGTCTGCGTTTGCTTGATGTTGAGCTCAATAAAATACGTTGCGCGCCGGGTTTGTTTTCACCTGTTTTTTTCCCCTGCTTGCAGCAAAGCACTTTTTACAACAAATCTTTGGGCTTTTTTTTATTTATTTTTTTTATGGATCAATTCAACATCCAAAGAACTCTCGACTGACTTGTGGACTTTTAGGGTCTATTTTTATTTTTTATTTTAGCTATGTTGTAGCAACCGGTGTCCCCCCCTGCATTGCACCGGGTCCAATTACAGCACATCGTCTACTGCGCAATTTAGTGAGCGAGCAACGCTGATTCATGTTGTTGTGCGCAAACGTTACGACACAACGCCGCCGTAAAACTCGTGATGAATTATTCTATTGTGCGTCATAACGTTTGAGTGAACGCAGAACCAAAAATAAAATGTGCTGTTGTCTCGATTTGATTTTTAAGAATGGGTATTGAAAATAAAACAATAAAAGTACTATGGCTGCCTGCCCTGGTAACAACTCTTGTCGGATGGATTGCCACCACAGTGCTAGAGCCCCCCTACCCCACCTCCACCTCCACCCCCACCCGGCCTGTTCTATGCCCATTTCTATTCCATGTATTTGAAAAACAAGAAAATCCGACAGAGTTTGTAAAACATCAAATTCCATCTGTTTTACAATTTCCACCCCCCAAAAAAGTCTGTATTTCTAATTCAAGCAGGCACAATAAAGGTCGAGGAAGTAAATCTCAACCGAAATGGATCGATCCATCATTTTTGGGTGATGTAAAGGTTAACTAGCACAAAACTGCCTCTGTAATTTATATTCCAGCGGGCTGCATTCTGCTAAACACCGAAGCAAAGAACCTCTTTAGCACCGAGCGCGTCACCGAAGCCAAGAAACAACCACGCAGATTTTTCCCGCCGACCCTTTTAATAAAAGCGAGATCGACGCGTTTGGAAAAAGCTGCAGCGCTCGTTCTTTTGTCCTTCGTGCAACATGAAGCTGCTCTTTGTGTGTTTTGCAGTCTTGTACTGCACGGGACCGAGCAGCCGTCGCCCCTCCGTGTACTTCCGCCCTCTCCGTTAAACTCGGCGAAGGAGCGGCGTCTTTTCAAGTCTGCCGAATGTGGGTCACACAAAGCGGCTCCGCTTGTGGTCTCCGAGGTCTTCCTGCTCTGCATAAATAACAGCACATCAGCAGCGACTTCAAACGAGCTGCGCGGGACCCGAGACGAGGCTTCGCTGTGCCTACAACGCCGGTGTAGACTTTCTTGTTTTCTCGATTACTCCGGCTTGTTTTTTTTGGACACTCGCAGAATCCCCTAAATTGTTGATAACGGTTCCCCCCAAAAAGTAAATAATGAAATAAATCTGGACTTTTCTCTGAATACATATGCCGTCTATCGCATTTCTGGTCTGACAGCATCAGCCGAACCCCCCCACCCCCTCGCTCATACTGCCTCCATCTCCGGGAGCCTTTCAGCAGCTTGTCTACGGGAGATAATAGGGCCGCCGGTGAAGAGGTAATGTTGAATAAGTGGGGTTCCTCTCCTGCCTCTTGTTAAGTGTCAGTGAAAAGAAGTAAAAACCTTTTGGCGAGGCTGTCCACGCCAACCTGAGGCGAGCCTATATTTTTTTTTTTTATTAAGGCCTTTTAAAGCCCCGTCTCGAGAACATCTTTGTCTGCCACGCTACAGAGAGCCTCACTCTTTAAACGGCCCTTTAAAAGACCGTTTCAGGCACACATTGTTCATCACTGCATTGCTGCCACTCTTCACGCCGTTAAGTGGGGGAGCGGACCCGCCGGTTGAAGGTCAGAGATGACAAGTTCAAGATGGATTTTTTTTTTTTTTTTTTTTTTGCACAGGGAAGTTTGCTGTTTTTTATGGTGGACGGATCTCGGTGAGCTCAGACCTGCACGGAAACACTGCGGCGATGCAGAACGCTGTTTACTGCGATATTACATTTCCACATTAACAGGCCACAGATGTTTGAAGTTTTACTGATGCAAATATCCTTTTCAGATCAAAGACCTCCTGTTGCAGTTAAATAGAAAAATTTAGCTGAACTCGAACACCTTCGGCTTCGAGTTTATCGAAAGTAAAAGTTTTTCTTTCGTTCTTGGATATCATGGAAAATTGCAGAGCTACGTCGCTGTCTCTATCTTGGTTTTTTGTGGAGCCAGAAGTGACCATAGGTGGACGAGATGAAGCGGAGCGAAGGGGGTGGATCTTGTTGTCAACCCTGCGGGACATTAGACCCGCCTCTACCCATTCCGTAAACCTGACTGAACCAGCGACATGTCAATCAAACGGACACGCCCCCCCCAAATGTCGCTAAGAGGCCAAAATATATTATTTATGGGTTCATTTACAAAAGGCTGAGAGCTCCTAACGGATCTGTCTTCTGCGGGGTTTTTTTTTTTTTAAATCTTGTAGCAGGAAATATTATTCTGCCGGTTATCGGCGACACATTTGTTACATCCGCTCGTCGCTACTATTTAATATTTAAAACCAACTATGCCCTGTGGATAAGCTGCACACGTAGTCTGACTCACCAGTTGCAGCAATGTCGGTATAAAACCCGACATTGGCCGACTATCTCGGTGTTTGTCCTCCTTTCCGTTCTGCTATCTGTGTGTTACCATTAGAACCTCCGAGCGGTCAGATTAAGATTTGTATCGTTTAATAAGGGAGGTGTGCTTTGGGTCCTCTCGGTCTTTGGCTGGGATTTAGCCATTTTCAATTTCAGGGTTCGCCTCCCGACACGCAGGTTTCCCTCCACGACGCTATTTTGCAAATTTTACCGTGGTTGCATCCCGAGCTTAAGCGCTGCCCAAGACGATTGTGATTAGTTTAAGGAAATGCAAACAAGCCAGAGCGTGTTTTTTGTTTTTTTTTTTTTCCCCTTATAGCAGAACGATATATGGGTGAAGCCAAACTTTTCTGTTAATGCTGGCACAGCTCGGCGGAGACAGCTGTGGCCTATATGAGACTACATGAATTGTGACATAGGAAGCACTTAACACTACAACTTGGCTAAGTTTAGAAATTGAACATCTGTTGCAACTGGCGTCAGGTTTTACGCTTGTTGAGTGTCCCCCCCCCCCACCCCCCAGCTTCGGTTAATGTCACACTCCTATACAAGTTTATATGAAGTTTAGATGAAGATTGTGGTTGGAGTTAGCTATAAAGAAAATAAGAAGAAATGTCTCCTTTAGCATGTGTAGTTGAGCTTGTAATACAATCCCATTTCCTCCCCAAAAAAGTTGGGACGCTATGCAGGATGTAGATGTTTTCATTCATCAGACCTACAGGACGGTGAGCTCGGGCCCAGAGAAGGCGCTGGTGTGTCTGGATCTTTGTTTATATCAGTTTTTTTCTTTGCATGGTAGAGTTTTAACCAGCATTTGTGGATGCAGCGACAAAATGTGCTCACAGACCAATGGTTTTCAGAAGTGTTCCTGAGCCCATGCAGTGATTTCTACTATTTGCCCCACGCAGTCTTTCACAGTGTTGAACCTCTCCCCATCTTCACCGCTGAGACTCTGCCTCTCTGAAATGCTCTTTTTTTTATACCCAATAATGTTTCTGATCTGCCAATTAACCTAATTAATGAGATTTCCCACAAGCTGTTTTTTTTTTTTTTTGTTTGCATTGCATTGCACAACTTTTCCAGTCTTTTGTTGCGCCTACGTTTTTGAGATATGTCGCTGGCATCGAATCCAAAACGAGCATGTATTTTTCATAAAACACAAATATATTCTTCAACAATTGATATGGTGTCCGTTAAATATGGGTTTACATGATTTGCAAATCATTCTGTTTTTATTTCCACTTTACACAGCGTCCCAACTTTTTGGGAAACAGGGTTGTAAATATAATCAGGATTTTAGGTTGCCGGGAACCGATATCGTCTGGAAGACAAACAAAATTTGTGAATGTATTGTAGATAAATTCAGCACATACCAAAGATGTGATAACCTGATAGTGTCCGAATGAACCGAAGTGAGCTCATCTCGGAGCAGTTAAGATAATTAAATGCTTAGTAAATTGACTGGTAGGATGCGAAGGAGACGTCAAACAACTTCGACAACAATGCGATTTTGTATATGGGAATAAAACACCACGTAATAAATATGTTCAAAGACAGGATATTGTCTCATAACAGGGTTGCTAGTGGGCATTTGTGTTGATATATCCATGAAGAGAAGACGTTAAACACTCCTCTTTTAGGTCGTTTTTGGCTCCATTGGCAGTTTTTTGAGATACTGTTTCTCTTACACTGCTCTAATTGTGAGGTCAGTGTGAGTGAACACTTCTCATCTTGTCTCTTTGACAGTTTGGGCATTATAATGATAATAATAATATAATATATATATAAAAAAAAAGAAGCTTGCCTGTTTCGTTTGAGATGCACTCCCAGACACTCTTTCTGTGTCTGTCATTCAATTCTGCGCTGACTTTGCACTCCTCCCTCGGAGAGCGGAGACATCGACAGATCCGCTGGAGAGATCAGGGCGCTCAGACTGCCTTCTGCTTTCTCTCGCGTCAGCTTTTTTTTTTTTTTTTTTTTTTCTCTCTCTCTCTCTCCACTCTGCGGCGTTAAAGCAGAGCGGGATTCTCCTTTTCCTTTGAAACGGTGCGTTGGGAGGGCTTGAACTCAGCCTGGCGCTCAGAAGAACGGGCAAGGTCAGGAGCATTCAACGGCACGTGACGACACACACACACATAGACACACACACACACACATCCACCCCCCTTCCGCCCCCAATTCCTAATTAGCATTGATCACCGGCCCTTTTGTAAATGCTGCTGGCTGCCAATTATCAATGATTACGCACCATTAGCTGCTGGGAAGGTGACGAGGGTCGAGGCCGGCCCTTTTTCTTGCTGGACATTATTCTGTAGGAGTCTGTTTGGTCGCAATGGGAAAAAAAAGAAAAGAAAAACACACATATTTACGATAATGAGCGTTTTACGAGCATCGGGCCAGCGATACAGCTACAAGAGCAACGGCGTGTCACTCGTTGTGATCTGTGACGACGAGATCTCACTGTAACAACCCCGGGTTAAAAGTCTGAGAACGAAGCGAGCCCGTCAGACTCGTAATGAAAGAGCTTATCTAAAAGCGCGACTACAAATTTACTTGTGCATTCAAATGATGCCTTAAGAAAAATTGAAACATTCATTTTCTTGCTTTTTTTTGCAATGTAAATATTTTATTGCATTTTCAGTTGCAGCAGACAAAGAAGAAAAGCAACTATTCATCATCGCAATATGAATATTCACACACAGCATATATGAAATAATCCTTACGGCAGACGATGGGGAGAAATATCTTCAGATTTCATTGCTCGTGGGTCTGTTATATATCAAGAATTAATGAATAGAACACAACATTTTTCATATTTTTGTAGTGCTCTATTTCTGTTTAAAATTGTAACTATTCTACTTCTTGTGTTTCCTGTTTTGACATTTAAAGTTTTCATGTCACCTTAATTTAAAGAGCAACTCACCACCAGCTATTTCAGCCAATTCGATTTAAAAATCCTAAATTCTTTTATTTTCATGAATGAATGGAGTGATTGTAACTCTTGATTGATGTAAAACTGAACCTGGTGTTGCCGGACCCAAATTCACTTGATGAATATCTGGGTCTGGCGACACCGTCTATTGGAGATTGTTACTCGTCGCTGCATCCTAACGTCCGTAGACCTCGGGTTGATTTTAAAACATTTGGAGGAACCAATTGGTATTGATGTCTTCTGAACACTATCCCACCGTCGCTATTATTGGAACTACTTAAACATCATCACACTAAGTGACCCCCACTGGTCGCCGATTGGTCCGTACTTTAGAGTATCTGAGTGAATGTTAAATCAAATACTTATTCCAGACCTATATAAGTACAGTGAAAACTGAAGCTGTGAGCAGTATGTGGGTGGGCCAGACTCATTTAAACATATTAAAAATGATTGAAATAAGTAGTATTGTTTTGTTTTTGTACAAAAAAAACAAAAAAAAATCCTAATATTGTTTTGATTAGTAAATCGGGGATGGAGAAAAAAAAAAGGAAATAGGAAATAAGTTATGGTCATAAATCAAAGACCATAAATGATTTGTTTAAAATTAATTTTATTCAATAACGTTTCATCAGGAATCCCAGTTGGTTACTCTCCATCTTCAGTATTGGCCCAAAACTGTGTTCAGAGCTGTTTGAAATCTTCGATTAGTGTTAGCTTAATGAGGGTTTAGCAGACACACAAGCAGAGACAGTCAAGATGGACCGAATCAAAGATGTAAACGAGCGGTAACGAGATATAGAGCACTGTAAACTACGAGCTTCTAAACAGCAAGGGGGAAATAAAAATAATAACACTTTACTTCACTGGGACCCGGAATCAATCGATAACGTAATAAAACGACTGCACATGTAATTTACTAAGTGGATTTTGTGCTGTGTTACGCTTTAAAGACATGACAGCGAAACAGCAGTGTTCTTTCGAGAAAAAACAAAAAAAAGAAAAGTAAACGAGATCCGCCCCACAGAGCGGCAGCAGGAGCTTTGATAGGCCAACTGTTGCTGTCTGTTGCATGCTGCTGCCGCCTTCTGCTGCGCATAAAAACAGGCAGCAAGAGTCAAAGTCAGGGTCAGAGCTGAGCAGCTGGCCAGTCAGACCACCTATAAAACGGGTTGATCTGCCAATCAGGTGATTAAATTTAACTGAAAACTTTTTAATTTCACTGCCTTGCACATATATCGTAATTACAGCTGCATTCATTTTTTTTTACCTGCTGAAAACTTGTATATAGATGATAAACAGTAGCTAACAACTGCCTACAAACAAAGTAAAATGAAGAATAACATTAACATAATTTGAAAGTTGTTTCTGTCCCATGCAATTCTAATATGTACTCTACTTTTTTGTTCTGTTTTTGGTCTCCTCCATCCACTATGGGAAATATCAACCAAAACAATGAGTGGAAAGAGGCTAAAATGCTCCGACACTAAAATCCCCTGGGTAACTGCATAAATGCCTGATAATTAATACGTTTTTATGGGTTCTCCTTTCGTGTTACAAAGTTTTTTTGTTAATACAAGGGCTAATACAAAAAATTCTAAAGTATTATCAAATAAATGATTAAAGATTTAAATGGCCTAAACTGTTCTGAAAAAAACAAGATATAGCATGAATGACTAGCCCCAACATTGGCCAAGATATGAGCTTAAAAGTGAAGGTATTGAAGTTACCCTGAAAATCGCCGAGGGTTCATAAGATTAATTTGGTGCACCTTTAAATACTGATGTCTCATCGCTGAGACACTTGTAAACCTCGTTTTTGGAGTTTTGGAGCTAAAAAAAAAACCCAGTGAAAGCTCATAGAGATTTGCGTTTGTCCAATATGAAGCTGCTGAGACGGGCAACCGTTGGTCATCTCTTCTCTTTCTGGACAGAGTTCAAATCACATCTCTCCCGAGCAATATGCCTGTTCAGCCTCGCCACACTACAACGAGCAAAGCGAAAAAATTGAGCCGGCGTTGCCAGGCGACAGTAGTATTTGCCTTTTCCTGTGTGCTTAATTTTCCTCGATCTGCTTGGATTCCAGTTCGTGTTTTGCAGTGTGGAGAAAGTAGCGGCAATAGTTAGTTCCTTTCTTTCCTACACACATCTGAGATTTCTCCCCCGTCTGAGTTTTTTTCCGACCACTGGCGCGAAACCGCCGCTTTCATTCCAAGGGATCGTGATCAAAACTTCGACGTCAGCCATTGAAGTTTCAGAATTATGTTCTGCTGTCAAACTGTGCTGGAAAATATCTTTTATCATTTACATGAGACATCAAAAAATAAGAACAATCTGCCTGCAAAAAAAACCCACTACGTAACTGTTTTTATTTGATTGATGGGTTGTTTTGGGGTGGACTTCTCCTTTTAAAGATCTCCTCATCATATTGGGAATAGTTGCATCTTTGACAGGCTTTTTTGCTCTTTTCTTTTTTAATTGACATGAAACCAGGGTGGCTATCCAATTGTAAATGGCACACATTTAAGTAATGAGCTTAAAAACATTTGCTTATCTCCGTTGCTGCTGAATACAGATAGCGCTTGCCCCCAGTTAAGAATGCATCACGGAGCTGTGGAGGAGGGAAGAAGAAGAAGAAGATAAATAAATAGTGGAAGCAGAAGGCAAACGGGGGGATTTGAAACTCATTTGCATTGCACAATTGATTTCTCGCAACTACCCCTGTCCGCAATGTCAGTCATTCCCCTCTTTTGAGTTTTAATTAAATCCCCGACTGAGTTTCTGTTCGAAATTCTGATTCGAAGCGGCGGTCAATAGCAAGGAAAGTGTCCAAAGATTGGGCCCCACCATTCACTAAATCAATTCCAACAATGCTTCCAGGGCCCGGCCGCCTCCGCAGAGGGAGTCGGCTACACAATGGGTGTCAGAGGAGATAATATCTACCCCCTTGTAACCATCCCGTCCCTGCTGGGGTTTGGAGGTGCAGGGAGGGAAGGGGGGGGGGGAGTGGGGATTTTACCACAGGGCCTATCAGCTCTTTTCCTCCTCATGATACCATCTCATTTTACCAAATTATAATGTGATGCCGCTCATAATGGGCAGTAATGAAGATTGAATTATCCACATTCTAATGGATATGTGGAAGAACACGGCCGACACACCCGACGCGAGAATCGCTGCTCCGCGTCGCACGGTAACATGTCATTAACACGGTGTATCCACGCTTATTACATCACGCCCTTAAGTATTTGCTGTTCACGCAAATAATTTGTTTTAAAAAAAAGCCAATGAAATCAGATTAATGCAAAACCCTCCTGCCAATCTCCTCGTAATAATACTCCACACTAAAAAAAAGATGTGCGTGAACCTCTCGATGATGATGATGATGATGAAGAAGCGCGGAAGACAAATACGAGGGCGCGGTAGCCGATACGAAAAAAAAAAAAAGACCTGGCGAAGGACCCAGGTGCCCGCTTCCCCACGCTCATTTAATAACACGGAGAGACCGGGGCAACAGCTTTCATTTTATACATCCCGCATTCCTTCACACGGCGAAGTCATCTGTCAGAGATGATAAACTCCAATTTGGCGAGGGGTCAAGTGAAATATTAACAAGGGCCCTCCAGCAAAACCAGCCCCAATCAATTACAAAATGATATATTCATAAATCAATGGGACGGAGTTGACAGCTGAAAAAGAAGAAATGTTTCGTTGCAGTGAGATTGGCATGTCGGCTTCCGGTGCAAATGAAGATTTTTCCTTTTCATCTCAGGTTCTTTATGTTTCGTGGCGACGTTTCCTTTTTTTTTTTTTTTCCCCTCTGATTTACCTCCAGATGGGACATTGCTGAGTGCAGCGGCACATTGTTTCCTGAATGAGACACCCAGTATATGTGCTGCTGAACAATCTCCTTCAGTCATCGTCAACATGATCTCTTTAGGGTTTGTTTCCACAGTGAATTCAAGTGAGACTATTTACCTTTTGGAAGCAGGAAAAGCATCATCTTTCACTTGGAAAATGATAAGTTGAAATTAAAAGTTTTCCAAAAATATCAAACCCTTTATCAATTCGATACATTCGAGGGTTTTGCAAGTTTGTTTGGTGATTTTACAAGGGTTTTAACAAAATGTCTCGAGACTGCTCCTGTTGCGCGGGAACTGTGCGTGGCGTGGTAACAAACAAAAATCAAGCCTTTGGTTGCTTTACCCGTGCATATGTACAATCCAAAGACATTAAGTGCGCATTGGAGACATTTGTGATAATTCGAGGGTTTAGACATAAAAAACTTCAGCTGAGCCGAAGCGGGACGCATCACCGTGTGGAATCTATCTGTGCTCCTTTATGTATCTGTGATGGTCCGAGAAGAACGGCGGTTCGATGCACGCTGAGTTTTTTCTTTTTTTTTTTTTTCCTGCGCAGTATAAGGCAGGGTGTTAAATAAGATTTATCAGAGCCGCCTCAGCTCGGGTTTAGAGGCCATCTCCCCTGAATCCCACTGTGCCCCTCCCCCCCCCCCCCCCCCCGTCAGCCCGGCTTGTAAATAAATCAGCCCCAACCGTACGGCTCTCGACTTTTTGAGAGATTCAATTTACCTCACGACCGCTGAGCCCGCTAGTGCACTTTTCCCTCACATCGGGAGACAGCTGCAAGCTGGACAATTAGACTTTAAAGGGGGGGGAGGGTGAAGGGGGTGGGGGAGCTTATGCAGAGTGAGACTTGAGTTTGACAAGTTCCAGCATCCGCCCTCACCCTCTGTTTGACAGGGGGAAATGAGTTGGAATTGGAGCTTTGTCAGCGCAGTCACAGTTGGTAATTAGTTTCTGGCCTTTTCAATTGAAATGTGCCAGAGAGAGACGGCGCAGGTAAAAACGCTTTAAGGCATTTGGCCACGGCTGAAACGGTGATCAAAGCCGTCCGGGGCGTTCCCTTTTTTTTTTTTTTTTTTTTGTCTGAAAAGGGCCGCGGACCTTTTCGCATTTTCAAAACGAGGCGCGACTGTCTCGGTTTAAGGCAGATAATGTCTCCGTTGGCATTTCACATCATTTAAATGTCACGTGCTATAAATGGACGTTCCACTCTCTATCTGGACAAAACTCATTGCCAATAAACTTTTTTCTTGAGTCAACGTAGTGCGCACTTGATTTATGATCTAATATCTCCTAACTGGGGCGCACACTGGTCTTTTTTAGTCCCATGATTCAACAGAATTTTGTGTTCGTGTCCTTGTCAAGTTTATATAGGTATATATACGTTTGAGTCGCCAGCACTATTTCCAGTGGTTGTGGTGGTGGTTGCTAGGGGCAAGTAGATTAAATGAAGGAATACAAATTTAGCATTGCACTTTTACTACATGGTCGAACTCTAAAAAAAAAAAATCTAAATCTTTGCAACAGACCGAGCGGCAACCAGCAGTGACGTCACCCGCTGGTTTGTGAACGTCCGTTATGAAGCCTCGAGTTTTGGATTTTGGCCGCCGCCATCTTCTTAGTTCGGAGCGGTTTGGAGCAGGAAGTGACCATATTTGGACAAGTTGGGGGCGAGCAGCGAGTGGTGGATCTGAATCGATCTGATTGGATACTACGTCCCGCCCACGGATAGCTGTAACCTGACTGTACCACAGGCCTGTCAATCAAACAGACAAGCCCCCAAAAATGTGGCTTTTTGAATCTTATTTCATCTTTAATAATGGGATTATTTTCCGAAAACTAATAAGAACGAGTGACGTTAGCTCGCAAAACCGAGATAACTTCCGCATCGGCTTCATTTTTTTTAGATCCGGAAGCTACGTCCACTTTTATATACAGTCTATGCAACAGAACCTGTCGCCTACATCACCGTTACCATTACAACTAATTTATCCACATTTTTGACAGAGATTTGGGTGGCTCATGCCAGTGGTTGCTAATGTTGCCTGGAGGCTACTCGGGTCTGGTGTCTGTAACTTCATCCCTCCCCAGAGCCTTTATACGACTTCTTTTCACATATGCAGTAGTATTTTTTTCCTGAGGCCTGCAAACAGACATTTTAACATTTTCCTTTAAAGTCCTTTAAAGAAACGTGCCAATTTCAGAGTTGCTATTTACAACAACTGAATCTCACAGTCTTGTCTACCATGTTTGTGCCATCGTTCTGCTGCCATCTCTTGTTCTGGCACTCGAAGATGATGTCCCCATTGTTAATCCCTCCCTCGGTACAAAGCCCCGATTAGCTTGATTGATTTTTTTTTTTGATTTTTTTTTTACCACCCACGGAAGCAGCCTTCAGTGCATGCTAAAAATTAAGTTGCACTTCATGAACAAAGCCCTTCTTCTAAACTGAAAATCCAACAGTTTCTAGTTTTGAAATGTTCTTTTATTTCTGACAGTCAGATGTGAAGCCCTCCTGTCATGTTTATGTAAACTGCGCGAAGATAAAATAAGCAAAGCAATGCTATGATAAGATAAACTAAGCTGAGCTAATCACCAGGTGGCAATCTTTTCACCTTAATTTCACTAAGAAAGTGAATGTAATCATTTTCTACTCATCCTAGTAGAATATTTAAGAAAAGAATGTGATTTTATCTGAAATGATCTGATAAAAATAAAAATACAGTTGGCTACTTTTGGTATACAGTTCCTGTTTCACATTTTAATAAGCAGCAGAAAACATTGGACGTTCACAGGAATTACATCGACAGGTTCGTCACTCGAGCTTCATCCAGCTTAGCATGCGTTTGAATGTCTTTTTGAGGGACCACACCGAAGACGAAAAGTCCCAAAGACGAGCCAGGAGTGAAACCGGCTGCAGCGTACAGGCATGTAGGAGTCGGTCCACGGAAGACGCGAAAGCCTCTGCTCGTGCTCGTAGTCTTCAATGCATTCGAAGCAAAACAGTTCGGTTTCTCTGCTGTGGATGCGACAGCCATCGAATCGAAGCGGAGACTCGGAGCTCGAACTTCAGAACTCCCCGTTTCATTTCGAGCACAGCTCGCCAGCACAACACAAACAACCTGTCACCGCTCTAATAACGCTCTGACCGCACCGTTCCCTTCGCCTTCGCAGGCGAAGCATTAAAAAAAACAACAACAAAAAAAATCCACTTTTCGAGTCTTTCATTATCATCTCTCTAAAACAAATTACTAGGAGCCAGAAATTAATTTGGCTACAAACCGCGCTCCTCAAACATCTTGGCACATCAGAGGAACATCAGAGCGTAAAGTGGAGTTTAATTTGTTGTTACAAGATTACATAACAAAGCAAGTTCTTCTTTTGAATGCTCGTTGTTGGAATCGAAACAACCTGCCGAGCACGTCCATCCCGGTCCCGTCTTATTTTCCTGCTTTTCATGCCGCGGGATTCATTTCTAATCTGATGATCCTGCGATACATAAAGGCAAGGTTAGCTCAGCTGCGGCGCGATTCGCGGCGATGATCGATTTTGTTTTTTGTTTTTTTTGTAGCAAAATGGAAATCGCTGTCATCAGTATTTACGGCGACAACATTTCTACAGTGGCTCAAAGTTTAATAAAAAAAAAAAAAGGGGGCCGATTGATTCGGCGGTACTGTGAGGATTAGGACTGGAGACGCCCCATGTTTATGCATGAGACCCAAATATGATGCTGATGAGCCCTCGGCGCACCGGTCGAACCACCGCTATCCGTTTCCGAGTGCTCGTAATGCTAATAAGCCGTTTCTCTGTACTTTAATGCAAATTGTTTTTATTATTTTTTGGGGGGGGCAAGAGGGGCATGAAGAAACATGACTGACTAAATCGTTGTATTTACCGCGGTGATTACCTTCAGTGGGGTTATTTTGGAAATCAGTGATGTGCATCAGCGATTCCTTGGCAGAGCACTTTTTTTCCAGGGAACCCCAGCATGTTCGATATTTGATCAATTAGTCAACTGAATTCAATCATTTTCTGAATAAGTTGTCTAAAATGTATAAACGAAAACAACTTTGAATAAATGTAATTATTATAACATTTAGTGGTTTTCTTCAGAAATCCCCACGTTGTATGATTTTTTTGTTTGAAAATGTGCCTTTTATTTAAAGATGTCACTTTCTTACATCACAATGTTACTTTTTATTTAACGATGTCCCTTTTTACGTCGTAACTTCTTTTAATAGTGGCCCTGTTTATCAATGTTTCATAATTAAACGTTCTAAGTTTTGCAATAATATTTTTTATTTTATAACTTCAAAATTGTCTAATGATGTCATCATGGAACTTTTTTTATTTCATGATGACACTTTATTTTATAAGTTTATTTTATTGTGGCACTTTTTTATTTCACATATTTTATTATTAATGACAATATGAAAAAAAAAATTGCTTTTGGAAAAACAAAACAAAACATCATTCTTTGATTAACAACGGACAGAAAAATACTGGGTCCAATTATTTCACACGTTGAGATATTTCATAAAAAGTTGATATATTTTACACAATCTAATCATCCAAAAACTTTCACGTGATGTCATTTTTATTCAGTCAATACTGAACACTTTGGTGATTTCACATTCACATTCACAGTCGGGTTGTTGTTTTTTCTCCCTGTTTGTGTGTTAATCAACACCTAACTGAGCTGCTGATGCCGACAGAATTTTCAGCAGCTGTACGCGGAGCGACGAAGCCTGAGCTCGGCGGTGTGATTGAAACGGCTCACCGACCGAAGACAACACCTGAATGCATGTTAATGCGGCGCTCTCGCTCTCTCCTCGTCTGCCCGGCGATCGTCCGGGATTTCACAGGCTTTCATACATCAACGTGTGGACACGAAAAATATGCTGAGCTCAGATAAGATCTGACGGGGGGGTAGGGGGGGGAACACTGTAAGTGGAGACTCTGTGACGGTGTAGACTCTCTGAAAGGAGCTTAAGATGCTTTGGTTGCATGTTCAATCCCGTCTATTCTGTATGAGTCGCGCGTTATCTGGGCCCGAGCACCGAGCGGTTATTATTATTCTGGTTATTGAAGATAAATTTGCCTATTTGGCGGCTTTAACATACCCGAAAACTCATGAAACTTGCAACGCGCGTCGGGCGTGACGAAAACGTAGGTATTTTTGTGGTTTCGCGTGTGGCTCGCTAGCGCCCCCTCCCCTAAACTGCAGCCCCCGCTGCTAGTTTCAGCTACATGCAAAACAATTCGGTGGACATGTGCACCACACTTAGATACACCAAAAAGTCTCTCGGCACCGCGACCTCAACTAAACAGGAAGTCGGCTATTTTGAATGATTGATAGATGTTTTTTCGCCATGAAACAGGAAGCTGATGTTTTAGGTCAAGGGGTTGCTCCAAACTTCACACATGCACATGCACATGCATCAGGCGTGGTAAACTCCACGGCCGCGTCCACCCCCGACCCGCTGGCTCCCTCTCTTTTTTCTAATAAGGCTGTTTGTCAACGGTGTCGCTTGGCTTCATGTTGACATTTACAGCCGGTGTTGGTCGACCGTTAATGGGATCGTCAATGATGGACTAAACTAGCTTCCAGGGAAACTGCACATGTTAACTTACTCACATTGTAAAAAATGTTGCACGGTCAGCGTGAGTAAATCTGTTCTCAGACATCTCCATCTTTTGAAAGCCTGAGCCGCTCTTTTGCTTTTCTCACCAGGAAAATATTCGAGGGTCGATCATGAGTCTCGTACACCTTGAGTTTTCTCTGTCCAATAGGAATCTGGAGTATGGGTCAAATCTTCTCTCATTTCATTTGTAAGTCCGTATCGTAGTGTTGCTACATGGTATGATAAAGTACTATGTATAGGATAATTTATCCCGCTGATAGAAAAAAAAAAAAACTCTAATATTAACAAGTCCCTAAATGACAATCTTGAAAACACAGTAATCAATTGCAAGGAAGTTAACACAAGTCTTAGAGTTTTTTTGCAAACAAAGTTTTTCCCCTTGACTTACGTTTTTTTTAAATAATTTTTCAACAACAAAACCACATCGAACTTTGCAAATTGTGTCGCAATTTACAAAAAAAACAAAAAAAACCAGCTTAACTTAATTCAAGAGATACTATCGTCTTATTTTTGAGACAGAAGAATGAGACTCGTCTGATCTTGTACCTACATGGTTAAATTACGACTTTTTTTTAAGGTGAGGATAATGTCGTCAGCATAGAACGATGAACACGTGGTTGCGGTTTGATTCTGGTCATGGTTGAAAGAGACCAGTTTTGTCGGGAAAACCGGAAATAAACATTTCATCCACCGTAACCTCCTCCCTCTTTAGACTTTGTAGTTCTATTACGACGTCACTCAACATCCACCTTTGGCCACCAGGGGGCTTTCCCCCCCCCCCTGGAATGTGAACAGATGTTTGCGTATTCGTTGAAACGACTTGTGATGCTGTTCTTGGGAGATTTTCTCATTTTTGAAGCCACATTTTCGTATGTTTTAGAGTCATTTTGGCAGAAAGGTTCTAAGTTCCAACTTTTGCCAGATTTGTTTTCCGATTTTAATTTTTTTTTTACCTCTGACTTTGTATTCAGGTACGTGCAGTCAAGATTTAGGCTTTTGGACTTTCTTTCACGAGCAGAATATTTCCCATCATACAATAATAATTGTGAAGCTGTCAGGCTCTGACGTTAATTTATTCTCAACGAGCTGTGGTAAATATTACATGTATCACTGTATAAACAGCGGAGGACTTTTTCTGAGGATTTTGTTTTCTTCAACTTTGCAGACGTAATGCGAAGTATCGGGTAACACAGAGCAGCAAAACCAAGCACTTATTAATTTTGAAAAAAATGATGAGATAGATAGCGAAAGGGGGAAAAAAAAAAACAAGTTTTATTATATTTCTTCTGTAGCGTCATTGTCACTGGAGGGTATTGTGATATTCCATGTTTAATAAACAGCTGATTTCAATCCATAAGAAGGAGTTTCAAATTATAAAATGGGATCTGACTCTCTCTCTCTCTCTCTCTCTCTCTCTCTCTCTGTTGACCTTTCTGGGAAGTGCAGCGGCCTGTCAATAACTGTCAGAGCTCTGTCTCAGTCAATCAGGCCTGTAAGGCTGTTTGGGTCTCTAGTGTAACAGGGGGTGGAGGTTGACGGGGCGGAGGGGGTGGGGGTGGGTGATCTAACAGAAACAACCTATAACTGACACAGCTCCAGATCTATGCGCTGTAATCACCGGGGTGTGGGGGTGTGTGTGGGGGGGGGCACCTCTCAAACTGCAGCCTCCGCTTGCTGCCTGTCAGTGGACACATGTGCCGTGTAATTGCTTTTCATACCGGTTCAACCTTTTCAAATTGATTACGGGCCCTCGTGTAAGAGGCTTCACGGAGGACGGGTTGAGGGGGAATGTTGCTCCACGATGTCATGCTACAAAATGTGGATCTGTAAACAATGTGGGCCCGGCCGCTTGCCATTGAGTCATCACCCGCGAGGGGGAGTGTGTGTGTGTGTGTGTGTGTGTGGGGGGGGGGGGCTCTTTTGTTTTGGCAGACCACCTAGCACACGTGAGAAAAAATGTATAGAAAATGGTTTTGCCGCTCAAAGAGTTATTTTCTTCTCAATAACTGAGCAGAAGCAGCGTGGACATATGACCTTGTGGTGCCACCCTCCTGTATGGGTACCTGTGTGTGTGTGTGTGTGTGTGTGTGTGTGTGTGTGTGTGTGTGTGTGTGTGTGTGTGTGTGTGTGTGTGTGTGTGTGTGTGCAGCTAATGATGATCTTGGACAATGACTTTTTGTAATTTTAATAATAGATAATAATGAACCGTTGAGTAAAACACGGCAGAGGACACGCCGACGATCCGCAGCGTTATTAAGGAGCCGTAATAGGATTAGCATTTGTCTTTATGGCCGTGATTGAGATTGAATTTAGGTCAATGACCTACGATTCCTACTTTTGTAATTATAATTAAAAAAAAAAAAAAAAAAAAAAAAAGGGAGGTTTTGCGGTTATCCTCGCAGCCACCTGGGCTGAGCAACTTTCTCCTTTCATGTCGTTTCACTTGAGCTTAAAAAAGAAAGAACATTCGTGCTTTGAACCCAACGTGCTCCAATGTGTTTGATAGCGCCGTAGAAAAAAAAAAGAAGGTATTTCTTGTCTACATATGTGACTGTGTATGTTGTTGTATAGCGCTCAACTAAACACTAAAGAAAAGTCATTCTTTAGGTCGCTGAAGGCGTACACATGGCCGGAGGCCCGAGCGGATTGATTGCAAACTTGTTGGGCACCAGTTGGCACCAACGACATTCAATATCAACCAATGAGGGTCCTGTTTTATTGCTGTTTCACCGTGAATACGCGTCGATGGTAATTTTGGAGTCGATGCGATGCTCGGGGGGTGGGGGGGCGGTGGAAACGATCGACACGTTCTCGTTGTCACGGCGTCAAATACTGATGTTTTATCTGACTCGATCTGATTGGAAACCCGAGTACATTACGTCCCGCCCACCGCTAGCTGTAACCTGCAGGCCTGTCAATCAAACAGACACACCCCTTCAAAAACACAGCTTTTTGAGGCTTATTTTTTTAATTAATGACGAGACTAATAAGAAGGCGCGACTTGAGCTAACAACACCTCGATAACTCGTGGAGAAATTTTTAGCGAGGGAGGTTGAATTGGGAGTCAATGGAGCTGGAGGTTGTTTTTCTTTTTTTAGCCAACCTCTAGTGGCATTCGGTGGTATTGCAGTTTAAGTCACTTCCGCATCGACCCCGAAGCTACGTCCGCTCTTATATACTGTCTGCGACTCGAACGCAGCAAATTAGTGGCGTCTTCCCGCCCACAGCTGTTTTGGAGCTAAAATGTGATCGCTTTGACGGAAACATTTTTAAGTATGTAAACGAATGTTATTTTTTGATGGATTACGGCAGCTTTCTCCAACCAAGTGTTGTTGACTCTCCTAGCGCGCTGGAATAAATCAAAACCGGCAGCTGCCAAAATCCAGAAGCGTTTGAGGAAAAAAAAAAAAGTAGAGCACACACACACACACACACACACACACACACACACACACACACACACACACACACACACACACACACACACACACACACACACACACACACACACTCAGCTCAGCATGCAACATTACTGGTCCTTCGAGCTTTGAATCAGATTTATCTTACGGGTTCACGTCGAGGTTAGTGCGAGAGTAAATGTCATTGAATTTATCCAAGTGTTTCACAAATGATACTGTGTGTGTGCGTGTGTGTGTGTGTGTGTGTGTGTGTGTGTGTGTGTGTGTGTGTGTGTGTGTGTGTGTGATTGCCACTGTCCTTTCAGTGTCTCCGGCACCTACGTTCAGGAGTTCACTCGGCGGTCTCTCCGTGCCGCCGTGTTCAGAGCTCTTTTGCTGTATTTCTGTGCAGCTGCTCTCTCTCCTGGAGTGTCAAGGATTAGTCTGACATCTCCTGACTCCCTGCCTTTCAAATGAGGACTCCTGCTGCAAAGCTGAGAGGGTGCTCACCATGTAGAACCAATACACTCACACACAAACACACACACACACACACACACACACACACACACACACACACACACACACACACACACACACACACACACACATACACACCTATCTCTCAGCTCCTGACCAAAAAAAAAAAAAATCCATGAGAAGTCCCCGGTGATCTCACGGATGGAGGAAGAGTTTGTGCGTGCGCGGTTTTAAAAGGACTTTTTTTGGGGGGGGGCTGTGGAGCGAACACAAAATCACAGATACGGGAAAATATACAATCACCTTGTAGTCAATGTTCAAAGAAGGAAAGCATGTTTGTGCATTTTGAATCGAATAAATTAGAAATCAGGTGCAGATTAAAGTGATCTGTTACGTTTGTATATCCCCAATCACCCCAGAGAGGAACATTAGCAGATCAGGGGCGTTTAGCAAACAAGCTTAACAAAATATTTGGCAGTGCAGAACCTCGCAAAACATTTAGCCTGAGTGTTGGCGGGTGAAACAAAATAAGTTGTATAAAAAGGCCTCTTTGTGCATTTTCAACTGCAAAATAATAAATAATTAAAATAATAATACAGGCAGTGTTGTTGATGAGGACCAGTTATGTTTCATAATGTAATTTAGTGGACTAAAGACATTAGTAAATCGTTTGGCAGTGAAAGTAAAAGCCTAAAAAATATCGCTTTTTTTTTTCTGTGAATGGATTTTTAATCAAATTACGACGCCATCATTTAGAATCGAAATGAATCACGCTGGAAGACTCCCAAAGATTCCTACCCTTGCAGTGTAAGCAGGACGACTGGTCTTCTCGTCTGCGACAGGCGGTAACCCACCGTCACTCATCGGCATCATGGCCGTCGCCATCCTGGTTTTTGTTTTGGTACTGGAAGTGACCATATTTGCGCAGTGGGCGGTGTATCTGAATAAGAATCTGAGGAAATGTATGCCCCGCCCACATATACTGGCAACCCCAATATAGCCCTTTTTGAGGCCTAATATCTGCTTAATTATGAAATCATTTTCAGATGTGCCACCAGAAAACTGATCAGAAGGAGTGACTTTGGATAAATGACACCATGATGACTTGTGGAAACATTTATTGACATTTTATGAGAAAAGTTGACACTTTTTTTTTTTAAAGCGCGTTTGTTGGCGCCAGCCCCTAGTGGCCCATCAGTGGCATTGCACTTTAAGGCACTTCTGCATTGGCTTTGTCCATTTTCTTACATCCAGTTTATGGTGAGCACTTTGTCTTCAAAGGCAGGATGTCGTTGAGAATCCACCAACCTGAGCGCCAACTTCATAAACACTGTCAAAACACGTTTTGGTGTTGTATGCGATGAACATCGCTGCCTCCAGGGGGCCACGACGAGACCCTGTTTGCACAGAAATGGTTTAGCAAGTCACTCTTCTAAAAATCCAAAGCTTGTTTCGTGCCTGATCAACCATTCAAATCTGTACTGTGTCAAACCTTCCTTGCATATCCAAACTGTAACACTCGATGCCCTGGCATGTCTCTAAGAGATCGTTGATTTGACTCTGTTTTTGTCCAAACCCCCCCCCCTCTCCCTCCCTCCCTCCCCTCCTCCTCCCACCTCCCTCCCCCCTGTATGCAGATTGATACCCAGGGCATTTATCAGCTGCAGGTCCACTGCGCCGAGTCCCCGCAGGTGGAAAGCCGTGACTAGGCGGCAAATAAGGGTGAGGGAGCATTTTAGAGGCCGTGTTAAAATTAACCAGCGTAATGAGGAAATAAGTGACTTATCGGCGCCGCGGTCATTTCCTTCATTATGGCGAATATTTATGCGCATCCATCACGGGCGGAGCCGGCAAACACTACAGCTCCAGGTTTATGGAGCGTGGATTGTCACCTTGTTCCAATTATCTGCTACCTTTTTGAATGTGCTGAATGTTCAAACATTAAGAGAAAAGGACACGGCGCATCATTAGTTGTTGTGCAGTGTAGAAAAAAAAAAGAAAAAGTGAAAGGAGAAGCTCGGCTCGGCAGCGTCGGACTGTTTTTATTCATCAGAGCAGCAATTAGCTGATTAGAGTGGAGATGTTCAGTGGCGAGGAAGGTGCCGGATGGAGGGGGGGTTTACATGCCCTACCCATTACATGTGTTAGCATTTTAAATGGACTCGGAGCAGCTTTTTTCTCTTTGGTTGAACAATTTCAGTTTTATGAGCAGGCTTCCATAAAATTTGCAAAAGCAATAAAAAGGTTGTTTCCTGGGTCCGTTGTCAGCACTGGCATTCATGCTTCTGATTCTGACATTCGTTATCGGTAATTAACTGGCTCACGACAAAAAGAGAGAACGATTTCTAATGAATTAAAAATGTTCATCAGAGCTGATACTGGTGGTGCCTGTTTTTAATAAATCCCCTATGGTTCTACGTTCTGATGAATAATAGCAGAGATTAACATGAATTGAAATCCTTTTTTTTGAAGCTTAAAATTAGGATCGTATTGTCAAGATTTGGAAATGTGTCAAGGGTTTTCGAAGTCATTAATAGTAGATGATTATTATACAAAGTGTTACACAGGGTAACATATAGGGACATCGTTTACAAAGGGTTGAACATTTTTTTAAGGGGAAACTAACTTAAAGTTGTCTCCTGATTCTTCCAATCTTTGGAGTTCTTCTCGAGGAATCTTCTTCCTTTCAGAAGTGTTTTGGTGTTGGTGGAGAATATTCTGGTCTGGTTTTCAGGAGTTGGAGGTCGAGGTTTGTGCGTCGATGGCTTAATTTTTAGTTTCTTTTATTGCGCTTGTTTTTGCAGTCACATAACGAGTGTCATTCATCAACTCGAGTAACGTTCACCTGTTGCTCTGTAGCTGAGCAAAGAAACTGACAAATTAGCGCAATTTTTAGTGACGGAAAAATGCGTGAGCGACTCTCACGTTGAGCTGAAATGAAACGGGTGCGCAGGAATTAAGTAAATAAATTGGAGTTACTGGACGTAACTGCAGTTCTGAGTACGTTCGTATTTAGTTTCTTTTAAGGGGGTACGGGAGGTCCCATTGGTGGGGCGACCCCGCCCTGCCAAATTAGTGGTAGAAGTAACACTGTAATTACAAAGCCACCAAGTTCACTGAGAGAGGAGGTCGGGGTGGATGGACGGGTCCACAAAACTTTGGACTTTCTCTTTGGAGAAAAGTTTTATTTTCAAACGCAAAGTCAAAATTTCTGTGACGTTCGATAACCTGAAGCATATAATTATCATTGCCATTATGGTGCTTTATTTTAACCCATTATTTTGTGGTACCCTAACCTCACTAAACAGAGGTGAAAAATGTGTACACCTTCCTGTTGCTACTTTACGATTCTGGAAATGCTTCTATAGGTTAATAAAGAGGATATACAGTATATGGTCATTCAGGTTGGAGGATTTGCTCTAGCATTGGGAATCAGTGTCTAAAGTGTTAAAAAGCAGTTTGAAGTTAATGTCCGACAAGATTCAGTGAAGTCGTCATCATCCAGTCAACTGTCAGGATCATTCCAGCCACTCTTCAGTCGAAAAGTTCAACAGTTTCCCGTTTTTACCTTCACCAGTGTACTTTGGTTTTGACTAATGCTCAGACAAAAGACATTTACAGGCTGTGACGAGCGTCTTTTAGTACTTTCTGACATTTCAGAGACCAAAACATCCAACGTTCATCAGAGAAAAGAACGGGCTGAACAATCATAATGAAAGGTATTTTCCTCTTAAGCGCCAATTCAAAAGTTTCCTGCCACAACAGATCAGGACGGGGAGAACGCAGAATACTCCGGAACATGCTGCTTAAATAATAGAGGAAACCATTAAAGCAAAGCTGTGTTCCAGGTTATTTTTTTCTCAATGCAAAACTATTCAGCTGGAAAATCTATTTTTACTTGTAGCTCTTACGCCTGGTTAATGTCGCTGATGACATAATATATCCAGCGAATACAGCTGAAAGAAAGTGAAAGAGATCAGAGCTTTTTGAATATCACCACTCCTAATTTTCCATGGGCGATGTGCTCAGCTACTGCTCTGTATGAAAGCATGTGCATTTATTATGTTTTGCCATGTATTATTCAGATTTATCCTTTAATCTCTCCGCCAGCTACACAGCACTAATTAGATGAAAAACCACCACAATGAAATATGTCGAGGCTTGACCACCGTGCATATTTGATTTTTCACGTTATGATGGTGCATAACATCTTAATCCGCTGACGGTTATTTCGCACAGAAAAATGATATTAGAAAAAAAGTTGTAAAAGATATTGTTTTGTTGTCTGGAGCGGTAATCAGCCCCCTAAACGATCTGCCTCTCCGTTCGCAGGCTTATTTAAAACTGGATTTAATGCTCGTTGTTTTGTTGAAATTGCATTAGCGTTAATAGCAGCCATTATTTATCCTGCACCATTTGTAAAGCCCTCCACTTATTTATTTATTTACTTGTGTGGTAACGTTTAAATACTGGCGCAGTTGGTGAAAGAGTCTGTTCTCAACGCCGGCGGTTAAACGGATGATGATCGACGAGCGTGAGAGCGGCGGCGGGTTTTCTCATTAACGGACGCTCGGCAAGAGAAACTTTGCTCTTTCGGAAGAAAAAACAAAAAAACACCTCCGAAGTTAAAGTGGAGACTCGACTCAGCGTTGCAGGCGGCGGCCCAGCATGTTCTTTTGAAAGCGATTCTCTCACAGAAAAGGTGTCGAAACCGACGAGACCTTTGTCTCTTCGAAACGCTTCAACGGTTTGCCTTAAATGATCATTCCGTGGAAGGTGTCTTCAAAAAAAAAAAAAAATGGAATGAAGGGTTTCCTGGTAAAAATAAGTTGAATCTTTTATTTGATGCAGAGGATGTATAATTTATTCAGCAAAGAGATGAAAACAACTTCACTCGTCTTAATAACTCGCCTCCTCGTGGTCATATATCTGCGGACAAAAGAGAGACTGCCGTCCCCGTCCCCCCCCCCCCCCCCCGAGAGCAGAAACCTCAAGCGATTCTGCCTGTGATCTCCGAACATGAAGGAATCATCGCAACGTTGACTTCTTCGCAGCACTTTCTTTTTCTTTTTGCCGTTTGCTTTTGAAGTGACAGGGGGTATTCAAACGGTTGTAAGTGTGTTAAATCCTACGAGGTCGGAAGCAGGTTTCGGGAAGGAATTAAACATCTGATGGGAGCCAATTTTACATCAGACGTGCGCACCAAACCGAGTTCCTCAACACAGATAGAAACGATAATGAATTGATTTTATACTGTATACAGTCCCCGAACTCATCGTCCAGTTCATCCACCAGCAAATCACAACAGGAAATAATCTATTCGCCGTCTGAAAATAGATCTGGAGGAGTGTGCAACCTGTCATGCAGTGATTATAGAACAATTGCCGGTGTTAATTCTTTAATGCTTCTCATTATAAAGTCACACCTGGATATTTGGTGGGTTTTTTTTTCCGATTCGTCATTTTCCTGATTTTACGGCAAAATCTCTCCGCGTGACATTAATGTTTAAGCTTTGACATCTAACTTACTGCGTCCCGCCTGACGGACCAGAGGCGGTCCACCGGAGGACGCCGTGTCGGGCTCACGTTTTGCATTGCGTGAAAAGTACACGCGTTGTGATCAGAGTTAAGAAGGAGGTCAACGTGGATGTTCAATTGATAGGACGGCGTTAGAGTTCGTGAAAAAACAAAAGTCGACACGTGTTTCTGTAAGAAAATGACCGACAGAACGTAACATATTTAACTTAACGTCAGTTAAGGGACTCGCACGACACACGTGACGTTTATTTGTGTAAAATTATGAATTTTAGCCAAACCCTGAATTTTTTTCCAAAGTACATGGTTTTTGATGCGTAAACTTAAGTCACCTTATTTTTTTTTTTTCGCATAAATGAGGCCAAAACGGATTACCTTTCATTTTGTTTTATTTTTGTTACTATTATTATTTTGTTGTTGTTGTTCACATGTTGCTGATTGTACGTTTTAAGATTTGTTCACATGTAAAAAAAAGTTATCCGTGTTCAGAGAGCTCGACGTAACGCACAACGTGAGATTTGAAAATACCATTTGTGGCCCCCAAAGGAAGCTAAAGGAGGTGCTACTGATCGAAACCTTTCGCTGCACTTACTAATAGAACAGCACGGCGACGTGTGGGCCGACAACAAAACAAATCACACCTGATCTGTTAGTGTTTCCAACGATGTATTCGGTCGTATCGCCACTTTTCACACACAAAAAAAAAAAAAATCTCTTGAGTGCTGCGAATGCTTTTACATCAACATATTATTTATTGGAGCTCAACGCGCTACCTAGTGGAGATTTCTTTTCTTTTTTTTTTGCACCAGAAAAGATCTGTACGGTCGCAGCCGTGTCAGGTGTTAGTGCCGTGTTGTTTTTTTTCCCCCCATCACACAAAGAAAACGGGGTGTAATGGTGGTATGAATAGTGAAAGGTGGCGGCAGTGTGATAGAGACATCCACCCACCCTCCACTTCCCCCGTATTTGCACCTGCAGCCATTCATTTACCCATTTAACAAGGACAACATTGATTGAGAGAGGTGGGGGACCGAATTGGATTTGACGGTGGGGCGCGGTAGCTTTCATGGGCTTTTTACGACGCTGAATGGCTTAGCTGGAGACGCCTTGATGACGCTGAGGTGTAATTCTGAGAAGGATCCCCGGCGTATGTACGGCAGGAGCACAAACATCCTGTTCCTCATTGTCCCCCGGCGCCCGCAGGGGCGTCTCTGCGCCGTAACCCAGAGGTGGCGAGCACGGGACGGCAGGTGGGGCCGAGACCAAACGTAAAAAAAAAAAAACAAAACACACATATATATATAAAATATATAAATATATATACAAAGTCACGCTCTCGCAATCTTCTCACATCCACGTTTCCAAAAACTGCGCCGGCGATCGATGAGCTGCCACCGCGAACAATAGACGTGAACTGGGCCGAAACTGAAAAGCGAGAAGGAAAAAAAAGAAAGAAAAAAAAAAAAAGCGGGTTAACCTGCCGTGAATTGTCATTAAAGACGGTGGCATGTTGGCGCCGTCACAATGGCTGATGCATTCAGACTTCCACAGCCACTATTTGGGTAATCATTCCTCTCCTAATTCCTCTCCACTTGTTCCGCTCCGATTTCATTCATCTGCAAATTGCTCTGAGGAGAAGAGTTTTTGCTGGAAACGGGGGGACGAATGCTTCTCTGTGTATACTTTGCCTTTCTGCAAAATGTCAGCTTTTGATGAATTGGTGGGAATTCAAATCGCTGTCCACTGAGCAATCCTTTTTAAATTTGCAAGCGAGTCGGCGTTACACTAAATGCACCTGAATGTGCCCCTCCCCCCCCCTCCTCCTGCTAAACTGCGTATCCAACTGGAAACGACTTTTTCTTTGTTTCCGCCACACTACCTGTTGTTCTTCGAGAAGAAACACGGAAGCATGGTGAGGTAACTGAAATGTCTTCTTTTTTTTTAATTTTTTTTAATTTATTTGCAGTTGCCACGGGTGACGCTCAACCGGACGCCTTGCCCTCGGCGCAGGGCACCCTGCCGCACTTCATCCAGGAGCCGGAGGACGCCTACATCGTCAAGAGCAACCCGATCAAGCTGCGCTGTCGAGCTGCGCCCGCCTTACAGATCTTCTTCAAATGCAACGGGGAATGGGTGCACCAGAACGAGCACTTCTCCCAGGAGTACAAAGACCTCAACACTGGTAAAAACTTTTGTTTTGTAACCTCAGTTTTTTGGTGTTTTTTTTTCTCCACAGCCTGTATATATAAAAGTGGAACGTGAGGCGGAAGCTCCTTAAGCTGCAATACCACCGGGTGCCACCAGAGGTCGGCTCCAAATAGCCTCCGGCTCCGTAGACTCCCATTCAACTTGAGTCACAAAGTTCTCAGTTAATATCATTTCTCCACGAGTTATCTCGGTGTTGTTAGCTAAAGTCGCTCCTTCTTATTCGTTTTCTGGCCGTCCATCTGAAAATAATCCCTCATTCATTAGAAAATGAGCTTCAAAAAGCCGTGTGTTTAGGGGGCGTGTCTGTTTGATTGACGTGCCTGTGGTGCAGTCAGGTAATCGGTGAGCGGGACGTGGTGTCGCCGGGGTTCCAGTCAGATCGAGTCAGATCCTTCCCAGTTCGTTCAAATATGGTCACTTCTGGCTCAGAACGAGCAAAGATGGCGCCGGCCAATAATCCGAACTCGAGGTTTCATAACGGTCGTTCACAAACCAACGGGTGACGTCACCGTCGGTTGCCGCTTGTGTTTTGTCATTGCCGTGAATTTACCTGTGTTACATTTGAAAATGGAAAGGGTGAGGGTTAGAAATGAGCGCATTCAGTTCGGGCATTTTCTTCTACAAGAAATTAGGTGCTCTGTGAATTGTTGTTGTTTATTTTATTTTTTTTGGTAAACAACACTGTGTGTGTCCTTGAGGTGTAACAAATGGCTTTTCTCCCTCATAAAGCATCTGCAAAGCCAGTACGAGCACCGGGGCCGTAGCTGTTATTAAAACACAAACAGCAGCCATTTTTTTTTAAGGTTGCTGAGCACGGCACATTCAGTGAAGAGATCTCCTCGTACCGCCGTGACTCAAACGTCGTCGTGCTGCATTCCTCTCGCATCAGATTTTATTGAGTTGCAGTTGGAGGTTTTTTTTCGAGTCTCACTCCGGCCCGGTGATTCGGGACGAGGAGAGGTTTTTTTTGTGTTTCAAAATTCTCCCCTCTGATTCTTAGAGCCGAAGGTTGTTCGTGTTAGCATCTGTGGAGCTTCTACTGACTGAATAAGGGAGGGTTTTTTTTCTGAAAAGTAACGTAACGAAGGATCATGTGACGAAGGACATTTTTTTCCCCAAAACAACCCCATCCATGTTGTTTGTCACAAACCCCAACCATGTGTTTTACCAAAAAGTTGAATTTTCCCATAAGTCACGTGGCTTTATGCATGCAGTAGGTTTCATTTTCCTTCACTACAGGAAAAGGTAAAACTGTCACGCCTGGACAGGCCAAGGCGTGGCTATTTCACATTTTGATGCTGGCGTGTCTATTTCACGTTTTGATGCCGGCGTGTCTATTTCACGTTTTGCTGCGATAGCGGGTTGCAACACAGCAAAGGTGATTTGTCATGAATTTTACCATTTTACTCCGAGTCGGTGACCTTAAAAGATGTTAAGTGATGAAGGAAGGGTATTAGCGAGCTGCGGTCCTTTCAACAGTTAGATCCTTTACTTGAAACCAGTGAGGTCGCAGGTTTTTCATTTAGAGTGCAGACGTTGTTCTTCACTTAATGCTGACTTTCACCAAGAAGGTGAGAAAAGAGGTTCTCATTGAACGGCGGAAAATGCAACGACTTTTTCAGCGAGCGTGTATCGTTTAAGAACACGTTGGAAATCATAACGAGGCCGCTGACTCTTTTTTGCATTCCGTGTGATGGGGAGGTTTTTGTTCTCTCTGTGCATCCGGAGCAGGTGTTACATCACGTATCAATGTGGCATTTTACTCCGCGCGCGGAGACGGCATCGGATCCCGACCGCAGCTTCTTAGATCGACTGTATGGAAGAGTATCAGCGTGGCCTCGGACGGTTTAAGCCTGAAAGCCGACAAAGGCAGAGCGGCTTCAAGTAACCATCGCGGGGTCAAACAATAGGGTGCAGTGTGCGCTTATTTCAAGCTCTTTGCGGCGCTGGATGGTGGCATGCACAGCACTGCGTACACTCCGCCGCTTCGGCACAATTTCACTGGTGGTAAAACTCCATGTTAGCTGCACATTTGATTATTCACTCATCAAATAACATTTTTCGTATTCATAAAACTGCTTCCTTGGAGAGCAGTGAGTCGATGTTACGGGTCACCCCGCCATACACAGCGTGGGCGGAGAGTTTCATTAAATGTCTGGGAGGGAAATAGGAAGACTTAACAATACAGACCCATTAAATTGCAAAAACAAATATTGGTCCTAGTTGGGCAAGTAAACAGCCATCAAAACATCATGGTACCACTGATTTGCACCCGTGTGGGCTCCTCTAGTTTAATGTTGCGAGGCAGCTGGATTCGCGAGATCGTTGAATTACGTAAGAATCCGTCTTTTGTTGGATTTTGTTAAAACTGCGTTCGATAGATTACGCCAGATACCGAGATTTTTATTTGCTGCATTTTGGCAAATATAGGATACAGTATTTTGGGCGCCTGGTGCATACCAGACACCTAAAAGTTTGGATATTTTCAGCCTGTGCTGCTTTGGTTTTAAAATATCTTTTGTGAGTCCCCCCCCCCCCCGCCTCCCTCCGACTTTATGGAAATGCAAATTCGAAATCACTGGAGAACCCCTTGAGCATTACTTTCCCTCTCTCTACCCGTCTCGGGAGAGCACCTGCTTTATTGGCCTGTTGTTTCTCCTATTAAGCATATTAAATGTTATGCTGGGAGAATTAAAGGGTTTTCTCAGAAGCCTCAATAAACCTGCATCAGTTCTAAATAACCCTAAATTGCACTTCCATGTTGCAGTTCTTTTTTTTGTTTGTTCTTTTTTTCCCCCTTGATTTATGCTTCAAGTTGCGCCGTGTTTACTTCTGTGTTCATGATCAGAACTTAAATCGAGGCGGCGTTAAGTAATTCTGGATTTTTGGACCCCGACCCGGGCTAATCACTCAGGAGATACGTGGGGGCCCTCAGGCTAGACCAGCTGGAAACTTTAAAATAATGTGTGCGAGTACTGTTTAAACAAGGTCTAGTCCCAATGAATGTTCGGCTTACGTCTGAAGTGAGCTTCAGGTGGAGTTTTGTTATTTGAAGTGTGAGGGGGAAGCAGTGGCGTGCCATACCAATTAAGTCCCATTAGTTTTTGTCAGGTGGAAGCATGTTGATTAGAGGACCTGGCTGAGGCCTCCAGAAGGGATTTCTGGCAAACAACAAAGCCAATGTGATACCTCGGCTGGAATGCTCTGTGATTAGAGGCTGCTGGAAAAGCTGTCTTTCTCGTATTCATGAAGGTCCCTCCACAGGAAAGAGGCTTTAATTGCTTCTGGAAGTTCATTATAGTGTGATTGCTGTGCTGTGAAATTGTTGTGAGCTTGATAATGGCGAAATGAAATTTGGAACTTCAATTGTTTGCCGTTCTGTGGGTTAAAAACAAAAACACAAGGGAAAGTTCACTGGGTGGTATTCGAACAGCTCACTTCATATTCCGCATCAACATCCAGCAGGAGGGGAAGCAGCTAATCACTGGATTTGACAGATAAGAGCGAGACACTGCATCAAAAGCTCACTCTGCCTCAAGGCTACAGCATGTAGCCGCTGTGTTAACAAAAGGTCAGAGTTAAATCGGAAAAAATGTCTGCTACCAGAATTAAAGTGAGACTTCGGAATATTTAGTAATAAATAATGCATTGGATTTTTTTTTTTTTTCTCTTGCAACTGAATTCATAAGCGGTAAAATACGAATTGTTCAGATCAACACACACAGAAGTGCTACATAAAAAAAACAAAAAACCCGTTGTTCTTCTTCTCCACTGGCTCGGTTTGGCTACTGGCTAATGTGAGCACCTTTAAACTTTTCAACTTTAAACTCCAACTTTTCTACCATAGGCGATTTCCGTATAACTGACATTAAGCTTTACGACTCTTCTCTACGTCAAAGATAAACACACCCAGGGTAGCGTCGTCTCACCTTAAGAAGCATTCTCGCAGAGATTTGTAATAACGTTGGGTCTAAAAGGACGCAAAATGTTACAGCTCGGCAGTTTGTACCTCGGTGTTACCCCACCTTTACGTGTCTACCCGGTTTTCACTGCTGACCCTGCTCGCACAGATAACTAATAGAAAACGACCGGTGCGTCGCGAAAACAGGTGGAACTCCAACTCCAGATTTCTGGTAGTTTGTAGGCAGAAATGAACGTCTGACATCAACTGTTTGGTAAATTGGGCAACGTGCGCGAAAAACCATCACTGTGAAAACTTCAAGTGAATAACAGCGATTCCTTTATCAATATACATTTTTTTGATTTGAGCATTTTAGAGACAACTGTTTTGTTGTTTACTCAATTATATTTCAGCAGAACATTAACGAAGATAATTTAACACACTACCTACCGTGGCCGTACCTAACGGCAGTTTGACAAATCAATATCTGTGGCTCTTATGGTCCGGGACAACAGCAAACATGCACATGATAATATGATTATATGCAATGATAACAAGACCGCTAAAGCATTACTCCAAGTTGTTTACATGAGGACAGATCTATTAATATTCCTGTTTCCATGCTACAGGAGACATCGTGTGATTAATGGCTAAAACGCCTCCTCCGCTGCGTGGCAGTTTCCCTCCAGTGTTCAACCCCACCCCTGATCTTTTTCTGTCGAGATGCTATACTGTATCACAGCATACAGCATCCCTTGTGGCTGTCTTTTGTGCAAACACAGTAATTTAACTGGGCTTTGAGTCATTCCTTTTCAACAAAGGAGGGGGGGAGGGGGGTGGACGAGTCACTCTTGGAAATGGCCTCCATATCGCACTAAAACACACGAGAAAAATGTAAAATAACGACGAGTTTAGGGTCACGGTGGACATTTTTACCCGCTGGGAAGGTGCATATCTTATTAATAATAATTAACAGGGACTGCATTTCCTTTTTTTTTTAGATTTGCCGGTTCCACGGAGCCGTATTGTGCGTGCTGCGATGGGCACACACAGCGCAAAACATTTAATGGAACTGAGCCATTGTTAATGTCGTTAGTTACACCTGTGCTTTTCCTGCCATGAAAAATCCCTGTCGCCTGGATGAGGGAGCTTTAACCGTCATTATTATCGGATTATTGGCGAAAACAATTAACCGTAATGGAGTGACAATGCGGAGCACAGACACGCTTAATCAGAGAATACATGTTTGAATGCAATAACAAATATCCAATTAGGGTTGGAGGTATGAATAGAAGCGTCGTTACCGTGCTTTATTCCCGATGGAAACAAAATTGAAGAAAAATCAGTTTTGTGACACTACACGGTGAGTCGGAGGCTAGCATGAGGGTGTGACTTTGCTTTTATTTAATTTTTTTTTTTCCTAAGGACCACAGGCATGGCTACCGGGAGAAAACTGAGAACTAAGAGAGCGGACGCATGCTGTGTAGCCACGGCAACGACAGGCTGTTATTCTAACCTCCGGCTAGATGGCTGTTTTAAGTTAGACATTTCGCCGAGATGAGGGGCAGGTGTTGAAGCTCACCATCAGAGGCAAGGTGTGTGGGGTGGGGGTGAGGGTGGGGGGGGGGCAGGAAGGGTGGAACTAACACTATGAAGAAGAAACATATTGTAGCTTTAAAAGCATGTAATAGGAAGCTGATTACATTTTGTCAGTCAAAGTGAGTCACATAAAGCTGCGTGACCAATACTAAAAATACAGAATAATTAGAGTTCTTGGCATCCGGAGTTATGTAATCTCATATTTGTTACGCCAATAGAATAGTTGTGGACTTGGTGAGTGAGAAAAAACTATTTTTTCCAGGTCTTAAAAGTGATGCCAATGCACAAGTGTCATAAAGTGTAATACCACTGAGGGCCAATAGGGGCTAGGTAAAAAAAAAAAAAATCTCTGGCTCCAAGGACTCCCATTCAAAATAACATCAACTTCTCCCATGAAATGCAAAGTAAATACTTTTTTTCCACGAGTCAATTTGGTGTCATTTTTCTAAATTCCCTCCTTGTGATTAGTTTTCTGATAGTTCTTCTCAAAATAATTTCAGCATTAATTCGATATTAGGCCTGAAAGAGAGCTAAATTTCAGGGCGTGGCTGGCTTGATTGACATGCCCGTGGTGCAGTAAGGTTTCTGGTATAGGTGGGCGGGGCATAATGTTCTCAGTGAGATCTAACCTCTCCTTCCTCCCTTACTTGTCCAAATATGGTCACTTCTGGCTGAAAAACAAACAAGGTGGCATCGGTTGAAATGTCAGACTTGAGGCTGCAAAACAGCCATTCAAAACACCAGTGGGTGACATCACAGTGTTTTGCCACTTGCCCCGACCACAACCAGCCACTCCCCCAGCGGTGATGTCACGGTTTACATGAGCACGCATGTACATCCCTACAGCAAGGAAAGTTAGAAAGTTATATTGTACTATATACCACTATATATCAATGTCAGTCAGTCTGCCATGTACTGTATTTCTAATTTTAATTCGGAGATGTTCACGATATGATAAATCTTAGGGAGCTGGAACCAAAGAATGTTTGACGTCTGACATAAAAAAAAATTAAGGCGAGTGATCAATCAATTATCAAAATAATTAAAGATTACTTTTCTGCTAATCAATCTGAGGAATTATCTCAGTCCCAGATTCCAGTTTGATTAACTGGAGTTACCCAAAGCCCCGACGCCCTTTAGTAGTTAGCTTTATAGCTTGTGAAGGTGCCGGTATATGGTGAGATCTAGATCCCAAGAGGTCAGTTAGATGACTTCAGAAGAATCATTTTCTGTAGATTTATTTATACTGGATGAATCAAAATGTTTAGATCCTTCACAGAGTACGCGTTTAGTTGTTGTTTTTTAAATCAGAAGTTAAGAGATAAATAAATATAAATTTACTCAGGTAGGTTTTTTTTATGTAGTTTTCATATCTTGTGAATGTTAAAATGTTTATATTAAAATTAGTGCAGTTTATGTGCTGTTACATTCTGCTGAAGTGTCCTTTTTGATGCAACCACCAGGGGGCACCATAATCAGCGCTCATAGGAACCATTATCACGTGTAAATTTAATGCATCCCCATTAGACAGCACTTAAAAGACATTAATAGTTATTCCTCCACTAATAAAGCTAATATGGTGGATTTAGGGCTCACTGAGCTGGTTTCAAGGGACCCTTTAGGAAACGTATTAATAATTCAAAGCATCCATGTATTTTTTATGTGACCATAGCATCTTTTAAATAATTCTGATAGGATAAATTTCTGTTTCAAGAGACCATCCTGGCGATAATTCTGCAGTATGTGACGCTTTCACTTCAGCGGTAGTATCGCGACCATTTTTTTTATACAACCACCGGGGGGCACCAAAGTCCCAAGTTTTGGATCCTATTAACTAAATTAGGTGGGGCTTCAGAAATAGTGCCTTAAAAAAACAACAACAAAAAAACTCGTAATTATCTCTCATACCTGGACTGCGGGCGGTAATTCAGAGGTCTTTGTTTTAATTTGTGTAACATTACTCCCTAGATGCTGAAACGCCGCCTCGTTAATGCCGTTCATTTCCTTCTGCCATCAGTTATGCTCAGCGCAGATCATTTTGAAAGGTAAAATTGATGCGCATTTCATCTTCATTAACTAAAATTAGGCCCGCCTTGTTCATCAACATTCCCGCATCAGTTAACTGCCTGCTGTGTCGCCGTCCTCCGCTGACTGACAAGCCCATCCTGACTTCCTTTTCTCCCCTTAACCCTCCTTCATTATCCGTGCCACTTCGCTATATCTCCACACTTCCATTGCCATTTTTCCCTCGACTTTGCTCGGGGTCTCCGCCCGCCGATTGGTTACCTCTCGCCGCAATCACCCGCACTTGACCGGCCGCCGTGCCACCGAGGGGCCGACTGATATCTCCTCGCCATCTTCCTCGCCGGCCCCGAGCGGATCAGCAATTAGAAGAGGCTGAGGACGTCCTCGCCGTAGCCGCCCTGGCGTAGGCCCGGCTTCTGTCAGCAGTAAACACGAAGAAACAACAACACAACAACACACAGATAAGGGCGGTCGTAACGGGAAGGCTTTGTCCTGGCTCGGTAATAGACAGCAACATTGTGTATTGGATTAGTCCGGCTAATCAGAGGGGGAGATCAGTGAAGAATTGGAATGTTATTGATTGGGACATGGGGCTCCCTCAATGCCACCAGGAGCACGTGATAGCATCTCTTATTTACCAACTAGCCTGATGAATCGCTGGGCGCTGATAAAGCTGACAATGCCCTTGAGCCCTCCCCCACCCCTCCCACCCCTGCTAAAGTGGGAGGGCTGTGTGTATCTGCGTAACACCCGGGGACAGGCAATCTCGCAGCGCGTGTGTGCATGGATATTGATTGCATTTTTCTTTTATGGATTATTCCAGTCCCATATATAAAAAAAAACAACAACCAACAACAACAACAACAAAAAAACAATGTCAGCAGCCGTTTGCGGATTACATTTTAGCAAGTTCATTGGTACGTCGCTTTGAAGCCTGATTGTTATCAGAACAAATTAGAGGACGTGCCCATCTTGTGTTTTCATGATTGTGTGGGATTGTGAACTTCGGGTTTTCCCTCATCTCCTTTGGACCAGCATTCAACAGTCATACTGGGGAGAAATCCATCACAGAGAAAGAAGGAGGAAGGAGGAGAGATGCCCCCCTCTCTCTCTCTCTCCATTAGCCTCGCTGGGCCAGAATGCAATGAAGCCACGAGGCAATTGGCATTTCGAGCAGGGGCGGGGGGTGCGGGGTGGGAGGGGGTGGGGGTGGGGGGTATGGGGAAGGCTGCAGACGCTCCCCGGTGTGTCCACAGACGGCTTCGGCTCATGAACAACAATATACTGTATTTATTTGCTCACACAAAAACACCCTTCTGAGATTGAAGTAAACAAGCTCGCAAGCCATTATGAGGGCATGCTGGGAAATGTAGAAGTGGACAAGGGAGGGAAGTGGGGACACCGGAGACACAATATCACAAAACTACCACTGAAATGCACTGAACAGGAGCACAGACGTATAATATATATATATATATATATATATATATAATATAAATATATATGTGTGAGAGAAGGGAAGGGTTTCAACAGTCCTGGCATTGTAAATTGAATTTCAACACTTCTCTGCAGACACCAGAGTTGGATGAAACACAGAAGATTTTGTTGGACTCTTCCTCATTGATAAAGTTCTCACCAGGTCAGCTATATATATATTACAGCAGCTTAACAATGCGGAGAGATTGCTTCGATTAGATAATCAGAGGGCAGAAATAATAATAATCATTATTTCCTATATTGTCAGGAGCTTTCGCACAGCGATGCTCGGTGCAGCTCGACGCAATTATAAGGACATCCCGATGAAGTCTCAAGTAAATGACTCCCCTTTCATCCACCTATTTTCATGCGAACTAAGATGTGCTGAATTACAAAAGCTGACCGGCACTGATGAAATTAGATTAAAACATTTCCACAAAAAGGCTTTATGCAGACCTAAAGCTAAAAGACTCATGAGTATCTTACAGAAATATGTGATGGTGAAGCATTGTCCAATAAATAATGACAAATGCTTGGAGCTGCTCAGTGTCAGTGTCCTGTACAGCAGAGTGGGGTCTAAATATTATAAAATATCTGTAAAGTATGTCCCCACATTGTCACAAATAAACCCTGGATTATAAATCACAAAAAGCAGCCAACTGCCCCAGAAACCCCAGAAACCCCAGAAACAGGCGCCCAAAACAACAGTGTTTACTCAAAACCAATTATCGTCAAACCAATAGAGGAATTTTGACCCCAATACTGATAATAATATCTGAGTTTAGGGAGGGTTTTTTTCAATTATATTTCAGCTGCTATTTAGCATTATGCACAAATCATGATCTTAACAACATCGTAACACGAGATTGTACAAGTATGACAAGCTCTAATGTACCAAGTCAAGATATTTTACAGTGGAAGTGCCACAATGAAGGTCTAAGTAGCACTCAAAGCTAAATGTGAATGTCAGGAGACAAAACACGTCAACAACTACAGTGTTGTTAAGCGGCGGCAGCGTTTTACAGTTCACCATCTTAGTTTGTCATATTTGTATGATATCCAGTAGCTGTTGAGACGTTACACTCAAAACACCAAGAATCTTCCTCGTGGGGATGTTAGGGGTGAAAAGTCTCGTGTTCACCAAAGCCCTGAAGACATATTATCTGGAATTAGATGCGTAATTCATCAAGTATACGTAAAAAAAACAACTAAGAAAAACGTTTCTGTTTTTCTGTTAATCGGGTATAATAATGAAGCTGCCATTTATAGTGAGAGTCAATATGTGACAAATTTATACCCATTGGGCCTCCCTCAGCATGTTAATCCAGCCGGAGTCCTGAACAGGTTTCAGCTGCAAGTCTCTACTGTGTGGATTTGGCTAATATTTATATATTTATATATATATAATTTTTTTCTATATATATATATATATTTTATATATATATATTTATATATATTGCCCCATTTTATGTCTTCAATCTGCACCAAAGATGGCAAAAATGATCTTTCCTGGCTGATTTTCCTTCGGCGTGTCGGGGAATTTTGTATCCTTTTAGCGGCTTCTGAATGATTTGCTTTGCCGTTAAAAAAACAAAAAAACAGACATCTGCTTTCATTAAAATGATATTCAGTGTATTTATGATGCGTATGATACCAGTCACTTCATCAGAAGACTGTTTGGACACATAATTAGTCGAGTGAATCCGTCTGCCTGAGCTCGGTTGGGTCGGTACAGCTGTCTAGTTTTTTCTTTTTACAGCCATCTTTCATGCCTCCTCCTCTATTAATAACTCTGTGATATATATCTGAGACATGAGAGCGAGAGAAACATGAAGGGAGCTGTATGAAAAGAATATTACCAAGGCTTAGACCAATATGGGATTAGGGTTTGACTCAACGGTGTTTGGGGTGTCAGGCTGTAAAGCCTGTAATGGATTCTGCCTTTCCCCCCGCCATAAGAAGAATTTCATTAGTCGGGCTTTCATTGGGGAGTTTTTAAGTTTCACATGATGATCACAAGAATAAAAACTCCGAAGGAGGAAAATACACAGAGTTCACTCAAAGTTTTCAAAGTTTGGAGAATGCTTGATATTAACTGTTGTTTTTAAGGTTGGGGATGAACGTGGATTTGAATTCTTCAAAGAAAAAAAGAAGCTTGATTTCCAATGTAATCTTTTTTTTCATATCTACAGTCAGTCATGTCAACCCAAAAATCTTTTCATATTTGAAATGAAATCCTGTCATCATTTTTGTTTGTTGACTCTTGGCACCAAACACCAATATTAAATAAGAAAGTAAAAAGGACTGAATAAGTTTCCAGGATAATCTGATCCTTTTTTGTTGTTGTTGTCGTTGTTTGAACAGACACAGTTGTTGTTGTTTTACCTGCTGTTAGCCTTGATGCTAACTTTAAAGCTATTTTTGAAATTTTTCACAGGCTATCAATTCTTTGACATCGATAAAGATTTTTTTTATTTCAAAAAGAGGAAAATTATTTCTTGAGTTCACGTCATGTTCACAGCGAGATATTTCTTCTGTCGAAATTGTTTTTCACCTCCCGTAGGATCTCAGTATTACTCATGTAAACTGTTCATGTTTATTCACTACAAAAAAAAAGCTACAGACGCAGCCAGCGGCATACACACCAGCTACTCGTGTGCGTAGCGTTCATGGGAAGTGGAGCGAGTGTAAACGAAACACTTGCGTGTTACCACCTTCAAAAGTTGTTCTAATTGTGCTTGTTTACACCTCCATCAGACACGGAGCAACGTTAGCGTTCATCTGGAGCCGTGTTTCCTGACTAAATTATGAACGTTCGTCCAATATCTACTCCCCTTTTCTGTTCTGTGTTGGATTACTCTGTTTTTCTCGCTGCTTTGCCATAGAAATCCTGGAAGTCTTAAACAAAAATAATGATTGATATTCTCAATTGAGGAGAAGCAGAGTAACACGTTTGGATCGTCATCTTGCCGCTCCACCTTTGAGCTCCTTTGTCCTTGGTCGCCGTTGATATCTTTAAATCTCAAATATCCCAATCGAATGTTCTGCATTTCCATATGAGGAGGCGCGCAGCAGCATAACAAATTAGTTTGACCCCGGTGCAAATTTTCTTCTTGGGCCCCTCTGCTCACCCCAAATGGCCCAAACACATGACATAACACAAATAAAAGGGAGTAAGGTCATTGAGACAATCAACTCACCATTTCCCAGCATGCCTTCTTCCTTCCTTTGTAGACTAAAGCAAACAATTTAATAGGTGTAGGTAACGGGTCGAATTAATATTCATTTTCATTTTTAAAAACATTTCAATAAAAACAAATAAAGATAGATAAATCCAGCTATGACTCGGGACTATAAATGCACGAGGTGGGAAGGTGGTATCGAGATCTATTTCGATGCATTTTGGAGCCCTTCAACCAGTGGGCCCTATCTTTGTCTAGAGAAACCCAGTGAAGAAGAAAAACTCTTTTACAAGCTTGAACAGCAGAGATATTTTACTCAAACCTGCTGCAACTGAATATGAGACTCAGCAATAATAGTAAAGGCTAAAAAAAAAAACAAAACAAGGAGCTAAAAGGCACCAAAATGCTCCAGCGCAGCTGTTGTTGCAGCTTTAACAAAACACGTAAAACAGTCGCGAAAAGCTCTGATTTGCTCCTCTGCTGTCTGATAAACATACAAAATATTTACACCCTTCAAACGTCCCGTCCTCCCGACACGTCAGCTCGATGCCACCCACCGCAACGCAAACCAAAGAATTTCACACGATTGGGATCCACGTCAGCCTCGGGGAGATTAGTGAACCTGAGTGTAGGTGGGTTGTTGTCTTTTTTCTTTCTCTCGGCTAACATCCCCTGAAGTAAACTCCGTCCTATTTCCCATTGTGCGGCAAAGCCTCAGCAGTTCCTCTCTCTCACGGTTGCCATGAAAACCTCACCGAATTCCGGGAAGACGCTCAGCGGGGGAGGAGGGGGTGCCGCTGGGAAAGCTCGCTTTGCAGGGTCTCCCGGGTTGCTGGGTGTAAACCGGTCCCCTCCCACCCATATGTCCGCAACGACGGTGGTGGCGGGGGGGGGAGGAGGGGGTTGGGAGCCGTCACTCATCCGCGCCGCCTTCTCCTGGCACTTCTCTCATCGTGATTACTGCCTCCAACCTGGGAGTGCGGAGTGGAAAATCAGCATCCACCTGCCTCCGTCACGGAGAGAAACTCTTTATCCTTGTTTGTTCTAAAAGAGGAGACGTGTTTATGCTGTTAGGAACTCGCACGTTCTCCTTTATGTGATTTTAATTGAGGCGGTTAAGCCTCCCTTGGAGCAATCTTAACTATTAAGCGCTCGGAGTTGCACGCAAACATGTTTCCGTATAGGACGCCGGTGTTCGATAGTTACCCGGGGAGCAGATGAGTTTGGGCGAGGGGAGGGTGGGGGGGGGGGGCACCGGCCTTTCTTTTTCAGCATCTGTAGAAGTGTGAATGTTATCTCTGGTGAGCAGTGAGCAGACAAAGCTCTCGTCTTCAGATTCTGCAGAAGCTCCATCACGTGTGCGTGTGTGTGTGTGTGTGTGTGTGTGTGTGTGTGTGTGTGTGTGTGTGTGTGTGTGTGTGTGTGTGTGTGTGTGTGTGTGTGTGAGGGGACGGTATGTGGTATATGGGTGGGGGGAACATTAATCTGTGTACATATTGTCGTGTGCGGTGTGTGTTTGTGTGGGAGTTAATGTGAAATTATGTGCGCACAGCAGTTCGGCCATCTGTGTGTGTTTGTGTAATTTGTTATTTGCACCGCCTGTATTGGTGCTGCATATGCACACAATGAGGCGATGTTTTTTTTGTGTCGGGGTGGGTATATGTTGCGTGCGATGATACCGAAGTTGTGTCAGTGTGTTGGTACATATTTCTGCACGTGTTTCTGGTGTGTGTGTGTGTGTTTCATCGCGTTGCCTTTGTGTAGTTTTGAAGGTGCATGGAGCGTATTTGCCGGCGTGAGTACACGCGTGTCGATATTTGTGTGTGTGTGTGTGTGTGTGTGTGTGTGTGAAACGTGAAGGCCTGAGTAAAGCAGATAAACCGCCTCACCTGCCAAGCAGCCCCCCCCCCCCCCGGGGGGTGGTGGTGCTCGTTCTTGTTGTCGGTGTGCATGTCTTCATGCGGTCAGGACGGGGGTTACCAGGCGGCCGAAGGTGGTCGGACATGACAAACGGTGGGGAGGGGAGGGGGGCGACACCTCACCACCTCTTGAACTACTTACGGGCCTCACCTCGCTTTTCCGCCGGCGAGGCGCGTATATATATATATATATATATATATATATATATCCGGTTGGAAAAAAAACCCGTAATGGCCTCTAAAGCCGGGATTGATGTTATCGTTGCCCCGGGGTTGCTTTGTGAGCCAGTTAATGGCGGTTGTTAACCGAATGTGGCCCGGACAATGCACCTCGCACACACATATACCCTATAGACTCCCGAGGGGTGGGAAAAGGACGGGGGGGGAGGGGTTATAACTTCTCTTTTTTTCTTTTCATGGAGATGATTTTATTTAGGCTCACCGCATGTTTGCTGCCGGAGCTGAGGACCGGGTTGTAAAGTTTTTTTTGTGTTTTTTTTTTTACGATAGAGAAAGGAGCCTTCTTTGTCGCTGCTGGTGAGTCAGCGGATTTGGCTTTTAATACCGGAGCCGTCACAGGAGTATCGATGCATGCGCTAGTGTTTTTATATCCAATTTTGAACCTGGAGAAAGGAGGTTGCTCGGCGACACTTTTGCTCGTAAAAAGTGAGGATGCAGAACGACCTCGGGGGCGGCGTGATTCGGGCAAGATCAAATTCAGGACCGGGAGAGCTCGGCTGTTTTTCTTCTTTGGTAACTCTATTTCCTTTATGGTAGCTGACGGTGTAAACACAGGCAGGAAGTTGGTGACGGAAACAGAGGTAGAAACATACAAGGTCCTCGGCTGCAATCAAACCAGGGATGTTGCCGTTAACTATCAGGCTGCCAGAGCTCCTCAAAGGTTTTTTCAGCTCAGCTGAGCGAGTTCGATCAAACACTCTCCTGAAACTCCTTCTCCAAAACTTCTTGCGGGATCCTGGTTTTCACGTGTAAAACTATGTTCCCAGCATGCCCCTGGTTTTATCGTTAAGTTGGACACCTTCTGCTGCATAGCTTCTTCCTGGATGGAAAAAAAAATATTTCAAATACTACATGACTACATGTCATTCTTCCACAGGTGTAAAACAAAGAATTATCTCCTTTCTAAAGACTGGACTTCCCGTGGTATTCTTCTGGCGGCGAGCTGGACACCGTCTGCTGCAATTCTTCTCACTAGATCTTCCAAGTGGTCTCAAGCTGATCAATCGCTTCCCGATAAAAAATTTCCCCTCGGGGATTAATAAAGTATATACCTACCTACCTACCTACCTACCTAATTCTGGTTCCAATTTAAGGTCCCGGTTTGACTGCCAGGCTTTTTGCTTGAGAGATATCAATAAACCTTTACCAGCCTTTGTCCATCTCAAAACTTCGACTGAGGCCTGCTGACTTTTCCTCATTGAAGGTGACCAAGCTTTTGAAGTCAACCTTTGGATCTCTTTCCCTCTAAACTCAGTAGACTTTTCTTCCAGACTCACCTTTGAATTGCCTTTTTTTTTTTTTTTTTGCAGTTTCTTTCCCATATGTTCTTTATTGTTTGGTTAGTTATTGGTTTGTTGCAACTTCAGCTCTTGAACGGTGCTCCTTTCAACGAGAAGGTGCGGTCTTCGACTCCTTACGGATGTTTGAGCACCTTCCTGTGTCTCGAAGGACGAGCCCAGCCTCCTCCCGGCAGAGGAATCAATTTCCACCCCTGACCGGTCTTGTGCTCATGACCGCAGGTGAGGGTTGGGTCGATCAGTAAACGGAGACCTTCACCTGCAGGTTCAGGTCCCTCTCCATCACGACAACCCAGCAGAGTCTCGGCTCCGTTACTGCTGACACCAGTTTATGTGACATTTTACATCTTCCTCATGAGCGAGACCCCGGGATATTTAGGGAACACATTTATTACTTAAGAGTAAAAAGCTCTTTGGGGCTGTTTCCGTGTTGGATCGGGATGCCTCCTGGCGAGTGGCCGGCTATAAGCCGTGTTGTTCCCACCTGGCGTTTCATGTCGCTCCAAACGTGACGTCTCGCGATCGGATCTCACTTCCCCGCTCTGTATGCAAATGTGCACGTTCTACACGGAAATACACGAGTAAATACGCACAAGAACACGAACAGATACGTAAGGGAAGGAGTAAAAAGGAACAGGCATTTAACAACACAGAAGTCTCTGCTCACTGACGCTCATTCTAATGCACCATCTTGTAAGAAATGTGTGACGTATTTCACGTTCGTAAATGTCTGAACACTCAAGTTTGTGAACCCCAATTCACGGTCTGAAACGTGACGATCCGGATCGGCTCCGGTTAAATGAATTTAGTCGTTCCAGCGCTGTGGATCAATAAAATGTTGGAAATTATACGATATAAACTAAAAGAAAAGAAAGTTAAACTCAGAGGAGGCTTTGGTGAAACAAGGGTCATTAATTCACTAATCAGCTGCTTTTGTAACGGACCTACAGGAGAAAGACTAAATGGAGGAAAACAAAAAACTCTAAAACTAACAAACCTGCTGTAATGTGACGGTAACATGTGGAGCACCAGGTCAGATAGGAACAAAGGGACATTTATTTGTATTGATGCTCAGCTGAGTAGGCGCTCTCACAATGCGTCCCTGTTTAGCGTTTCCACACAGATCAGATCTGAATGCGTCCTGGGTGCATTTCAACCACAGACTGTATATAAAAGTAGACGTAGCTTCCGGGTTCTAAAAATGAGGCCGATGCGGAGGTGCCTTAGCCTGCAATACCACCGAGTGCCACCAGAGGTTGGCTCCAAAAAAGCCTCCGGCTCCGTAGACTCCACTTCAACCTTTTTCGTGAAATTCCAAGTCAATCAAATTTCACCACGAGTGTTGTTGCTTTTTTTTTTTCCGCTAAAGTGGCTTCCGTCATTAGTTGGAAAATAAGCGTCAAAAAGCCTTGTTTTTTGGGGGCGTGTCTGTTTGATTGACAGGTAAAAGCAGCCTCTTTCGCGATGGCCTCAGAAATGGAGATGCTCATGCCCGACACGTCACACACATTTGCAAAGTGCTCTGATCTAACGTATCATGCTGAACCAGAGTCTGTTCACGAGAAACACAAACAGAATCGATGCACACCGAGAACACACTTGACTTCAGTGAAACGTGGACCCAACGGCTCAAAGTAATAACCTCAGTGCCTGATACACATATAGGTTCACTTTTCCCCCCCTCGTTGTTCAGTCGGCATTGCCCAACCGCAATATAGTAACACAATTACTTTCGCTTGCAGAGAAAATGAAGCTAAATTAGGTGTAATTTAGACAAATTCATCTCTAAAACACAACCTAAAGAAGTGGAGTCCTAATGATTGGAATTTATGTGCTCAATATGTTGCAGTAAAAACAAGGTGGTTTTTTTTGGAGATGCTACCTGAAGCAGAAAACAGAAAAAAATAAAAAGGGAATGTGAAGTTGGAAACATAAACCACCTCCACTCGACTCCCTGCAACACACTTACCATCTACAGAGAAAATACTTACAGTTTGTGATGACTTCTCACTCGAGTGGGCTGATTTGATGTATCAATCTGCATTTAGCTCCCCTCAACCCCAGACGGAGAAGCACAAAACAATCTTGTTCTTTGTTTTGCGAGCCGCCGTCGTAATCACCGCCGGTTTTTCATCGCGGCGGAGTGTCGCTTTTGTTGTCGCCGTCTCGCTGCGAGATGTGTCGTTTGTTAGCTGTATGTTTTGGCTTTTCGTCGGCCTTGATTTCACATTTTCACAAAGGCTTGAAATGGGGGGGGGGGGGATATCATTTCAAAGGGGTGACACGGTTGTGGGTCGGGACCGTCTCTGGTTACGGAGCAAAGATGTGGGCACGGCGGCCCCTAATGGTGGTGGGAGATAAAAGTTCCACTTTTTCTGGGAGGAATAAATAATGGTGAGGTATCATATCACCCCCCCCCCACCCTCCCCCCCCCCCCCCCCCAAAAAAAAAAAAAAATCAACTCTAACGGCTTCGTGCACATGCGTGTATCTGCTTTGCACGGCTGCCGTGCGCCTGGGTTTTTACGCAACATGAATGTGGGCAGAATGAAACAGTGGATTCATTTTGAACAAAGCCGCAGCACTTTAAGTGCTCCGGTTACCGAACAGCAGGGAGAGGTTTTTTCCGGAGCCGTTACCTGCAGGATTCTTCTGTCAGCACTCGAAGCCCCCCCCGGTGTGGCAACCGGGTCCCTGTAAGTTTGGCGAGCTGGAGCGCACGTAATGAGACCCTGATGGAGGGTGACGCTAATGTGCTAACGCTGTTCCGAGATCTTGAAAGTGTGGTGTCCTCTGCTTCACTTGAAGAATTCTTGCCGTGGCTCTTAACAGCAAGTGGGTGGCACACAAGTGCAGGCGAGCACCCGGGCAAGGCAGATAAAACAGGATGATTATCGGCTATTATTAGCCTTTGTCGGATCGGCCTTTCAGTAGCGAGATATTTTCCCTTGATGAAGTACGGGATGTGAAAATGAAGATGGTGCATTAACGGGCATGTCCCCCCCCCCACCCCGAAAATAGATTCACAAGCAAAATCTCAGATTAAAAAAGGGATGGTTGAGAGTCATATATCAGACCTGTTGGTTTGTAGCATCAACTAAAACTTCTAGTAAACCTCATCACTGCAACCTCTTGTACGTGGGTCATTTGTTAACGGCTAAATCTGACCGTATGTGCTTAAGTGTGATTTTAAACTCTTGCACCTCATGAAAAACGGCCCTACATTAGGTCATTATAGGCTGTAATTTAAACATAATATAACGTGTCAGTTGGTTTTAAGATTGAGCCGATTGGTATTAGGGACTGAACATGAATTTGTAATATTATAATAGTCATTCAAATATAAAGAAAATTGATTAGTTCTTCCTTATTACTTGCGTATTTTTGAATTCCAAAAGTAAAAATTTGAATAAATTGTGTTTTAATTCATTTCTATGAATAAGTGCCATATTATTGCGCAATAACACGGGCCATCTTTACTTTAATTTGTCTTATTTTTGTCATTCTGGTCGGAAAAATAAAATCACCAAATTAAACGCACCGACTTCCTATTTCACCTCCAAATAAATAAAGTGGTTCGTGATCAACTGACTAGACTGTTGGCTTGTTTACAACCTGCGTGATCGCTCGTGTTTCGCAATGTCACCGCGTTCTCAGATTGTTAGAAACGACGGAGAGAAACCGCGGCCGAAAGAAACAAAATGAAGAAGCTGGAATCATCTAAAACAGACGTTCCTCGCTGTGCAGCATCTGAAGGGGAGAAATCAAACTCCAGCATGTTTGTAAATGCAACATTAAATGCAACATTTCCACTACTGAGAGGTGAAATACGAAGACACCATCTGCGTTTTTACTTTTTTATTATTATTATTATTATTATCATTGAGCATATCAGTGTTGATTTATTCATTTTCAGCGAGCACTCGTACTTCCAGGCTTTGGGTTGTTTGCAGCCACTTTAATGGATAAAACAGACTTGAGCTCAGGTGACAGTTGTTTACATCCCCATCAGTCTCTCGTGCGGTAACCATGGCAACTTTGCAGCCTGTGGAGGAAAGTATGGTTGATAATTACTGTTAGAGTACCTGGTTTACTTTAACTGTAAGTGGCCAGGGGCATTTCAGAGTTGATTCACTTCAGATGTAAAACTCAATGAATTGCACCCATTGAAATGATGACGGCAGTATAGTACAGATATTAAGATACGAATATTATGATGTAATTCCCATGCGAGCAGAGTTTCCAGACTGCACTCACGGTGAAGAGAACTGAGCATTGTGAGCGACAGGTGAGACAGCCAGGCTAGGAAAGAACCTTTCGCCTGGAATATGGCTCCCCAAAAAAAAAAAAATGCATTAAATATTAAACAGGAAGCCAGGGTCGTATGATGTTTGCATAAAACGGGGGAAACCGGCCCACAACAGCTGCTGTAGAAAAGATGTTACCTCGATGTCGAAACGTCGGTGTTGTAATAAGCAGCGCTCGATACGCGTTAACGCTTTACCTTGAATAGGAGAACTTCAGCAGCGCTTAAAATGGCACTTACTTTTAGCACTTTGTAGTTTGGCTTTCTGGAAGAAATTGTATTTTCTTGATTCTTCTTGTTCTGGGTTTTGTACCCTCACGGTTGAAATGCTTTGGATAAAAGCGTCAGCTAGATGAAACGTAATGTTAACAATCAGCTGTTGTTGCTGACTTGCAGATCGTCAACGTGACCGCTGCTTTCCAAACACACTCCGCTTTTTCAACGTGGACGCAGCTTAAAATCAGTAAATAAATAAGTGGACTGGAATTTGATTGTAGAAAATGAACGCATATTAATTATAGAAAACGTAACGAAGGAGCACCCATCGGAGCCGTGCTGATAAAGAGCCCACGCGTCATGCTCGGTGAGCTGCGTTCAGGAAATGCAGTTCAGGAAATCAGCTCTGGGAGCACATCATGTAAACCTGCAGCCACGTGTTGAGGTCTGTGTGAGTAAAGCTGTTGTGTTTTCAGTCAGATTGGCTTTATTAGCATGCGGGCGCAGCGCGGTCGACCACTACAACCAGCGCTTCTTCATTTCTGTTGTACGCAGCAGTAATAAACATCTGCACAACTTCTGAGAGGCATCCAAAAAAGGGAGATGACACCCAGTTGGCGTTTATCAAAGAAACCGGCTGATAAGAACTCATTCAACATTCGATGTAGGAGCAGAATGTGATTTTTCTGGGTGATGAACGAAGGTAGTTTTCCATTTTTTTTTTTTTGTCTTTATTTTCAACCAGACAGGAAGCTTCATGGAGTCGAAAAAACACAGCCACCGTCAGAGTTTTGTCGCCGTTAGCTGGAGGTTTGCAGCAACTTCACACCCTGGATGCAAAGAGTCGAAGCTCTGCAAACCAACCGTGTCGATTCACAAATGAGATCTCATCAGGAACAGACCGAGTGATACGATGCGATACGAGACGTCACGTGATCATACGTGACGATATGATACGGGAGCGCCGCGAGGCAAATGTTGCCTGGATTTGATCAAATTCAGTATCCACTTATTATTATTCCTAAGAAACATACTTTTATGATACATTTATTGATATACATGAGTTGCTGGTCTTATCTACTTTGATTTCAATTTTGACTCTTTCTTTTTTTTTTCCTCTCGCCCGAACGAAGCGGACTCGGGGCGTGCGGTCGTTCCCTCCACGTCAAATCGTGTTTTATCAAGGACGTTCGCGTCTCATCTATTTTGCTTTGTCATGAACTTCTGACTGCAGTCTCCCGGCTAAAACCCTTCTTCGTACGTCATGACCTTTTTCGACCTGCCGCATAAAACACAAGGCACCTTGTCTGTGTCTCTCTGTCAACGGCTGTGTTAAAATGTCAGTATTTGGAGCCGCAGGAATAATGACAGACTGGCTTTCAAAAGAGGGAAAAGACGAGCATTGAGAAACAACCGCGTACAGTTAGTCGTCGACAGCCACATTAGCTCAGACGAATTAAAATCAACCGGTGTTACATTTGAAGAAACCCTTCCGTGAGTTTAGAGCAACACCTACCCTGCCTGCAGCGGCAGCCAAGTGAGCATTTAAATGAAATGATTTCACAACCGCCAACAAATATTTAGTTTTCTGTGCGAGTTATTGACTGACATCACAATGGGGTGAAAGCGTCCCCCGCAGTACAGGTGCTTTGACAGTCGCCCCCGGCACCAACAGATGCCCCGATAATGGCTTCTTCTGAGTAAACACAGATTTTTCTCACAATCAAAGCAACAGTTTGCTCCCTATTGTCAGAGGGGTTATTCTCCCTCCCTTCAGCTCCTTCAGCCGTTGTACATGAAACCTAAAAAAAAGGAATCAGCAAACAAAAGACACTCCTGTCTTTTCCTTTAACAGTGAAGGATCAGTGATTGTTGTTTGTCTAGCCGTGTAGCAAATATATACGGGTAGGTAATAATTTAGCCGTTGCAGAAATGTATGTATGCAGACCAAACAACTTCATCATTCACATCAGAGGAAGCACGGACAGCTCGTTTCAAGTCAACAATACTATCTTCAGATAGATAAAACTAGAATTACTGCCCAGTGGTTGTATGCCTCTGCTAACCACTCAAGTTGTAGTATCTGTTCAAACCCATATAGATATTGAACTCACAATTGACCTCCAAAATCGAAACAGTTCATTTCTCAGCCAAAGTGAACATTTGTGACAAGTTTAAAGAAAAATTCCCTCAAGGCGTTCCTGAAAAAGTTGCGTTCACGGGCAGGGGTTAATGTGGGGTGACAGTAACTTTGACCTTTGACCTTTAAACAGCAAAATTTGATCAGGTCATTATTGGTACTATCTGAATGTTTTTTGCCAAATTTGAGCAAATTCTCTCGAGGCGTTCTCGATATATTGTGTTCACAAGAACGGGAGCTGGACGTGACTTTGAACTTTGACCTTTGGCCGCCAAACTCTACTCAGTTCATCCTTCAGGCCAAGTGAACGACTGTGCCTCATTTGAAGAAATTGCCTCCGGGGGTTCCTGAGATATCGCGTTCGTGAAAATGTGTCAAATTGGGGTCACTGTGACCTCGACCTTCGAATCGGTTCATCCTCGGTACGAAGTGGATGTCTTTGCCAAGTTTGATTCAATTCCCTTGAGGCGTTCTTGAGATATCGCATTCTCGAGAACGGGATGGACAACCGGCTATGACTTTCGCCGGCGCAAAAGCGTACATATCGATAGTGAAGCATTCGTTGACGAAGTTAGTAAAATAACATTAGAATAACAGTAATGACACACCATCAGGCTTTAAATGGGGCCAGTGCCTTTCAAGTGAAGGTGGAAAAGTCTAATCTTGAGCTGCCCTCTCGCTCTTTGCTTCACAGCCAGCGGACCAGCATTTTGGGTTTCGCCAGTACATTGAGCAGATATTGCCATTTTCCTGAAAAGTCTCATATTGATCGATGGGAACAGTACCCCGTTCCCATTTCACCTTGATTGGATGGTTAACAGAAGAGAACCAGATGAAGTATGAGAAAGATGAAGAGGGGCAAAAGTTATCTGCTGCAGTGAAACCCTGTTGAAGATAAAAAATAAATTAAAAAAAAAACATTTTTAGGCAGAAATGATACCTCGATGCAACATTTTAATGAAGTTTTCATCATCCACGTCCGAATAAATGAGCTCAGGCGAAGGCGGCGACACTCTCCTCTTCCCCCGGAGCTCCGAAACCTGAAGCCAACCAGTCTCTCTCTCCATCTCTCTCTTTCTCTCTCTCTCTCCCGAGTGATTTTTTTTTGGATGGATTTATCAAGTGACTCAGGAAACTGTGAAGAGCAAGGAGGGGATTGGGGAGGAGAGCGGATCAAGTGGCTTCCTCTAATGAGCCCTGTCGACGGTGTTCTGCCTATAAACAAATCGGGCTGACAGATGACACGGCGGCGGCAACTCGTCTCCGGCGAACCACCTGTCGACGCTCGTTTTTTTTTTTTTTTTTTTTTTTGGGACTCCGGTAAAATGCGCCGCTTTGTCGGGGAAACTTCCCGCCTTCTTCTTCTTCTTCTTCCTCCTCTCCATCAGTCACTAAAGTCCGTCTGTCTTCTCGCTCTTTCTCCGAAAACACACCCGGCTCACACATTTTCAGGGGCACCACGGGAGAGTCATTAGTCATTATTTTCCTCTGCTGTCTCTCTTCCCACACATACGCTGTCACTTGCCAGCTCTCTGCCCCTGCTCGAGAAATTATGAATTATGCTTGCGTCTCACTCTCTGCAGGGGCCGCGAATGGGAAGCGCCAACCCGTGAAGCTGCTGCTTTGTTTATTACTCTTCTTTAAAAAAAAAAAAATAAAAAAAAAGTCCTTTTTTTTTTTTTTTTTTTTTTTTTACCCCTCGCCGTGCCTGTCAATCACGATTTAAACCAACCGCCGGTCACCGCTGAGCTACACCGCCGCGCGCCGTATTGAGACGAACCGCCTCGTTTGTTTCACAACTTTGTCGGGCGCGTTTCGGTTGCGGCGAACAGGAAGAAAACCCACTTTATTTTTTTTCCTTGTTGTCGTTGTCATTTATAACTGCCGCGCAGCGTGGGACCGCCCGCCACCAAATGTTCTCCATTTCGTAATTTTTCCCCAGTAAATGACAGCGGTGGATTTATCGCCGTCGCTCCGCCGACGTTGTCCACTCTGGTTTTTAATTTGGTATTCATTTCGGGAAGTCCGCGAGGCTGTTTGACTTAAGTAAGAGCGTGTCAGATGAAAGCGTTATTTATCAGAGACAGTGGATGGACATGAAGACCGACAGGTGGCTTTTTGCCCCCCCCCCCCCCCACCACCACCACCACCTCCCTTCCCCCGGCACATGGCGCACATCTCTTGTCCCGAATACAGCTGTGGGTAAATGAGGAGGCCCGGAGGCTGCGGAGGGCTCAGAAAGAAACCCCACATGTGACAGGCCCTAAGCCGATGACTCAGATTAAAATACGGGTGCTGTATACCCGTCTGAAGCTATATGACAGGGTGACGAGCGTCTCCAACCGAGAACGCTCGCAAGCGCGTTGCCTAAGAGGATTTTCGAACACAGAGCGTTTCTTCCCCCCCCCCCCACCTCTTTATCGTCTTTAATATATCCAATGTAATAAGAGCATTGTGCGGGATGCTGTGTTCTCATGCCGTTTTGTGTTGCATAATGCGGGCGTATTGCCCTGGTGTCGCTTGCACGGGGGAGACTACATATGCCGTTAAGTGTAGTCCAAATTATTAATGCTAATTCCGCTACAGCTGATTTAGCTTTACTCTTGTTAGCGGCATTGAGCGCTCAGAAGATACAGCAGGGGTTCCCCCCCTCCCCAGGGAGGGGGGGGGGGGGGTCTGTGCTTCTGCCAATTTCTTTGGTGATGCTCTAAGAGCTAAGCAGAGAGGAGGAGAAGGCACTGATTTAGGAAGTGTGTCAGCCCTTCCTAAGAACTTGTGCATAACTAATCCTGTAAAACCCATTGATCCCTGACGCAAGCCTTTAGACGCATCGAGGTATTGATTACGGATTCTTTAAGGAGCCCTATTTAGCATTAAGGGCTTTCCGAATTCAGTTTTCTCCCTTAGCTGTAGCTCAGCACGTGTCTTAAAGCACAGACCTAAATCTGGTCTGTAAATGCATCTCTTAAGACCTGATCCGCCTGAACCCAACTGGTACCGTCAACCCAAAATCGGAGGCTATATTTTTACTTGGCGACATGGCTCGAGTCAGTCAGTCGAATGGAACAGACAAACAACTACTGTGTGTATCGAGTAGACATTTTTTACAGAATCTCATGGTTCCCGGAGGATAAACCTTCTGCACTTTGGTGACGCGCTGACTTTTCCTCTTGCGGCAAAAAAAGGTTTCCACTTTTGGCTTTTATACTGGAATATGTCTACAACTATCTCACAGATTGCCACAAAATTTTGTGAACATGTACACGGTACCCAGAACATGAACCTTTGTGAGTCGGGTGATCCTCTGACTTTTTCTAAAGCGACACCAGCATGGCAACTTTTTTGTCATCGACCAAATGAACTGACTCAACACTTCGAACAGACGTTCATGGCGGTCACAATGATGCCAAATAGTTACTTTTCCACTCATGCCATAACGTAACATGAATGGATTTGATGCCATGAAATTTTGTTTAGACCTTCATGTATCCTGCAGGAAACATTACACATTTTGAGAAGTGCCCTGTTAGTATGTTTTAGCTTAATTTTGTTCAAAGCTAATGCAATGGACTGGCTAAATTCTCTCTCTCTCACTTGCTGACTTCAGATGGGAGTTTTGTATCAACTCACAAGAAATGACATATGGATATAATTGGAAATAATTAGCAGTCAGAGAAAGAAATTGATTACCCACAATGTAGTGTTTGGTTAAAATAGTCTGCTTGGCAGCATGATTGCTTGTCTTATGATATTGCTATGTAGCTTTCTTGCGGACGTTGGTAAAGACGCTCGACTACGTCCGCTGCGATCCTCTCTGGAACTGCAGCTGCGTGGCGAGACTCCGCCCCCTCCTGCTGCACAGAGCGCCAGCTGCCTGTTTATAAAGGTTTATTAATATTAAATGTGTCTCATGTCCAAATCACACCAAATTCGCCAATGCACAACCTCGGGTCCCCCTCAACACGCCCACCAAGTTTGAAGCAGATGGGACGAACGGTTGTCGAGATATTTGCTGGACAAACAAACATGCGCATGAAATAAGGCTGTCACTTTTTTTCAAGAATTCGATCGAATTAATTCGAAGTTGCTAATTGATCGTTTCTAACTATTTTACTGTCTCTGTTTCTGCAGGGCTGAAGGTGCGCGAGGTGATGATCAACGTGTCCCGCCAGCAGGTGGAGGATTTCCACGGGCCTGAGGACTACTGGTGTCTCTGTGTGGCCTGGAGTCACCTGGGCACCTCCAAGAGTCGGAAGGCGACTGCCCGCATCGCCTGTGAGTACCGACACCGTTCATTACTCTGCCACAAAGCTCAAAGCGAGGGAATTTCAGGCTCACCTACTTTCAGGGTGCATGTAGGAGTGAAACAATCAAAAATAGTCCAAACAGTGGCAGTAAATATTGAAGGTGACACTGTGTTTGGTTCATAAATATGATTTCATACTTTTATTTTAAGGAGAACTCCTCCAGTTTTACACATCAGTGTGTTTCGGTGTGTTAGGGGAGGGGAGTGGTATAACGCCTTTTTATGTTTCCGGAGGGAGCGGTGTGAAGTTTGATAAACATGATGATAGTTGAGTCGGTGTTGGTAGGGTCGGAAGACTGCAAGTCTGAAAAATAAAAGAGAATCCGGGGGTGTGGAGCAGGAAAAGATTGAGCTCACCAGTCTTCATCTGTGCTTGAGGCAAGAGGCACGAGGCTGCATTAGCTGCTACTAACGAAGCATAACAAGAAAAATGTTAACAAATTATTGGTGCTAGAGTTTCTTGGTGGGACACATGGGCTTCCTGTTTAGAAAAAGAAGAAAACACACAATATTTCTGGTGCATCAATTCTTAGTTTTTTTTCTTTAAATAATAAAGGACACTGTAATTAAAAAAGGTCTAATAAGATTGATTTATTTTCAAATTAAACTGGGTCAGGATCTTTTTTTTTTGTTGTTGTACATTTTCAGCTCAGTTGGAGGCAGCAGACTAGCTTGGTTTACCCATTTATTTAAGTTCCTTTATACTGGTCAGAAAATTGTGTTTAAAACCCTGAAACAAACACCTATTTGTGGTACTTGTCGGCAGTAAAAACACAAATTAAACCAGGACTAAGTGACAGTCATATATGACACTTGTATGAATTAAAAACATAGAAAACTTGACCTTGCTGCTGATATTCAGCTCTCTGTTGGTCCGACAAAAGACAGAGAAAAAAATAAAACTGTCTTTCAGCCGCTCGACAAAACCTTGAATTTCCCCTTAGAGGTTTAAGTACTATTCGACAAATGATTTACAGTGTCTGTCCTCTAAAAAAAACTGAAGCCAAAAGACAACAGGACCTTATTTTACATTCCTGCTTTGGTTCGTGCCCAACAAGCTGATATTATCTTCACAGAAACTGAATCAGAGTTATCAGCGATGAAATAATCAATCCCCCACAAACTAATGCCGTCTAATAAAGTCAGACACATCGTGGTCTAAGACCGATACTGCTGCCGGAGGGTGTTTGAAGTTATCTGAGAGCAGAGAGAAGTCAAATACTGTTAAACATCAAGAAAGCAAAATAAGTTTTGTCCTTTGAGGAAAGAAAAAGAAATTCGACTTCACAGATGAAGAGATGTGCAAATTTGCACTCCTTTTTGCACACCGGCTGAACCGAGGCTTCCACGGTCTCCTTTTCCTGTATTTAGATCTCTTAAATGCGAGAAAACCTCTCCTGATCCTCGGGGTACATGAAACCCATTCAGAACCGATGTTACAATTTCAAAGGCACATTTCTATTCTTCCAAAGAAAAAGAAGAAGCTGCCATGTTAAACGTTTTTCAGTGGATAACTGCAGCACACTAAGCTATCAAAGGCAGTTTGGGGGAAATGGGGCCGAATGGGATCCGTCACTATTGTATGCACATGAATGCCCCGGGATGATCAGAGCAATCCTCGCTCACTCCATCCATCCAGTGTATCCTCCAAACCACCTTGTCAACAGATTTACCCCCGCACAGGGACCATCGGATCCTCTCTATCCTGCACAGGCTGTAGCGGGTTTTTATTTTTTTGAAGGTCGTGGTGTGCCGAGTGGCCGCTGAAGGGGATTGAGGCCAGGCTGACCGTGACACTTGATACCTGACAGCTGCCTCTTATCTCCCCACACAGACCTGAGGAAAAACTTTGAGCAGGACCCCCAGGGGAAGGAGGTGCCAATCAACGGGATGATCGTCCTGCACTGCCGCCCGCCGGAGGGAGTGCCCGCGGCGGAGGTAAGGCTCCGCGGCTCCTCCTCTCTGCTGAAAGAGGAGAGGCTCATAAGTCCTACTGTGCAGATCCGCGTCGGAGCAGCGATCCTTATTTGTTCTGTGAGAGTAACTCTGCCACTCAAAACAGTCGATTCTACCTTTTCGGCTCGGCTTCCTCTGACCTTTAAGAGAAGGATGGAGGTTGTGCTTTAGATACCGGCGATAAACGCAGGAAAATGTTGGTTCCAGAGCAAGGCAGGATGAAAAAGATTCATAACATACATTTTAATTAACTCCTCCATCCACAAATGTATAATGTATCGATAAAACACTATAAACCAAGCGGCAACCCACAGTGACGAGGATCTGACTCAATCTGATTGGAAGCCTGGCGATCCTACGTCCCGCCCACCAATAGCGAATGACATACAGAACATTTTTATAGACCGAGAATTTGATGAGAGAAATTGAATGGGAGTCTACAGAGGCTTTTTGAAGCCAACCCCTAGTGGCACTCGGTGGTATTGCAGTTTACGGCACTTCCGCAACGGCCTCATTTTGCGATTCCGGAGGCTACGTCCACTTTTATATACAGTCTATAGATGAGACGAGTACTCGGCTGAAATGAGTATCCGGTACGGATAATGTACTTTTGATGAGTATAATCCGAGTAAATGCGTCAATATCCGTGCTCCTAACAGACACCAGCTGTTGTGTACACATCAAAGCAGCTACACACATAGCTCCGCCTCCTCATTTACACAGACTGAGAGACACTGGCCGTGCTGTCGATAGGAAAGAAGCTGGTGACTGAGATGAATGACTTTAACTCAGATAGTCATCGAGAAATTTGCAGGCTAGAAGAAGAGGAGGGTAAAAGTTGTGTTTGAGTAGTGCTACTGGCTCACATATAGGTTTGTTTTGGGATTTTTGGTTTGGTTTAGCTGAAGTCCGGCTTCTCCAAAATAATTTGTTTTGCCAGCCGCCACTGGTTCCACAGCGAGGTAGGTTAAAAAGGATCCAACCCCTCCATCAACAAATGTATAATGCATCAATAAAAACACTGTATAAACATCAGACGCTCTACTCTTCCCAAATCTATAGCACCATTAGCCCAGCACGGTGGGGAAACATCTGGCTTGAAATGGGTCAGGCCACAAAGTGAATGGTCCAATTACAGTTTTGGAAAGCTGATTTAAAAGGGGAGTGAAGTGTAGAGGAGGAGGAGGGTGGTGTTTCTCTCTCTCTCTATCGCTCTCTCTCCATCCTCCTGGATTCTGCAGTTTGATCCATCAACAGCTGCTGCTGTGTGTCGACATGAAAAGGAAATCTCGTCTTTGTGTCTGCCGGTTGCAACGCGGACCTCCAGCTCTGTGGATCCGCCGCATCGAAGAAACCGCTCTCTAAAATACGCCGGATATTTTTTCAGCAGTCTGAAGTTTATTTATATTCACACCCGTGTTCCATTTAAAAAAAAAAAAAAAAAAAATGTTTGCCTCCAGAGTCGGTGTGGATCGTATATTACACCGATCATGAGGAACGTGATTATTTATGGCTCTGATATGATCCGAGGTTTTTCTGATCCTCTGCAGGTTTGACTCCTCTTGAAAACAGAAAATCTGTCATGTTGGTACCAGCTGGGTTACAGTAGGTTAAAGTAAACATAGGCTGGTGTCGTGGCTGTCAATATTCAGCTGGATTTAACTAACGAAATCTCGTCAAAAAGAATGGAAGATAAGAGCGACAATAGATTTTAGCGTTTGTTAGGCATGGGGGATATGAAGGTAGACATGTTGAGACAATATAAAGATAGAGAAATTTACTGCACTGCCTCTAAATTAAAGGTGGTTTCTTGGTTTCTTTTTTTGCAGTAACTCCCTAAAAGCCAAAACAGATCAAGATTGCACTCTTCTGGTTATTTTGTCCATTGATTTCCATTGGTTTCTCACTTAGGTAACCAGGAAACGTACTACATTAACATCTGTATGAGAGAATTTTAATTTGGCTGTCCACTCCTGATCCTTTACATTGGTCATTAAACGTTCACTTTCATTTCAGCATTATTATCATGTTTTCCTGACAATGTGAACTCACATACTGTAGGTGTCCACAATCTTGACACAGAGAGGTTGTGTTTATACATAGCGGTGGAGGCACATACTATTTAATTCAGTACCATCACACTTGTAATGCAGTGTTGAGGTTGTTTTTTTTAATATTTCTGTGAGGTAATTTCATGCTTTCCCAATCCACTACAATCACAGTGAAGAATATGCTTATGTTTTGTGGTGTGACAACGCTGTAGTTGAGGTCTAGTTCATGGTTTTGGTTAACTTGAAATGTGTGGTGTGGTCAAGTAACGACTGTCTTAAAGTTACGCAACACTTGTACAGTAAACTGCTTTTAAAAGAAATTCTCCGACTGCAGTTGGAAGTGTTATAGAGAGTTTAAAACCAAACGCAAAGCGAATTATTCCCGCGGAGAGATTTCATGCAAATCTGCGAATTTCTGCAAATTGTCGCAAGCCAACGCAAAAGGACACGAGTTTGCTCCGGGCGAGTTGAAAATGCTTTACTCGCGTGTCCGTACTTGCACGGGAATGCAAGGAAAAAAAGTCGCTTTGCGTTTGGTCTGAACGCGACATAACACTTGTTCTTAAACAAGAAGCGAACTGCGGTCTCCTGCAGCCAAGTATACTTTTCTACTGAATTTCCCCACTGTGGGATTAATAAAATCCAAGTCTATTTACCCATCCACCCAACTCATCTCCTCCTAATAAGGAAAAAGTTCCACTGTATATATAGACGTCATCTGAACTGCGTCACTTCTCCGTCCCATGTTTTTGTTGCTACCACGACAAAAGGATCCTAAATGACTTTACATTAGCATTGTTGCCGTGGTAATGTGGTGTTAAGAAATCGTGGTTATTTCATGTCTTTTTTGTGAGATCAGGCTGTTTTCTGATCAACTATAAATTTAGTGAAGCTGAGAACACACCAGCTAACACTACAGAAAACAATCAGGTGTTAAAACCTCTTTTTTTGTTTTTGTATTTACTAAATAACATTAAATATTCGTGACTAAATAAGCAACATCAAAGTCAAAAGAAAAAAAAATCTGTTGTTCCAAGTTTTCAGTTCTCTGTGTAGGTGTGGTTCCATTAGATCCGATTAACAGTAATTACACAGTAATTAGACAACACGGTAACTGTTGCTAATACAAGGTGCGCGGTAATTGTGTTTCCACCTTCTGGAAAAAAAAGATTATTTTCACTCATTTTACAACAAAGCAAAACATGACGAGTTTGAAGTAATAAAACTCCATTTCAAGGACTTTTTCTTTTTCGAATCTTTGTTTTTTGACGAGATATCAAAGGAGCAAGACTTTACTGAAGAGCTATTTGAATCGTTAGTTTAACCCTGCACATGCTTCAGCAGAACTAGTCGAGATCATTGATTTAAAAAAACAAAACAAAAAAAAGCTGTATTTTTAGGGGCGCTTCTGTTTGATTGACAGGCCTGTGGTGCAGTCAGGTTTCCACCGTAGGTGCGCGGGACGTTGTGTCAGATCCACTGTCGCTCCTCCCCCAGCTTGTCCAAATATGGTCACTTCTGGCTCCGAAACAGCGAGGTGGCGACGACCAAAGAAATACCGAAGCCGAAGCTTCAGGGCGGCAGTTCACAAACCAACGGGTGACGTCGCGGTTGGTTGGCGCCCAGTGACAGAATGAATTATCGGGAGAAAATAATTCACGACCAAGATCAGTTGATAATGTAATAAAGGGACTGTATGTGTAATTAAAGAACTGAGGCGAGTGGATTTGGTGTTTAGTCACTGTTTAAACTGCAATATGCATTTCAAACATTTTATATTAGATTTGCTCAGAGTGAAGTTTCAGTCCCATAACTGTTTTTAAAGATGTGCATATATAACAGCATTTGTTGTCGTCGTTTTCACCTGATTGCTTTCATGTTTTTTAAATCCTCCCCCGGTGGAAACCGGCGGCTCCCGCTGCGATGGAGGACAGATGTTTCTCGCAGCGCGATCCGAACTACAGGACTCGCTTCGTGCGGGCGAATGTAGAACTTCAAACTGCCACCGCGCACACGTCTCCTCTCCCCGGTGCTCTTCGTCAGCACGTGGCCGCGGTGATATTTAACATGAGCGGACGTGTAATTAATGTGTGCGGGAGCGATGTCATCCCAGCCGCAAATCGGGATAAAGATAGTCGAGTTCCGAGCGGCGCGGACTGAATCGCAATCTCCCGTCTGGAGTCCCTTTGACAACACAAATGAGCCGGGCCACGAGGAGATGGGAGTGAATAATGTATCCTCGTTAGTTATTTCAGTTTGTTTAAGAGAGTCTGACTCTGAGCAGGATCATCTCTGAAGATTTTTTTTATTTGAACGATGGGGAAATGACTCATTAAATATACAACCGTTCAATTATTTGGTCCCGTTATTCATTCAACGTTTCTTTAGCTGTCACGCGAGCGCTTGAAGAGTTATTCTATACGCTCAAGGATGATTTTATTAGGAACAAAATACAACGCGACGTAATCCAAACTGCACCGTACTGAAAAGTGTTCCCAATATTTTGACCACCCCGTTTTATTTTCAACCTGCCGCTGCAAAGACTCACATTAGACCAAATTTTGGGAAACTTTTTCAGCATGATGCGGTGGGGTCGTCCCGTTTTTATTCCAAAGGCATCGAATCTTGAAAAAGAATGTTGGTGTCCAAGACAGGAAAAAAAAAAGAAGAAGTGTGCTTTCAAGAAGAGATTTAAAGGAAGACGCTGACTTAAAAAAAAAAAAAAAAAAAAATGTTGCCTGAGATTTCCTGGCAGGGAGTTCGACATCTGACGGGCCCGGACAGCAAACGCTCTACAGTACAGAGGTGGGCTTTTCAGTGGGGAGAGACGTGAGCTCCTTCACTCTCTACAATTCTGCCTCTGCCCTCCTGCAGTCTTAGTTAGATTTACTCTTCACTGTCCAGCTGCCAGATGAGAGCAAAGTTCCCACATAAATACTGAGCTGAGATTTGTGAGTAGCAGCGGGGAGCTTTCGGGGCTTTTCTGGGCCTGAGTTTTTGACTGTCGGGCTGCACGATGCCTGCTGATACTTCCGACTGGTGGAGATGTGTCCCGTCATAATCCCGCTAGTAATTCGAAAATGAGCTTCAAAAAGCAGTGTGTTTGGGGGCGTGTCTGTTTGATTGACAGGCCTGCGGTGCGGTCAGGCTACGGCTATCGGTGGACGGGACGTAGCATCGTCGAGTTTCCGATCAGATTGAGTCGGATCCACCGCTAGCTCCCCCCCCCCACCCCCGGTGGTGGAAACTGTCATTTTCTGTCCAAAATGCAATTCTTAAAGTCTGTGAATGCCTTATTGTATTTTTTAAAAGTCAAGGTCAATTAGGACCATTACCTCTAGAAGGCATGAAGACCAATTATACTTTTTTTTTTTTTTTTCTGGATTGAAAAACCCTTCTGAAACGAAACACACGGACTAAAGCCTTGCTGTCGAATTTGACATTTTAACCTCTCGCTCTTTAAGTGCAACATCAGCAATTGCAAAGTAATTTACCTTTGAGCCTCTAGAGTTAAAGAACCAGAGATAAATGATAACCAGACCTTTTCACGCAGTGTTATGTCACGGATAATAGTGCTTCATATTTGCGCAATTAAAAATATTCCCTGAGCAGAGCAGAAATGGAAGTCATTAACATTATAGTTTCCTTTTTTTTTTTCCACTTTAATGATTTTTCAACCTTTAATGTCAACACTGCAGGCCTTTAGTAAATTAGTTTGCAGTGTACAGTGTATCACAGTAATTAATCATGAAACACATCCCGGTGTCTTTGAGGAAAAAAAAAAAAAAAAAAGGTACACAAGACCTTTTGACGTGATGGCGGAGGTCACCGTGGGAAATCCTGCAGCCGGCGTGATAACAAATATAACAAGATGTCTCGGTGCTGACTGACAGGTTGGTACTGTGAGAATGAAGTGTTTCTGAGGTCCGTCTGCAGTATCAACGATGTCGCGAGCTCTCCCAAATCCCTTCTGCACCAACGTGCCACGACGGGTGAAGCGGAAGTGAGAGCGCGTCTGCTGTAGAAGTGACATTTGTGAAGCGCACGGTGGCATTTCCACAGTCTCGAAGTGACAGCCTCCAAAATCACACTGAAGGACATAAAAAGGCAGAATATAAAAAGGTCGGTTGCGGGAAACCCAATACCGACGGGAAAATAACTATCAAGCACCGGTGCTGATGTCTGACTGGACCCGACGTTAAAGAAATGAAGCATTTCGTATTAATACGTCACCTAAAATATCATAATCGATATTTCTTATAGCAGCAAGATCGAATGATTCATGTGAAGTGAAAGTGATCACAAAACCGAGAATTATCACCTCAACTCTTCAGCTTTGTGGAGCGTTTTTTTTAGCCTCTTTGGGCATGTTGTTTTTTTGTTTTTTCCGGTTTTACAAACCGGCTCCTCTCGACGCTAAATTCACCTGAAACGGGAGCTTCCCGTCTTTTCCCTCCGTGTCTTTGCATTTCCTGCATTATGTTAACCTGCCTGTTAGCTCGCTAAAGTGTTAGCCTCCGTGGGTTCTAGACGCTGTCCGCGTTGGCGTTGCCTAGTAACGGCGTCTTTAACGTCTGAACCACTTGAACTCCGATACGGTACGAGCTCTGTAGCTCAGATGTCCAGAAACATGACTCCACATAAACGCTAATGCTGCTGCTCGTCTGCGTAAAAAGGAAATTGTTCGCTAATATTTTAGCCACGACAGCTTTATGTTAGTTATTTCATTTTGTTTTCGTATCGCAACTTCTTCCGGCGCAGCTTTTTAAGTACGTTAAAATGCCAGATGAAACTATCCCAAGTGGTTCATTTAAAATATGTAATACTAGAACCTTTCCGTTGAAGTCGAGCCTCTTTGTAGAACAACGTAACATGTGACCAAAACCGTAATGTTTACTCGACCCACGAGATCCTTTCAGTGTAAAAACCCGAAGTCCCAGCATGCACCAGAAAAACAAAACGAACCCCAAAACCTTTGTTTCCGTTTTAGTTCTACAACTTTCGCGAGAAGACAGAATGTAAAATCCTCGACGCCGCAGGGTCGAACATTTCCATCCAAAAAACGCCACGAAGCTTTACTGAACGTAGTTGAAAAGTGTAACATCTACGTCACAATTGTACAAACTGTCCGGGCCGAAGTTGAAACGCCGTTAAATCAATCGTCTTATTGTCTCCCAATCTGTGCAAAAATATTTTCTTTGTCAGGCTCAGACATCTTCAGACGTCTTCAGACGTCTTCAGACATCCACTCGGCGGTTATTCAACAGCGAAGTGCCGAATTCAAAGTTCGGTACGGCGCCGTGTGAGAGGAAGTCGCAACGTGCAGGTTCCCGAGTGTTTTGCCGAAAGAAAAAAAAAATACACTAGAACGTCAAAGCGGCTTATTTGTAATTTCGTTTCAGTGCCCCCCCCCCTTCTCCCCTCCAAACCCCCCCCCCCCCCAAAAACAATCCCCTACTTTTAGTTCACAGATATCAGCGGGTGTGAATGCAGAGCAGATCTTTTTTAACTGTGAGGAGAAAGGAGCCCATGAGAACTCTGCATAATGAGTTTCCTTTTGAGAGGTTACTCCAAGAGAAAGTGTGAAATGAACAGCCAAACTGGAAGCCAATTTCGAGTTCCCCCGAATGAAAGCCTTTAATCCGAGATGAATCCCCTTGATCTCCGGTAGCTCAGGTAGACGGGCCGGTGCTACGGCACAAAGGGGGAATCAGCTAAATGCTTCCGCGCTGTGATACAAGCTGTTCTCTGTTGAGCTGCACAAAGACAACGCGATGCTACTCGGAAAAAAAAAAAAAAAAAAAAAATTGTTTTTAAAAGTTAGCATTTAACTTCCTCCCGCCTCCCCCACCCCACCCGCTCGCTGATTGGTTGTGGGGAAGTCGTCCGTCGAGTGGATTTAACTCCGTCGTCCACCGGCGGCCGCTTCTGATATGCACCCCCCCCCACCCCCTCCCCCACCTCCCCCTCCGCCACCGGCGTCTACCCTCGCTCCCCGGAGGGCGACGCCTGACGGAGACGCTTAATCCGCGTAATTGCGTCAATGAGATACTCGGCGAAGACGCCGGAAGCCGAGAGTTGCTCCAAAAAAAAAAAAAAAAAAAGAGATGGTGCATAAATGTTGATACCGAAGCAACGACTCAGCAGACGGAGCTTCTTCTTTTTTTTTCCTCGTGTTTTTTTTTCATTTTTTTATTCCCGTGTCACCTTGACATCGAATGACCATTAGACCACCGGGAGCTTGGGTGTGTGTGTGTGTGTGGGGGGGGGGGGGGGGGGAGAAATAGAAAAGGCATCAGCCAGCGAAGGTCTTGATCAGCGCTCCCTCATAAGTCTCCATGATGGCTCCGGTGTCACCGTTTACACAGCTCCTCTGTCCTCTAATTGCCCCCTCAACCGCCACATTTCTCAGCATCTAATCATCAGCAAATGTCATCCGGATGAGCTGTGTGTGTGTGTGTGTGTGTGTGTGTGTGTGTGTGTGTGTGTGTGTGTGTGTGTGTGTGTGTGTGTGTGTGTGTGTGCGTGTGCGTGTGTGTGTATTTATGGAGATGAGATGACCTGGCCTCCATGCAGGAAGCTGGAGGAGGAGGAGGGTGACCTTCGGGGTGGGGGGGGGGGGGGGGGGGTCCGGGTAATGAAATCACAGGGAGGAAACCCCCCTTTCCTCCCCCCCCCGATGCAGGCGCCCCACACCTCCCTCCACCCCCCACCCACCGCCGCCCCCTCCTGCCTCACGCCTGGAAACCCCTCCGTCAAAGGCTTGACACTGATGACCGCGTCCTAATTGAAACAAATGTGCCAATTAGGCAATTCATTTCTCACATCCGCTGCCACACACTTGCCAGGCTAATTTGTATTTGTCCCTTCATCTCCTCCCCCTCCCTCCCCCCACACACACACCAACACCCCTCTCTCTCTCTCTCTCTCTCTCTCTCTCTCTCAGCCTCCCTTTATGTAGCTCTGCCTTCTCTTCTGCCTGGTGAATCTTTTCATCATTACCCAGGGGCTGTTAGCGACAGACAGACACAAGCTAATGTGTGGCGTGCACCCTCCCCCGTCCCCCTCCCTCACCCGCCCACCTCTCCCCCAGCACAACACTGCGATGGGGGTCCGGGCTCGTGCCGCCCGTTAATTGCCTCTTTCAAGTCTCACATTTCCCAGGATAAAAATGTAAAATAAATACGTAAGAAGTCGCCCGGGGCGGTGAGGCAGACGCCGCGGTGCTCGTCGCCCATTCAGTGACGGACGACTTCAATCGTGAGAAATTAGATTCCCTCCCCCCCCGATGGGGGTGAAGGGGAGGCGGAGGGGAGGGAGGGGGAGTAGAGGCTCCGCTCGCCCGCACCGCACGAACAAAAAAAAAAACCAGGAGTCCCCCGACTCCCCGCTGGCAGCGGTACAATCGGCTCAAATAGGTGTGGAAAAACAATAATCCAACGTGAGAAACGATTACTGCGCAATGATGCTTCGTTATCGTTTTTATTTTGTGTCAATATACACCTGCCATCCATCGTTCCTCTGGTCGGCGTGTCATTTCTATTTACCCAGCGGTTTTCACGCCCGCAGGCGCTTCCTATTTGCATCCAGGCAAAGTTGTTGTTTATTATAAATCGCGCCTCGCACGCTTCCTATAAATCCATCAGCCCACTCTGCTACGCCGTGAATGTAATTTGCAAAGCGCAGCGATGCAGCTCTCTTACCAGGGTAGAAGCAGTAAAGCGTCACTAAGTTTGTAATTCATAATTAGTTTTCCTCCCTGTTGTTGGTAATTGGTTGTGGTGCTTCTTTGGACTATCAAAATGCTTCGGCGGCGGCGGCGCCTCCCGGTCTCGGCTAATCAGCAGGGAGGGACTCGTAAGGTGCAGATGAGGACCGGTTCTAAGTGTTGCTGGACCGTTGTGAAAGGCAGTGATTCCACATGAGAGATCTGCGTCTTGAGATTGCCGAAGGGTTCGGTGTGTTGGGAACCAACTCTTCTGCTCTTACGTCTCATGACTTCTGCACCTTATATTTACCCCACGTGGATCTGACTCCATCTGATTGGAAACCCGGCGGCGCTACGTCCCGCCCACCGCTGGCCGTAACCTGACTGCACCGCAGGGCCTGTCAATCAAACAGACACGCCCCCGAAAACACAACTTTTTAAAGCTCGTTTTCTAAATAATGACGCGATTATTTTCTGACGGGCCGCCAGAAAACTAATAAGAAGGAGTGACTTTAGCCAACAATCTGTGGTCCGCACCCAAATATTCACACAGTGAAATTGGGTCTGGTAAACACCAGGCTACCCCCCTCCACCTCCACCTCCGCCCTCCTCCCTCCTACTGGGCCTTGATATCTTTATTTGTCTGCCCAAACAATCAAGATGTAAAAGTGAAGCTGCTGGTGTTTGTTCCAACAGACCGAAGTTGCGACTCCTTCCAGGTATCTGATCATAAAAAGTAGAAGTCTGAAGTCCTAACCGTGGATGGTACGTCCCGTTGCATTCACCTTGCTTTTCCTCCCTCGCGCAGGTGGAGTGGCTGAAAAACGAGGAGCTGGTGAGCTCGCTGACCGACGACAACATCGACACCCGAGCCGACCACAACCTCATCATCAACGAGGCGCGGCTGTCCGACTCGGGGAACTACACCTGCCTGGCCAGCAACATCGTGGCGAAGCGCCGCAGCGCCACAGCCACCGTCATCGTCTTCGGTACCCCACACCTCCCCACACCCACCCGCCTCCCCACCCCACACACACCTCCCCCGCCTCCCCCGCCCAGCAGCTGCTCTCTCATTTGCCTTTGACGACACGTTACAGAGCTCTGACACGATGTTTGCGTGCCGCTTCAGATCGATTTGTTTGGCTTCCCACCCCCCCCCTCCCTCCCTCCCCCTCCCCGCTCGACACCAGTGATTAAGAGACCCATCTCGGTGTTTCCAACTGAAGAGCGATGTTTCCTCTTTTTTTTTTTTCCCATTTTTTTGATTCCCGATGAATGTATTATTCAAAGACTCAATTTACTGCCTCTCATTTAAAATCAATGTGTACTTTATGAAAGGAAAATAAGCCACTGCGTCTTAATCTCATTGAAAAGGAGTGTTGCTTATTAAGTATTTATTCGCCGGAGGCCGTCCAGAAAACGTGGAAGAGCCGCCGCCGCCGCCGAACATTCGGCTTCCACACGAACACGCATGTCGGACGAAAGAGAGAGACATCATCGAGTAAAGTGCTTCAGTCACTGCGCTAAGTGGTTGAATCTGAAACCTGTCGACCGGTACGAGTCCGCGGCGCCTTTTTTTTTTTTTTTTTTTTTTTTTTTTTTTAGGAAACGGCATTTCCATTTAATGGCTGTTTTCTTTGCTTTCGCCCCAGTTGCACGGCTTTATCTTAATCCAGGAGCGAAGAGGAACATTGAACTGGCAATTAGAAAAGAGGGAGCCGCGCATCCGCCACAATGAACGCGCCCGTGCTCAATCTGCTGCTTGCCGTTCTGCATTGTTGCCTTGCGGCGCCTCAGAGTCTGAATAATCATTAATAACCCCGGTTCTTGTTAGAGTATTTAACTATGCCAGGCTTCTCGCAACAACAGCAACAACAACAAAAATCACCAAAAAAAAAACATGTTTGTGCACTCACTCTGCCTCCTCTTCTTCTCCTCTAACGTCTCTCCAGTGAACGGCGGCTGGTCCCTGTGGACCGAGTGGTCTCCCTGCAACGTGCCGTGTGGGCGGGGCGTCCAGAAGCGGTCCAGAACCTGCACGAACCCGGCGCCCCTGAACGGCGGGGCGTTCTGCGAGGGCATGTCCGTCCAGAAGATCACCTGCAACGCGCTCTGCCCAAGTCAGTTCCACTTCTTGAGTTCTTTTCTCGCACAAGAGTTCACGCGCAACTTTTCACGGCGCTGTACGCTCAAAAGTTGCTTTTCTCGAGGTTTCAAAAGTTATTAGGACGTGGCGGAGGGCGCTTGATCTTGACAGGCGGACGGGAAAAAAAAACAACAATCGTCTCGATTCTAATGCTATGAGCGGATGACAAGCTATCAATTATTTACACTTCTGGCAGCATTTTTCTCTGACTTTTGTTTTTTAGTCAACATATTTATCGGCGGGCCTTCTTTCGCACAATCACAGCGCGTCACCGAACAGTTCGACATTTATCCGTCTTGATATCTCGAATGAATGACCTTAAATTTCTGCCTCATTACAGACAGCAAATAATGCAGATTGCAAGAGACTAAAAAGAAAGAAGAAAGGATTCATGATGCAAAAACAGAGTGACTGGAGGAGGCGGCAGGATGTGACTCTTGTGTACTGTGTGATTCGGGGCGGGGGGCGGGGGGGAGAGGCAAACAGGAAGGGACTTTGTTGTTTTCCGACGGGAAGGCTGATGTTCGTTCTCGCCGAGGCGAAAGGGTGAGTCGCGCATCAACGGCGGCCGCACTGTCAAAACCGGTCGGATCGCTGGAGTTAACCAGGAAAAGGTAGAAGCAGAAACACGGAAGAAGAAGAATCCAAAAGGAGACTTAGAAATTGACAATGCAGACAGCACAGCGCCGGAAATGGAGGTTTTTTTTTTTTTTTATCAACACATATGTGAATCAAAGAAAATAAATAATAAGTACATGTCATGGAAATTGTTGACTTTTGCAACATATTTGAACAAACAAACATTTGGTCCTCTTCGAAACGGTGCTTATTGGTAAAGGTGATCTTCTCAAACTAATGACGCAGCATAAACAGATCAGACAAATGGATTAACCGCACCTTCAAATCCATACAATTAGAAACATGGTTTCCACATTGGGCGCCAGCGAGGGAACTTGAAATACATCCAAAAAAAACAACTGGAAAAAGACTTCGACATCTTGCAACTTAAAATTCTTTCATAGAAATGGGGTGAATTTTTTTTGGCCTATTTCCCCCATAAACATGGATGTAGTGGGATCCATTTCCAGAAATAAAATGTAATATTTATAATTATGCTTTTATTAGCATATAATCACCTGAGAATAAGACTCATTGTGTTTTAGTTACTTTGGAATGAGGCCGCCATTTTTCTGCTGGAGCCCAGAAGTGACAAACCAAATACTTGCAATCTGCAACCTCACCAACAGATGCCACTAAATCCCACACACTGCTTCTTTAATACATTTTCCACTATCCACCGCTAAGAATTAGTACGACAAGAACTAATAAACAGCTACCCCGACTTTACTACTTAAGCATCGGGTAGACTCAGGAACTTAAAGGTAACCCGTTGAAGACTTCACCAGGAGAACTGAAGTGTTTTTGAGATGCTGGTGTTGATATCGTCTTCCAGGACGTTCACGCGATACACTTTCCTGCAGCCAGATTCACATTATTCCACTGACCAATAGTCAGAAACAGTAAAAACAAAAAGTAGCAACGTGCCAACAAACAGCAGAGAAGAAAATCGCCAGGGTAGCAAACATGGACGGAAACAATGCAAAATAAGTTTTTTTGCATGTCCTTCAGGCGTGAAGAGAAACATGAACATGAATTATTTATAAGAAAACTGTCCGAAGTACCTTCGACTACCGACAAGATCGCGTCGGAACATTTTGGCCCCAATTTGTGGTTAGAAATCTGACCTACATTATATATAAAGTACCATTTAATTTAAATGAACTGTTAAATACAAATATTGAACAGTCATTGAAGGGAAAATGTAGCAAAGTGCTAAATCACAATGAAAACCTGTTAAATTGTTGAGGATTTATCGAAATACTGTGAAGCTAATGTAGTCTGGCATATTTTCTGTTTCACAAACACAGCTGCGTTTCTCACATATTTAAAGAAAAATGCTCCGATCTTTCCATCAAAACTGAAGTCTACAAACTACGCTCCATAACATCACGTAAATAATTCCGTTTTTAATAAGCATTATGTTGAAATCTGGTTCTTTCATTCCATTAATTGATATTCTCCTCTGCATATCTAGCTCTTGCTCTATATTTATGTACATACAGTATCCAGTTCAAATTGACATGCTTTTTAATTAATTTTTTTCTGACTATGGTGGCACATAAAATGACACCCTGGATTTTAGAGCAGAAACAAAAAAAACTTCACTGATGAAGTAGATGATCAAGAGCAGTGACTCAGCTTTTTTTTGTTGTTGTTTTGCTTTTTAAGTTCTTGCTTTCAGAAGTCACTTTCTGAGTTACGGTGCCAAACAAAAATTGGGATTTCTAGACACTGACTGATGTGTGTGTGCGTATCGAAGTTTTCCCACCACCTGCCTCTCGCTGCCAATTAAAGCTGTGAGCCTTAAATGCGGCCCCTCAAGAGCTCGGGGAGGAGGGCGGGTTGGTTTTTTTTTTCCGGCAATGTTTTCGGTTGAAGAAATAATTAAGTGGAATAAGAATCTCCCACTCAGGCAGAGATAAGCAGACCTGTGCCGCCGCCGCCGCCGCCCCGAAGGCCTCGCGTGGGGCTCGACTGAAGCCGTGTGCGGGAGGGGGAGAGACGGCGGCTGTTGCCCCGTTATCAGGGGTGATCCGCGTCTCCGTGGGAGGAAGGAGATGCAGACAAGGAAGCGTAGGCCGCGACGAAAACCTGTCTGAGCGTCTTGACTGACAGGTCGGCTCAGTTTTTTTGACGAGGCAGCCCAGAGCGTCGCCTTAATGATGGTGCGAAACGCCGGGCGGAGCACGGAGGACGGAGGAGGTCAGAGGCTGCAGCTGCGGCCGAGACGCTTAACAAGAGGATGGAGAAGCGAGAGGAGCAGAAACGAAGCTGCCGCCGCCGAGAGAAGCGATTAAAACCGAGTCAATATATGTTGTGATCCGCAATGTGCACAAAGCGAGAGAGCAGCAAATAAAGATGCAGCGAAGTTTACAAAAGAAAATTATTTGAAGTTTAAAGCTCTGAGCCAAACTGAGTTATACATATTTGTTTAAAGAAACTTTATGCTCTTTAAGGCTGTGTATAAATCACTGATGTTGACTTTACATAAATCTAAATTTCAAATAGACGAATGAAGTTTAGAATACCTAAACAGCTTTTCAATTCATTTCATTGGAACTTCTGAGCAACTTTAATTAAACCTTCACTGAAATAGATGTAAAAATAAGATTTAAACTTTGCTGAATAAAAAAACAACAACAACCGTTGATTGCACCGTCGAAGCTGCAGCTACTCACTGCTACGCTGCTAAGATAGGCCAGTTAGCCTTCCGCGGCACTCGGCTTTTTGAAGCTTATTTTCTAATTGATGACGGGATATTATTAGAACACTAATAAGTAGGAGCGACTTTAGCTCACAGTACCAAAAAAACTAGTGAAAAAAAAAAATCATTGACCTTCAATCTAGTGGCACTTGGTGGTATCGCAACTTAAGGCACTTTCACGTAGTACTCATTTTTTAGACCCGGAAGCTACGTCCACTTTTACTTACAGTTTACGATTCATACTGTAAATAATAATAAAAGTGTCGTAGTAAGTTGTCACGAGGAGAAGAAGTTCCCATCCAAAGGACTCGAGAGTCTTCTGTTCTCCATCCAAATATCCAACCGTCGCACTTTCTTTTGTTTCCTTTTTAATCTGGTTTCCAGGAAAGACAGCAGAGAATGAAATTAAAGAACGAGAGAGAAAAAAAAGAGCAGTTTATTACGGCTTAGGAAAAGGAAGGAAATAATGAAAGGAAATAATGAACTCCAATTTGGAGTCCTCGAGAAATCTACATTTTTTTATTTCTACTGTCAGACACAAAGTCAGGTAACGTATCACCTTGTACGAACATGATTATGCCCTTTTTGAATTTCAATCTTAAAAATATAAACACTTAAATAAACGTTTGATCCTGTGATGAAGCGCTTAATGAAGTGATAAAGCAACATTTTGACAAAAACATTTTTTTTTTGTACTTTTAAACAAAAATGTAAAGAGATAAACCTATATATCATCCATAAGTCATACCGGGTTCTAGTTTTCTCAATGTTTAACGATATTTAACTCCGTAAAGAAAAGACTTAATAACAGTCATCAATTTCATTTTAGATTTCTTTGTTTAGCTTTGAACTCTGAAATCCTGAACTTCCTTTAGTAAAGTAGGATTAACTAGAATTACCGCCCCGTGGTTGTATCCCTCCACCAACCAGTCAAGCTGCAGCTTCCATCCATATCTGTTCACGCTCAAAATATATGTAGTCAAGACTTTAATAGTAGTGAAGGAATCAAAAAAACTTGTATTTTAGTAATATATTAATGAAAGTGGACTTGACTTTGTTTGGCTTTATTATTCTTGTTCTTTGTTGTTGTCTTTCAACAGCACAGAAAATAAAACGTGTTTTTCATTATGTCGCTGCGAAGTTGACCTTTAACCTTTTGGATATAAAATCGCACCGCTTCCACATTTTATCCTGTCGGACATTTGTGTCAAATTTTGTCCCAGTTAGCCGATGAGGTCTTGAGTTTTGGCCAGGAAAGTGTCTTGTGAATTCGCAATGACCTTTGACCTTTCGGCACCAAAAAAAAAAATGTAATCAGTTGATCCTTGATTTCAGGTTTGTGCCACATTTTTTTTTTTTTTTGCAAATTAAATGACAGCAAAACTAAGTGCATTTAACGATGCAAAACTAAGTGCATTTAACGATTCAAATCCAATGAAATGTAAATAAAACGACACCAAACCTATCACAGGTTCTTGGGCGTCTGTGTGATTTCCACGTCCTGGACGGTGTTTCGGTGCCGACTGCCTCTTCGCCGTTGTGTATTTAACTGGAGCGGCGAGACGGAGTCGGTCCGGGCTTAAAAACGTCACAGCTGATGTTTTTCCGTGCAGCTTCGATCGCTCTTCCGCTGCAGACAGATTTGCTTCCTCTTTCAACTTGGATTTTCTAAAACCCCCAGTTCAGACCACGTAATTACTCAATCAATAAATCAAACTTTATTTATACAGCACTTTTCGTACATTGTAGCGCAGTTCAAAGTGCTTTACAGGATGATTGACAGGCCAATAACAAGACAGACAGTTGTATACCGGAAAAAAATGTAATTTGAGAACAGATTAAAAACACGATTAAGAACATTTTAAAAAACAGTTTGAGACCGATGCGTCCAAGACGATAGAGATAAAAAAATTAAAAAATAAATAAATAAAGCAGACAGATTAACGGCTAAAATGATTTATATGTCATATATTTTATATCATGATTTATTTATTGCGACAGTGTTTTAGAGCGTTGCAGTGAAAAGTTGCAGCTGTGTGACCTAATCTATCACATCTGGACTCAAACCGGACAGTTTTAGACTGTCAGGAACAATAGTTCATGTTTGTTTTCTCGATTGTTAGAGGAGACACCAGCTCCTCTAAATGATGGAACAACTCTGGAAAAAGATGTTAAAAAAATGGAAGAAAAAAAAGGTGAAAAAGGAAATCTCTCGTCTCGAGTTTCACGGGATAAATTTGCAAGCCTCCTGGGTATTCTGCTGAAGCGCCCGCGGGCGACTACGAATTCTCGACACTCTTAAGTTTCGCTGTTTCGTCGGGCATTAAAAATGCAACCGTTGCAAATAACTCACTATTACAATCCTCATTCATGTTTTAATACGCTACATGAAAAAAACAACCCAAATAAACCCGTTCAAACCGAAAATACAGACAGTCGTTGCCGTGGAGATGTTACACCGTCTGGCGGGTTTCAGGATGTTACCAACTGGAGAACTGCTGGTAGTTGCACTTTTCAAATCATCTCAACGTGAATCTTTGATCTGAGCTGACCCTCAGTAAAATATTCAGTGTACACCTTTTTTGAGAATGAATTGTGCTCTGACCCGGCGTCCGGACCGAGCTGCTGTTTTGTCCTCCTGCTCCGGTTGGTAATTAGTAGAAAGTCCTGACATTTCGTGATGCGGCACGCACAACCCTGAGAGACAGGAACTGCAGCGAGTAGTTCGGTAATTGGTTATTCGTAATATCTGTATCTCGTTCACGGCTTCTTTTGAATTTTTTTTTTTTATAATGTCACAAAAGCAGAGGCATAAAAAAATTACAGACGAATAAACAACAACCTGAATCAAAATGACCTTCTGACAACAATAGCCACTCAGGAAATGTGAGGGAGGTCAAAGGTCAAATGTGTGCGGGTGAATTTTGATGCTCAGAAATGACACTTGAACTTGAACAAAACATAGACTGTTTGTAAAACTCAACGTAGCTTCTGGCTCTGAAAAAAAAAAAAAAATGAGGCCCGACGCGGAAGTGTCTTAAGCTGCGATACCACCGAGTGCCACCAGAGGTCGGCAGCCTAATCACTCCACTGTTTTACTGTTACTCTGCACACCGCAGCTAAAACACCAGTGATATTTAAAAAAAAAAAAAACGTCAAGAACACCCAAATGGCAAAGTCCTGTTGCACTCAGGAGCTTCACAGTTAGCGTTTTCATGACCTCTTTACAAGCTACAATTTCACAGCTGACACTCGCTTCCTCGCTCCGCACGACACGACGCTTCAGCTGATTTAAGCCTGTAAAAGGACGTTTCAGACTTTGCGATTTGAAATTTTAAAGGAGATCAAATGCACACGGATGTAATGAGGGACTTTTGTGATATCAGCAAAATATTGCTCGCCAACTTTTGGAGGGGTTTCACTTGGCTTTTGTATTACTTGCGGAGATATGCATTACTTGCAGCGTCACAAAAAGTGGCTTCCCACTCACGGACGCAGCTCCGGGTTTTCTGCTTCCCAGCGGTCCGTTGCGTGGTTTTTTTTTTTTTGCGGCCGAGGTTGTGTTGTGAGACGGTTCGTACTTCGAGGTAGCGGTGGTTCTCCGGGCGGTTTTGGGAGAGCAGATGGAAGCGCTCGCTTGCTTTTAACGACTCGACAGTTGTGTTTCAGAGTAATAAAAAAAATAGTATTTCCTGCAGAATCAGTCGGCGAGCAGATTGTGTTTTTCTGACTCGCGGACACATGTGGGCCTTTTGGAGTCTTAATGACTTCAGGGATCCATCGGACGACGGCGAGACTCGTCAACTCACTCGGGCCATTTAAAATGGCTCATTGTGACGATTTTTTTTTTTTTTTTTTTGGTATCTTTTCCCCTAATTTCTTATTAATTTCTTATTTGGATAACTTTCTGTATTAACATTTCAATTCGAATCTTCAAACTTCTAACAAAGCACGTATATGAGGCAACGCAATGGCTTCAGAAACAATCCCGGAGGCTCAAATTAATACCTGACGAGGCATAAATAAAGTCCCAGCCGGAACTTCCTGGATCTTAAATGTCAGTAAACATTCCCGACCAGATGTCCCGTACCGCAGTCTATTTCCGAAACATGCCTATAAATTCAAATGTTCAGTCAGCAGATTAATAAAACACATCATAATTTGTTTATACGGAAGAAATTAGGGGGGTGAGGTGGGGGGTGGACCAAAATAAATAAGATGCAAACTTACTCATAGAACAAAGCGGCCTTACGTCAACAAATTATACCACTCTTAATTTCTCAGGCTGTGAATGTGGTAATACTGCAGGAAGACTTCAGTAACATCCGGCAGTCACATTATTGATCGCTGCGACAATTCCTGGCAGTCAAGCCGTATCTTTCCAGAGCGAAATCCCCGTTAGAGATCCGGGGGGTCAAAGGCCGCCGCGCATTCTCAAAGTTCAGCTGAAGCTTTTCTGAAAGAAGCCTCATTAACTGCATTGCGTGGATACCTTCGTCCTCACAGCTGCATGCAGGTCAAATGTTTCCCCGCAGTAACAAACCTACACGCAGCTCGGGCTCGGCAAGAAAAAGAACGCAAGCACGAAGAGGAAGAAGAAGAAGAAGAAGAAAAAGTAATGTGGATCCTCCCTCCCAATTCAGACGAGGAAAAAAAAGATCTTCATGAGCAGAATGGAAGAGAATTACCTTTTGACTACCTGGTTGAATCCAGCGATACAGCCGATGCCGTCCTTTAAACCGGGGTCACGGCGGCATTCATAAACCGCACTCAAACCTCGAGGACATATTCCTCACTGTTGACAGTCTCATTGACCTTCAGTCAAGAAATGTTCATCTTCACAGAAATGATTTAAAAAGGAAGCTGAAGATGATTGACTGTAAAGAAAAATAAGAATTAATGCTATTAGGATATTTATTTTCCTTTATCACCAAACATTTGCTCCATCATAGAAGAGCTTTTATATTTGGGGTCACAGTAACTATACAGTATATATTACTACACATACAAATACAATGTTTGGCATTACTATACACAGGTACAATATATTGTATGTACTGTAGCTTACGAACAAAAGAGCATATACAGTACAATATACTCTTTAGTATTACAGTTTATTGCTGTTTGAGGAACAAACTTAAAAAGCATAACAGTAAACTGACCTCAAGACCATTAGCGCTGCTCCAAAATCTCCCGCCTCCACATCTGTTGATGCAGCACGTAGCGTACTTTGTTCTTCTTCAACCGTACGACATCTGAAAAGTTTGGCGTCTCTAACTTGGGACGGAGACGTCCGCTGCTCCCGAAGACCGGAGGTTTTTTTTTGTTTTGTTTTTTTTGGCGTAGTGAGGACTTGTTCGGGATGTGAGAAACCAGATGCGCTGTTGCTAGGTAACGGGTCTTTGAACCATTGTGGTAGAAACTCTGCCCAACTCCCAATTAACTGCAAATCTTAAAAAATGTGAGCAGTGAAGCAGACGCCTCCTCGTTTCTAAACGTCCTCTCCTGTCCCTATCTCTTAGACTTTAATAATAAAAAATAAAATTAAAAAATAAAACACACACACACACACACACATCCGCCGTTTTGATCTCCTTTTAGCGGATTCTTAAAACGCGATCATTTTTCCGAGGCGGGGAGTCGTTTCCACGGTGACCGCCCGTGTGTCTCTTCAAACAGCTGGAAGCGGTTTACTGATTAGAACCGCTTTGATCTGACAATTTTTCTTCTGAACACGTTTAACCGACACGGACACAAAGTCGTGTTCACGTGACAGACTTTTTTTTTTTTTTTTAAACTGTTCAGCATTTCTTGAGCCATTTCCAACATTGTTTCATCGCGTTTTTCTTCATTTCTCAGCTTCTACGTTTGGATTCTGCAGCTTAGCAGTTTGTTTCAATTATTTCGACATTACAAAAAAAAATGTGCTGTCGTTTCATAAATTATTATTATTACAAGAACAATATTTTCAGTGTTTCTATTAGCAACAGAGGCAATTACAGTACAAATGGGGTTTTCTTCCTTTGAGCACATAAAGTGAGTTTAATATTAAGGTCTTCACCTTAAATCAGTATTTTTCTTTTTTTTTCTTTTAAACGTCCAATAAAACCTTCCCATTAGACGGGCCATGGAAAAGGCAGAGGGAGAATTTTGACTGGGGGCGTTGTGTTGGCTAATATTAATTTATCTCTGCTGTGGGTTGTAAGAGGGAAGAGAACATATTAAAGGGACCAATTACAAGATTTAAAAAAGAAATCATTTTTCTGCTTTATTTTTTTAATTTGGAGCTATGCCATACAGAAACAACTGACTCATCGACTGGTCATCATACGTTCAATCCGGTGCACCAGGATGAGAGTGAGGTCAAGCAGACTGAGCCCGGAGGATGCTTTAATCCCCCCCCCACCACACACACACACACACACACACACACACACACACACACACACACACAAGGTTGTTGTTGTTGTTTTTTTTAGAGAGAAAAGGAAATCTCTGTTGTGTTTTGTGTTCAACCGGAAAAAAAAAATTGGCCGAGCCGAGAAAAGAAAAGGGCACAAAATCATGAAGTGGAAGTCTGCTTGGCTTCAGAAATGTCACCAAAACAATTTAATGAGAATCTGGTAAGCAGCCAATTTAAGAAATGAGACACGGCCGAGTGCTGCGGCGGCAGAACAAAAAAAAAAAGGAAACGAAATAAAAGTTTGAGATTAAAAAGCCAAAGCGATGCAGAGTTTTGCAGCCGTTCCAGTTTGTCACGATGTATTTATTGTTTACCGGCAGACAGATGAGCTTATTCAACAGAATCAGAGCAACAAGTCAGAGGGGAACAGTCAGGAAAACCAATATGCAAACACTCAGGCTGCGGTCAAAGTTAGAAACACTCGGCGTTGTCTACGCAACACACACACACACACACACACACACACACACACACACACACACACACACACACACACACACACACACACACACCTCATTTGCATTTCAAGTAGGTGAGAAGAAACCGCAAAACAAATGCGGAGTGTAGGTAGGGACCGTGGAACATCACAAAGGAAAAATTACCTTCTCCGCCACCCACTGCGCTGCATCATGGGCGACTGCTGCCAGAAAATCTTCCGGCGCCATATGGTCTCCCAATATTTGTTAAGCTAAGCATGATGAGCTCTTCCTTGATCAGATGACAGCACACGGCGGAAGAATCCCGACTATTAGCATGCACCAGGCTGTCTTGGTTTTCATAGCCTCGCATCAAATCCCATTATATAAACAGGCCCGAGGGTTAATGGGGAGAAAATGTCTCTCAAGCTGTACCGACACACCGCCCGGCGTATCGTGTGTCATACTAAATATGTGAGCGTGCCCTCCACAGAATCAGTTAAAAAAAAAAATGTTGGGTAAATATTGCACAGATGTAAAAAAAAAAAAAATAAAATAAAAAAGTTTATGTTTAAGAGGCAGTTTGACATTTTTGGGGAATTGGACTTATTTGTTTTCTTTCCAGAGAAGAGAGACTAACTTTATGGAAGTCAAGTTGTGTCTGAAACATACGACTGTATGTAAAAGTGGACGTAGCTTTGAAAAACGAGGACGATGCGGAAGCGCTTTAAGCTGCGATACCACCGGGCGCCACTAGAGGTCGGCTCGGTAAAGCCTTCATAGTCTGAAAATAATCCCGTCATTATTTAGAAAATAAGCATCAAAAAGACCTGTTTTTTGGGGGGGGGGCGTGTCTGTTTGATTGACAGGCCTGTGCAGGCAGGTTACAGCTGACGGTGGGCGGGACGTAGTATCGCCTGGTTTCCAATCAGATCGAGTGAGATCCACCGCTCACCCAAATATGGTCACTTCCTGCTCCAAACCGTTCCGATGTGGCGCATTTACCTTTATTAGCAAAAAAATAAAAACAAAAACAATGGTTCGTACTCATAATGGAGTTTTATAGCACATAAATAATGCAGCGTCGAAGTCTAATCACGACGAATAAACAAAATATACCAAATAAATGAGTGTCAGCATCGCAACCTAAAAGTAGCTACAACTAGCTTTTGAAAATAGTTGTCATTTAAAAAAAAGAATGTAACAAATGTGAACTATTTCTTTTAATCACTGTAATCTGAATCTTAATCGAGCTGCAATCTAATTTTCATGTCTTTGGTTTGATTTGAGGACGTGTTAAACTGCGCTTTAACATTTATCGACTTTTTTTTTTTTTTAGCTTGCTTAATGTTTTAATGACCGTTTCCAATGTTTTAATCACTCGTTCTTAATTCTTTTTTTTTAAATGTCCTTTTGCTTTTGCCTCAAGTTTTGACGCTTTTAATGTTTTTTTTTGTTTTTTTTTATTTAAAAAAAAAAAAAAAAATGTACGCGAAGCACTTTGAATTGCCTCGTTGTTGAAACGCGCTCTGCGAATAAACCGGCCTCGTAAACGTTCACCTCGCTCTCCGTCCTCTCCCGTTGACAGTCGACGGCGGCTGGGACGAGTGGAGCGAGTGGACGGTGTGCGGCAGCCAGTGCGACAAGCAGCGGAGCCGCGAATGCAACTCGCCGGCGCCGCGCCACCGAGGAAAGACGTGCGAAGGGAACGGCGAGGCCACCGAGAACTGCACAGATGGACTGTGCACCCAGAGTGAGTAGGAGGGCTTCCTTTTTTCTTTTCTTTTTTTTAGTTTTGTTGTTTTCTCACCACCGGGGGTTATCGCCTATCATCGCTCTCATCGCCCCCCCTCCCCCCTCTCACCCGCCTCCCTCCGTCACCACCATCACCACATATACACGCTCGCTGTAACGTGGCAGCACTCTCGAGTGACGCTTGATGTTTCCTCAGAACGAAACGTCATTGCACTGTTTCGGGGGTCACGCACACGCAAAGACGTCCGACGTCTCACTCGCCCGGCGGCAGCGCAGGTACGACGGAGTGAGGATTTATCGAATTCCACAAAGCGGCACGGCGGCAGCCGCCGTTGACCTCGAAACCGAAAATGAGCCGCGAGGGTTCGACGGCAAACAGCCACGATCCGGGCGAGTGTAACACAGTTAATGATAACCGGGCGTCACGCAAACTACAAACGGAAAAGTCTCGGCCGCCATCTGCTCCCTGCACGCTTTTTATTTTGTATTTGTGTCCGTTCCATTCATTCTCAGCCACAGAACGCATCGTGGAAAAAGAGGGAAGACCTTTTTTAATAAAACAAATTCATTTCTTTTAAGCGAAATGTATCATTTGTGGGTTCACGCACTTATCGGCAAAAATCTCCGAATGAGCTTTCAAGCAAACTTGAAATAAGCTCTTCACAAAAGCCTTCGATTTTATACGATTTTTATTTTTTTTTTTTTAAAGTAGCACCAGTAGACTGGTGTAACTCAGAGTCACAGTTAAAAACGGTTCAACCTTTTGATTATAAAGGTCCTCTTGTTTTTTTTTTTTTTTTTTTTTTATATTAAACATTAGGAGATAGTTCGTTAAAGTAAAACTAAGTACGTTACTCCGTCCCTCCTGAAATACATCCAACTTTCTATTGTCGACGAGAGCTTGGAGATCATTAGCTCGATCAAAGACGCCTTTCAGCGCCTCGTCGCCTTTAAACTGTGGTCGGTAGAAAGGGACGGTGACGATGGCTATTTATCAGACGTATCGTCTTGTGAGCGATAAGAGCCCCCCCCCCCCCCCACCTCCCCACCACCACCACCACCACCACCGCCGCCGCCACCACCTTTCTTCTCAGGGTTGCTCGGATCCGAGACTCAGCACTTTGTTAGCCAGCTTCACAAGAGGCCTCCGCTCGGACTTTAATCACCACTTTCTCTCCTCTTTGTCTCCTTCTATCTTTCTGTCTTTGCAGATCGAAAGCTGCTACATGACGTTAAACCTCAAAGTGAGTCTTCCTCTGCGGATTTCTTTTCATCGCCCCCCCCGCCCCCCACCCTCCTCGCCCCTCCCCCACCTCCACCTCCGCCACCACCTCCACCGCCACCACCACCGCATGCACACCTGCCACTAATGTGCCCTGAATTCTTTTGGTTGGGGGGGGGGGGGGCACAATAGAGATGCAACAACAACAACAACAAAAAACACTCCAGGAATAGAAACGTCATGAAATTCCCGCCATTTAAATTCACCTTTGATCTTGCGCAACATCCTGTTTTTAACACAGCAGAAGCTCATTACACGTTCATGTCATTATCATTTTTTGTTTTTTGTCTTTCTTTTTTTAATATGACATCACAGCTGCTCCTCGGAGCCCGGTGATATATCGGTTGTGACAAGCGAACATGTGCTACGTCGGCGGAGGATTAATGTGGTTCGTAATCGTTGCAAACGAGCTAAATTTCGGACCCAATTTATTTATAAGCGTCCGTCCGTCCTCGCCGGGCTCCCGCGGGACGCCTTTCAATCACTCGCCGGAGTCGTCGAGGGGGCTAAGTGATTGTCAGGTGCCACTGTATAAGCTTTAGTGCTTTCATTAGTCGTCCCTGCTGCTTGTCTGGAAAGCAAAAGCCGCCCCGACTGATTGAGCGTGGCGGGGAGGGGGGGGGGGGGGTAGAGCGCCGCGTGGCGGGCGATCTTTTTGGTGGCAGCGCGGCTACGCACCTCTGATGGCCTTCGCCGGCGACATATCTATCATCGCTTATTGGATGTAGTCCGGTGGGTCCGAAGGCGGTTTAGGCTAATCGCCCCCCCGATAACCGTTTTACAGTAACGGCCCGGATGCGTTCATTTGGCAAGAGGGTAAAAGATGGACGGGGGGGGGGGGGGGTTGGGGGGGCGGGGCGATGCTCCATCCCCATCCTTCTTGTTTTTCATTTTCCATCGCTGGAAGCCCGGTGTAACACCTCGTGAAATCTCTTGCCTGTGTTTTTTTTGTGTTTTTTTTTTTTTGCCCTTGAATGTCGACATAATAACGTCTCCGCTCGCTTTTCTTTCTTCATCTCCTCCTCCCTCGCTGCTGTCTGTGGGTCTTTATTAATACAACAAAGACAATGCTCTTTTATGTGCAACACTTAAAAAAAAAAAAAAGAAGCTTATTCCGCTGTTTTGGGCAAAAAGCTGCCTTCATCACAGAAATATGAACTTAAAAAGTCCTCGATCCGTGGTACTGGAGGGATATCAGAAGAATACATTTATTTTGCTCTGAATTCTCAAACAGTGGCTGCGAGGCGGGGCTTTATTTCGAGATAATGCCTCTCCGTGTTGTCTTCATGATAAATGTACGTTGATGTACATTTCTGCAGAGCAACCAATGGTTTTTAAGCTTTTAATACTTTCATCCTTCCTTTAAAAAAAAACAAAAAAACAACGATGCTTTTATTGTGAAAGGACATCAGGAAGCGTAGAGTTTCGATTACTCCAAACAGCGCTTGGCGTCGGACGGGTTTTCAAAATTTAAAAGGCGGCGGATCCACAACTTTTCTTGTCTCGCTCGAATTCCAGCGACTACGTTACCCACAATTCAGCTGGAGATTCAGGTGTGTTCTGCTGGCAGCTGATGTGGCTACGGCGCCAGCTTAAACTTAGTCGTTTTACGGCATCGCAGCTTCCTCCGGAGCCGCGACAAGATTATACGCGTTGTTTTGAAATATTCAGTAGTGCTCTCCGACACCCGTAAACACATTTTGTTGGGTAAAATTCGCTGACGTTGTCTTCCGATATTCACCAGGAGTTACGTTCATTTTCAGAATTCAGTGATAATCACACTACGAACGAAATCAAATTCGTGCCGCGGGATATTGGACTTTATACAAACAATATTATTTCTTTTTTTGCGTCTCTCGTTTCAGGCATGGACAGCTCCAACGACGTGGCGCTGTACTCGGGCCTCGGGGCCGGCGTCATCGCCGTGGCGATCCTGGTGGTGGCCGTCATGCTGTACAGGAAGAACCACAGCGAGTACGGGGTGGACGTCATCGACTCCTCGGCCCTCACGGGGGGTTTCCAGTCCTTCAACTTCAAGACCACCAGACAAGGTGAGACCGAGAGAGAGAGAGAGACGCCGCCGCCCGTGATTGACAGCGTTTGTTTGGCGTGGAGTTGGAACGCCTCACGACCCGCTTCCTCCGTCCTACACCTCCCGGCATCCGTGAAAGGAACCTGTCCTTCTACGTTGACAGACCTTTTATTGTGAAGCTTGAGAGAATCAACCTCTGATAGATGTGAGGAAAAACTGTACAAACGGATGAGGAGGAGGGAGGGGGGGGGGGAGAGGAGAAATAGGGGGGGGGTGGAGGGGGGAGTGTACATTCAGCAGATCATCAATCCTTATTTAAATAGGCCAGCGCTCCTCGCAGCCCTTCCTGCTGTGCCCTCCGCCGGCCACCATCACTCCTTCTTCCATTTGTTTTGTTTTTCCCCCTAGTTTGTTTAATGAGGAAGTCGTCGAGGCGTTTTACGTGTATAATTGTTAACGTTTTTACCGTCCTTTTCATAAACACAACAGGAAGTTAAACGACCTCCTCTCGGCGGGAAAAAAAACAAAAAAAACAGCGACTCTCCCAGCGTGTGTTTAATTGAACGTCAGTACGTGTTTTTTTGTTGTTGTTGTTGTTTTTTTAATGCGAGTAGCTCCGACCCGCTGGTAAATATCACTCCGCCTTCTCGATGGCAAATACATAATTGAAATTGAATTTCACACATAATATGTAATGTGATGTTGCTTGTACTTGTTATAGGTCGGTTCAATTGGACCCACTTCGCTGCGTAACACACAACGAGACTCAGCTAGCTGAGCAGTTCAGTGTTTCTACGTTCTGTATTTCTTCAGTTTGAGAAACCAATCCCTCGGAAGCAACAAAAACGGACTGGAAATCCTCTCCGTTGCTAGGGTCGTCGCTAAGGGCCGGCCTACGTCCTGGCGTGGCACACATTGGCACATTATTACATAAAAGAGTCCACTGACGCGACTGATCGTTTCCCCGTTCCGAGTCGAAACCCCCGACGCGTTGCCGTGGAAACGGAGATTGCGATAATCGTGCTTTAACGTCGCCGCGGGCGCGACTCAATCAAATCCTTATCGTGGAACATCGCGCCGATAATCGCGATCAGGGAGAGGAGAGAAGAAGAAGAAGAAGAAGAAAAAAACCGGAACAATTTAAATACTCTAAAGAAGTTCTTTGCGGACGGTGTCTCTCTGCAGAGCGAGTCTCTGGACCTGACCCCTGTCTCCGCGCATTACTTCTCCTTCTGAGTGATTTTTAATCAGAGGCCCAATTCCAGACCGATCCCTCAAGGTATTCAACCTGAGGTACATTTCATTAACTTCTCTCATCTCGCCGCCGCCGATTCCATTTTCGGGCCGCGCCGTTCTTAAAGATGCACACTCAGGCGATAATCAGATCATTCTCCACTCGACCGGAGGGGGTGAGAGATTTTTTTTTTTTTAGCAGTGATCGAATGTCAGCTGCGGGAGTAGTGGGGATGGGATGGAGGTGGGGGGTGGGGGGGGGGGAAAGGTGGGCGCGATGTCCGCCGGGCTGCAGAGCCGGAGTGCATCCGCAGGGTTTTTTTTTTTTTTTTTTTTTTGCCGTCGTCCTTGTCGGAGGAAATAAAAAATTCATCTTTCCATCCATTTTTTATGGAACATCATTTTTAGTGGCGATTAACCAGGAAGTGTTCCTCCTGCTCATAGATGCTGGCACTTTGTATCATTTATAATGCAGGTGCAATCATCGGGGCGCGGTGGCCACGGCGGGATAGAGTACATCTGTTACGGGTCGAATGCCCGGGAACGTATCGATGCAGTAAACCGAGCGCGCTCACCGCTTCATATCACCGTTAATGGACTATATTTTGTTTTTTTTGGGTTTTTTTCCAGACAAAGCAAGACATTTGAAGATGAAACCTGGGAGCCTGTGATTGAGATTTTTTTACAATCACAAAAAGAATAAGAGTTTCAATCTGCAAAACTGTAGCGACACTAAAATTCCTCTTCCAATACATCGTCCAAAAAAAACAATTTTTTTTTTTAAATTGAAGATGTGATATCTTCAATTTTCTTGAAAACGCCTGTCAAATCGGAACCTCTCTCGCCTTGTAAAGACAACTACTATTATCGTGTACTGACACGATAATATATTTTTCACAATAAAAGCATAATTATTAAAGGGAAGGACAAACGTTTTTCATTTCGTATGTTCTTCCGCTCTTCTGATTGAATTATTGCTGTGAAAATGTACATGCGTCACGACAACATGGAGAGGCGGTTATCTCGGTACAAGTGCGCCACTTGGAGCACAACACAGCATTATTTAACTTGATTATCGGTTTGATTATCCAAAGAAATTCAACAGGTTAATCCGTGATGACGATGAAGCGCCACTCAGCGTGGTTCGCTGCATATGAGCGGCGGCACAGCGACAAAACCAGCTGAATAAATCGTTGTTTAAATTCCACATTTTGATGTGAAGGCCGAGACGAAGAAGTCAAAATTTTTTTCAAAGATCGAGTCAAAAACCGAGACGCTCGAAAGAAGAAAAAAAAAACCCGCTCATCACCAATCACACCCCTGGTTATTAATGATTTCCTCTAAAAATAAAACAACATTAGCCTCCCGCTCCGCACCCCACGCCAGGCAACAGCTGGGCAGCAAGGACTCAGTGACTTCGCCTGCATCTTGGCACGGCTCGTCAGAGGTGGGGAGGGCGGGGGCGGAGAGGGGAAGTGTGGGGGGGAGAGGGGGCGTCTGCCAGATCGATTTGCGCATCCCCGCTCCGTTTGGCAGCGTCGTCGCATCTAACAGCCCACAGATGAAGCCCCCCCCCGTCCCCCTCCCAACCCCTCTGCAGGCTGCTGGGGGTCCACTGCTGGGCGCTAAAAGGACTCCTCTCATTTACAGAGCAGCAGTCACCTACCTTAGACCCCCTTCCTGGCACCAACCCCCCCCCCCACCCCCACCCCGTCCTTCAGGAGGGCGACCGGGCGTCCAGAGGAGCTGACTCCAGCAGATGGATTATGGAGATCAAGCTGCGTGTGTGCGCTCAGTAATTAAATCTTAACGGTCCGACCGTGGCTCTCGGCCCCGGACCTTCTGGCCAGGTTGCGCTCCCCTTTACCTCCGACGCGACAAAACAAGTTGTTTTAATTTGGCGCTGGTCAGCTGGAGAAAAATTTCAGGAGAAAGATGGCGAGAGAGATGTGTCGTCGTCCCCCCCCCCCCCTCCTCACCCCTCCTTCAAAAACTACAAACGATTGGACCCTGGGTTTGTGTCACCTGGGGACAGCCAGGGATTTTCGTATGAACTCTGCAGATTAGATCTGATTTTAATCTCAAATCCGCTACGTCGGCGTTTCGTAGAATGACAACTCTGTCGAGCTTAATCTACTGTAGACAGAAAGCCTCTGATAATATTTAATCCGTGCCGACGGAGTGGCACATTCTCCTTCTGCTTTTTCTCACCTCCTTCCTGCCATGAAAAATGAAAGAATTTTTCGTCACTTTTTTTTCAGCTTTTAAACATTTTAAATTTCGACTTCTATGAAAATAAATAACACAATCTTGACCTTGTTTTAGCTGAATCTGGGACGCCAGTGAATTTAATTATCCCATGTGAGTGCTGTTCAGGAAACACAGAGGTTGGGCTTTGATTCATTAATTAAACAAGGTCTCTGTATAATAGGAGTCCCACGCGAGCGCGTTGCTTTAAGACGACCGTGCCGTCTCTCTCGTCTCCGTAGGCAACCCGCTGCTCCTCAACTCCTCCATGCAGCCCGACCTGACGGTGGGACGGACGTACAGCACTCCGCTCTGCTTCCAGGACGGCGCCGACAAAGAGCTCTTCGACCCGCTGCCGGACATCAAGGTCAAAGTTCAGAGCTCCTTCATGGTTTCGCTGGGCGTGGCCGAGCGGGCGGAGTTCCGCGCCAAAACCGTCGCCGAGACCTTCCCGCGGGACCTGAGCCGCGACTACTGCAGCACCGTGGACAGACGCAAGAAGGGCCTGCTCACGCTCAACGGGCCCTTCAGCGCCCGGCAGGAGCAGCTGAGGACCACCGGCGTGTTCGGCCACCCGGGAGGGCGGCTGGTGGTGCCCAACACAGGTGAGCTGAACAGGAAGCGGATAAAAGTAACAGACTTCGGTTTGTTAGCCGGAAGAAAAAAAAAACACTCCTTTGTCTCGGTTGAATTGTGCAGCCGGTATTTATCACAGGGAGATGCGTGAGATATCCTATGAAACTGCGCTGCAGCTTTCAGAAAATGTCAGCGCCTCGTCTGCGTGACGAAGCGTTGCCGGGATCGGCTACGTTGAAGTTGGGTAACATTTTTAATCGTTATTAGTTTTTTTTATTCGTTGTTACACATGCTGCATAAAGCGCCGTGTCCATCTACCACACCCGTTACTCTTCATTAAATAATTCCCGAAGTGCCACCCAGGCCACCCGGAGTCATTCGTGACGTTTATTCTCCATCAGGCACTAAGCACATATTTTTTCAAATTGCTGAGTCATACAGTGTCCTACAAACATGGCTCGGATATTGACAGATTCTAGACAATCCCGTCTACTCAACTATAAAATGATATCTCTACTGGCAATATGTTGTGTAGGGATACAGCTAAAAATATAACAATTTCATGGGACCGAATTTTATTTCCTAGATATAAAGGCTAATATATAACATCTGTAAGTATTATCAAATTAAATTATGACAGATCTGAATAGCCCAGACTGTCCTGAAAAAAACAAGATATAGCATGAATGGTTAGCCGCAACAATGACCAAGATATGAGCTTCAAATTGAAGGTAGTAAAATTTCCCAATGCCGCATTTTCCCAGAAAGCCTTGTAACTCATCAAAAGATCTGTCGTAAAAAAAAAATTGGCGTTCGAAATCAGCGGTCAGAAAAACGTCTCTAATTTTTGTTTTCTACCAAAGTGGGAAAATTATTATTGGCTCACCAAAAACAGTGTTTTAATATGTTGACCAATCGTAAGTGTGATGAAATTGTACTCGTGTTTAGCAGCATTTCTTCACATAGCTGAGCTCGTCCCAAACCAGCTGAATCAGCTTCTTTCAGCAGAAGAAGCAGAAAAACTCTTTAATTCTGAAAAGAAAATATTTCAAGAAATTGAGGTTCTTCTAGTCGACCCACGTGCTCGACATAAACAACCAACCTGCACCTTTACAAACAATCGCTCCAAATTCCGTTAAAGGTTTTCGCAGCATGCATTTTTACCGCGAAGTCTTCAAACCAAAACTACGCTCAAATGAAAAACAGGTCAAATCTGAGAAAGTAGAAAGAAAACAAACTCTTAATAAGCGGACCTCGGGTTGTTAAAGTTTGTGTTCTTTTTATGTCAGAACTCTCAGAGTACGAACACGGTCCTTGCGGCCTGTGCATTGCAGGGCGTTGCTAAGCTCCATCGGCGCCGTTGCCAAGGCGGGTAGATGCTTGTTATTCCTCCACATCCTCGCAAGGCTCTCTCTCTCAGGATAAAACACAGGGGTCACGGCGCCATCCCGTCCCCGCCGACACAAACGGGGTTTTGGAGGAGTGACCCGCGGCCGTCGTTGGGGTCAACAGTCCGAGGACGAAGCCGCGAGCACTCGACGGAAACCTCTTCTGCCGGCTCCTCTCGTTACCGCGGCGGCGGCGGCCTCCGCTCGGCCGGCCGCGGAGAGGTGAAGTGAAATCAGCCTCCCGCGGTCGCCTCTCAGGCCGAGAGTCTGAGTGGAGGAGTCGTTGTAGTCGAGTGGAGCCACTCACGCCGCCCGTCCGGGTCATTAGCCTGAACAGCGGCCGCGAGCAGCACTTCAACCGCAGATTACCGGAGCTCTCCGGTCACCTCGGTTCCAAAATAGCACCGGTTCCTTTCATCTGTGCAGACTTTTAAGTCCGGCCTGTTAATGAGCGTGGAGTCCTGCCACATCCCAACGCAGCGGAGCTGAGCTGTTTGTGGTGAACGATTTCATTAGAATTTTATTAGAATATAAAAAAAAATAAAAATAAAAAAAATAATCCACTGCAGCATCTCTCTTCAGCAACAATGTCCCAATTACTGGGAATAATCCACAAAAATCACTTTGAACATTTTGACTACGTAGACTCTCCGTGAATTAAAAATAAACACATGAAGAGACCTGGACAACATGTGACATTTAAACCAAAAAAAAACAAAAAAATGCAGCAACTAATTAAAACTGCACATTACAATCTGTACAACTAATCTGACAGCATGTATGTGACAAAGTGTAAATACTGTACCAACCGTAGACTGTATATAAAAGTGGACGCAGCTGAAAAATGAGGCCATTAGCGATAGTTCCTTAAGCTGCAATACCACCGAGTGCCACTAGAGGTTGGCCCCAAAAAAACCTCCATCGACTCCCATTCAAATAGTCTCAAAATCCTCAGTCAATAACATTTCCCCGCGAGTTACCTCGGTGTTTTCAGCTAAAGTCGCTCCTTCTTGTTCGTTTTCTGGCCGTCCGTCTGAATAATCCCCCCCCCCAAAAAAAATCACAGGTTGAAATGCACTCAGCGTCACTGTTGCCTCAACAAACACAAATACACATTTTGTAGCGTGTAACCACAACTTCTTCTCACAGTACACGATGCGGTCGTGTTTAACTCGCTCTCTTCACGTCGCGTTTTCCCTTTGTGAGTAGCAGCAGAGCAAATCTCACTAACATGTTACACTGAATGTTTATTTCATAAAAAAAGAAGAAGAAGAAGAAGAAAACCCCAGACTGCTTCGAATGCACATTTCAGACACGGCCGAGTTACTCCAAAATATTCCGATCCAAAGAGCTGCCAAAACCCTCCGTCTCTATCCGTCATCGGCTTCTCTGCTCCTCTGAACCTTTTATTTGGAGAACAGGGCCTTTATATGCTCCCCGCACTTCAATGCGAGAGCTTTTGCCGTTCACACAGCGGCGGATGAATGGCGTCAGGCGACAGCGGAGGGGCGGTGCTGATCTGTTGACACGCCGAGGAAAAAAAAAAAGTAATCTCCATTTTGCTTCTTCAAACGTGTTGTATAATCAGAAGTTTAGTGAACGGCGCTGGTTTGAAGATCAGAGTAAAGAGTAAAGTTCTTCCAAATCATCTGTGTTTATTTTCTCTCGCTGTTTATGTATTTTTAGGCTGATCCGCTGAACAGCAACATAAATATGTTTGGTTTGTTTTACGCTCGATATTTTCCTGGAAGTAGTAAAACCATAGACTGTAAATCAAATTTAAAAAGTAGACGCAGTCTCCGTAAAAGTCTGAAAAGTAAAGCTGTTGCAGGAGTTTATCAAAGTGCGACGCCACCAGAGGCCGCTAGGGGCTGGCTCCTAAAAAAAAACTAAAAAAAACATGAGCTACAATAAACTCCAATTCAAAAAGTGTCATCTTCTCTCATGAAATACGAAGTCAATGAATGTTTTCCACAAGTCATTATGGAGTCACGAGCAAAACTCCCTTCTTCTGATCAGTGGTCTGGTCGTCCTTCTGAAAATAATTCCAGCATTAGCTAGATATTACGCCTCAAAGACAGCGATGTTTTGTTGGCGGCGTGCCTGGTTTGATTGACATGACTGGGGTGCAGTCAGATTCCAGATTCCCTTCAAAATACGGTCCCTTCTGATTTCCAAACAAAAAGATGATGACGGCCAAAATGCCAGTTCACCAACCAGAGTGATGCCGCAATGGGTCGCCTCTTCAACAACCTCCCCGACAGTGTACCCAATAATTCAAATTTAGTTTTCTTGAAAAAACATCATTTCCATCAAGAGATTGTTTTATATCGCCGTTGCTACAGTAAAACCAACAGCTCCATATTTATTTCCTCCCGATGCACGGTAAGTCTTTCGCACGTCCTTTTAAAAACACAGGCTTGTTTTATCGCTGCTGAAAATTCACGCCGGCGTGTTTCATTTAGCGTGTTCAGAGTCGGCGAGTCGGTTTATTCTCTCGAGCACCTCATAAATATCGGGGTAACCTCAGCGTGTTCGACGCGCTGCAAGCCCTCATTTTGCTCTCCGCTGTCAGTTGCTGCTGGCTGCTGACACATTTGTGTGTGTGTTGTTTTTGTTGTTTTGTTGTTTTTTTGTTGTTTCCAGGGGTCAGCCTGCTGCTGCCTCACGGAGCCGTGGATGAAAACATGTCCTGGGAGATGTACATGGTGATCAATCAGGGAGAGGCAAGGTGAGGCCAGAGTTTACACAAATATCCTTTTCGAGCCTGTCTGTCTATCCGTCCGTCAGCCCCCCCCCCCCCCCGGTCTCACCGTCGGCTAATTATTTACCGTCTTCCGCTACTTTAATTACAGCCGCCGCCTTTTAAGACCTTCGCTTCTCGAACGCTCGAAGTTACAAGTTCGATGCGCTCCGTCATCGGCGGCTTAATTAGTGCAGAATTAGATTCGAGCCCGCTGATGTCAAAGAAAATATGTTTCCTTACTTCCTATTGTCTGCGTTGAGTTGAGCTTAATGAGTCTTTTTTTTTTTTTTTTTTTATTAAAAATTATTTTTGTTTTTCTCATTCTGTCTTCCAAGTGCGACATAAAAAGATTTTCGGGCTCAAAGAGATCAATTCGAGGATTTATCGTATCTTGTGCTTCGACGCTGTAACGGGAAGAGCGGGACGTATCCGCTTCTTCCTTCCTTCGTGGGGTTTTCTTTCGCACATTTCACGCAAAGTGAGTCGCAGATTTTACACAAAACATCCGCCGCGCATGCATCACCTATTTTAAAATGATTCTGTCGGACACTGACCTTAAATTAATGAAGAAAAAAAAAAACGGACAAATAACAAACGTCACTCAAACAGCAGGAAATGGTGCCTTTTGTTGGGAACCATTAATTCCTGGTGTTTCCAGCTTATCGTAATCAAAACATGGAACATCGCCAGCCTTATCTTTTAATAAATACCTGTTTCAAAAGCGGCGGTGGCGGCCGCTGTAGCGTTAAAACGGGCCGCTTTCGATGCTGCCGTCGTCGGCGTTAATTCAAAGCGATCGTTGTAGCGGTGGGCAGCCGACGTCCAGAGGGCGGGCGGGCGGGCGTGTGCGTGCGCGACCCTGCCGGTAGCCATATCCACGTTTCAGTGTGTTTACCCCGAGGCTACGTGACAGATGGAGCCCGGAGAGCGCGGCGGCCTAAACCGTCCCCCCGGCCCCCCTATAGGAGTCCTCTAGGTGTCACGATGTGGCACGCACACGCACACACACACACACACACACACACACACACACACACACAGGTGGTTGTCTGGGCTTTTTGATGTCCCAGCTGCTGGCGGAGAAGCTGGAGTTCAAGCCGCGACGTCCCCGGCGGGGCGGGCTCGCGTCTCCGCAATCGAGTCCTTCATTTCAGCTAACTTGACTCGTCGGAAGCAAAGTCAAACCTCCAATCTCTTTTTCTGTCCCCCCCCTCCCCCGTCCCCCCCGCCACTCGGAGAGTCAATATGTAGTTATGTACTCCACTCGATGTCAACAACGCGGCGCTCTGGGAGAGAGAGAGAGTCCCGACCCGGGAAGCTTGTTTAAACGCTGATGAGCGCGGTGATGAATGGAGCGCGGCGGCGCTGACGAACGGGCGAGGACGCCTCCCGAGGGGGCCTTTCATCTCGGGCGGCGCGGCCCCCGCATTACGTATTCCCATCACTGCTTTCGGTAATGACCCTTTAGGATGGACTTAGCCTCTCTCTCTCTCTCTCTCTCCCCCGTTGAGGGGGGGGGGGGGGTTGAGAGAGAGAGAGGACGTTTGGACGCCCCCCCCCCCCCGCCGAGGGCCGCGAGGGTTTCCAGTTTTTTGGTGTTTCGTTTCCTCTGAAGTGTCACTGTTTATTCACACCGCTCCACTTGAACAAAGTCACAAAAAAGAAAAGAAAAGAAAAGAGGACCCCCCCTTCCTCCCCCCCCCTCCTCCTCCCCACCTCCTCCTCCCCACCTCCCCTCACCACCACCCACCAAAAAATGGCGCACATTAGCAAGGGAAAAAAACAAAAAAGGACAAGGGTGTTGGATCGCTGAAATAATACGATGCAAACAGCGGCGGGGAGAGCTGAGTTACGCCCGACGTTAAGAGTTCAATAAAACAACGACAACAACAAAAAAAACAGTCGCTCAATTTAAAAAAAAATTGTATTTTACTGACCTTAAAAAGCAGAAAGCGTCTTTTCTTCGTTTATCGACGGAGGTTACGACAGAGTTTGCAGGTGTACAGTAGTAAGCGTACAGCGTGTAATCCACCACGCTTTCGGAAATCTTTACAACACGGTCTACAGCGGTCTTCGTCTCCTTTTTTTTATTATTTTTTTGTTTTATTTCTACCCGCCAGCAATAAAGTGTCTGTTTTTTTTTTCCCACCTGTTTATTTTTGAAACACTGAAAAAAAATATTTCAAGTCTCTGAAATCTCAGTGTTCGGGGGGGGGGGGGGGGGTTTCGGCCACAACGGTGCTTTTCAAGCTCTTTTTTTTTTTTTCCTCGCTCTGTGTGAACCGAGAGCTGTTTACTGTCGACGGCCATATTTCTCCCCGTGGTCTGTTGTGCTTGTCATCTCGCCATCTGTCAATCACTTGTCTCACGTTCCTGGCGGGCCAGAGGACACGCAGAGAGCCGTATCCCCCCCCACCCCCTCCCGTTGCTGCGTCCGGGCCCCGATCCCTGTCCAATCTACTTCTCCACACCCTCGACGAATCCCATTAAAAGCTTCTTCTTTTTTTTTTCTTCTTTTTTTTCTAAAGATGTGTTCTTGAAGCTTTTTCAAAGGCTCATCTAAATCTTTTGAAGGCGCGGTTTTGCTTGGGTCAGACGTATTCCCTTTCGCCTCGAGTTTTTTTTTTTTTTTTAGAGCGCTTTGTGTTGTGAGATAAATCCCTTCAACCTATTGAGGCACAAACAGCTTTGTCCTCGAAGGAAAATAACTTTTAATGAAGAAACTCGTTTCCATTTGTTGTTGGGTTCTGTGAAGGAGGACCCAGTTGAGCGTTTTGGGACCTGGCATTGTATGTTGTTTACTGCTGCTCAGACGCTCCCGGTTACTTTTTTTTTTTTATTTCATAAATAAGAAGAGGAAACCTCTCAGAAATCACAAGGTGCCTTGTAGGAATCCGTTTTTATAGAGTTGGAGGGCTGAAACTGATAATCTATCATACGTGGCTGTCAGTCGAGGTGCACCAGTGCATTGGCTGTGACGTGGTTTCCCCGCTCGGATGCCCGGCGCCTCCGGTTTGGGCTTTAAGCCGTCGGCTCTCACGGTCCGTAGATCTCGCGGCGCAAGCTCCGTCTCGTTGGACGTCATCGCTCACGGTTCTCAGTCCCGAGCTCACAACTCCGGCGCCAAGGTGACATTTCACTTCAGAGGTAACGTTAAAGTCCGAGATCCATCTCGATCAGAAAAATGTCCGACTCCTCCGAAGGCAGGCGGGATTCAATGTCGACGGAGACGACGACATTGAATCCCGCCGGTTGTGCTCGGAGGGGCTGATGGGGTGTAACGCTGTTCTAGGTCGCCCGCTCATTACAGCAGTACTTATGTGAATAGATGAAATGTAATAGCCCGTAATGCCTGAGTTGAACTGGCTCAGTAGCAACTGTAATTTATGTTTTATGATTTATTCCAAACAGTCACTAACGTGGCTTTATTTCTAACTTCCCCCGTAAGTAAAGTAAGAAATATATTTTGTTTTATATTTCAGTTACAAGTTTCTCATTTGTTTTGAGGCGAAACCAAAAATGCCCCTCCTTTATGTGTTAGCTTTTCTTTTTTTTTTTTTTAATCTGGTAAAAGAAATAGATTAATTTATATTTAGGCGAATGTCAACATTTTGTAAATGTATATCTTGATATTTCGCGTCTCCTATTCTGTTGATGGCGTCATAAAAAAAAACTCACCAAAAGGTCTTATGTTGATTGTTAAGTCAGGCTTGACCTGTACTGCTAAAAAAAAAAAGCTAAGAAAGTGTGTTTTAAAAGGATTAAACTGGGCATTGACTTTCGGTTTGATCATCACTTATTCCATTTTCTGCTGAAGCAGCTCCATGACTCAGCGAAGCTACACACACACTATGTTTTCTAGTTTTGTTTTTTTATCAAAACAAGACGAACAGACGCCGGACGATGAATAATTGCCGGTGAGGCGTTCAGGTTCCTCTAAAGGCTCAATACCAACAACTACGAGCCCGATGAGGAGCAGAGACCATCGTGCATGCTGCAATATGTGAGAATATTTTCAGTGAGGATGGAAAAAGCCTCCAAAAACATCTACAAGACATTCTTCTTCCTGTCAATGGAAAAAAAAAATAAAAAATAAATGTTAACGGTAATATTTTACAAGTAGTAGTAATAAATACACAATTGGTTGTTCGACGTCAGCCTGCGCCCTCCGGTAACATGAACTCTCCGACATTTTATGTCACGTCCGATGTCGGATATGTTTGAAGGATCGGGAAAAAAAAAACAAACACACAGCAATGCATCAACTCGGCAAAAACGTGCCTTCGTCAGTATCGCACCAGTGCTTTCCCAGCGTTTATTCGGCGCCTTCGCTGAGGTTATTTTTGAGGTGTCTATAAAAGCGGCGCCAAAGGTCCCGGAGGTGAAGCGGTCGTTGAACGGTCGTTAGAACGGTGTTATAAATCGATTAGTGATTAAAAAGTTGTTGTTGGCGCTTTGCCGAGCTCCTTTTTATCCCCGGATCAAGTATTCGCTCCGACGACGCTTCGATCACCCGTGACGGACGCGTCGCGGCAAAGACTCGTAAAAAGGACGATGAAGTGAAATAGAAACGAAACCGCACGCGACGCTTCGCCTCCCGATGTCGCGTTTTGACGAATGCGTCCGCGGCGCCCGACGGTCAGGCGCTTTGTGCGTCGACTTCGAAAATGGACAAACGGACACCGCGGGAGAAACGGGTGGGAGGTGAAGCCAATGCAGCCGTTACTTAGGAAATGACTCACTCCTCATTGCTCACCTTAAAAATAACGCACCTCATCGAGAAGCTGGAGAAGCTCGCCGTATTAGAGCCCTTCATCCTGATGACAAGTGGAAGGGAACGGCTGGCCTCGGGGCGCTTCTTTGAGGTTTCGCTCGCCGGACTCCGGGGGGCACGCCGAGAGCTTCGAGGCTACTCGAGGAGCGAAGTAATCTGCTTCCCTTTTGCCTACGCTTTGCATTTCAAATGTGTGATCAGTGGCTCGGCCGCCGTCGGCCGAAGGCGACGGAGAGCCCCTCTCCGAGGGTCCGGTCAAGAGCCCGGGAGCTGTTGACATAACAGAAAAGAAAAAAATAAAGAAAAAAGCGGATTGCGCTCGGAGACATGAGGGGAAGAGGGTGAGGTGGTTGTGCAAAGAGAAACCAGAGAAAATAGGCGCCCAGGTCACATGTTGAGGCAGTAATTGGGTTTGGAGTGGATGTGTCTAGTCGGCGATTACTGGCCTCACCGACGGTTGATGAGCCTGGTTCTGTCGGAGTTTTTCCTTTCTCTCTGTCGGAGCTTATTGCCTCTTAAAGGGACTTTTTCTTTCCCTCCTATCTTCCGAAAAAAACCCACATTTTTAATTCTTCTGTATAACGTTGCAAAGTTCTGTTTTATTTATTTTTGTATTCTTCATTTAGAACTGCTACGTGATATAGCAGCGACATTCTTCAGTCATTGACAGTTTTTCAAAGTGATCCCTCTTTTTAACTCTACACAGTAAAATATGAATAAAATTAGAACACAGGGTGTTTTGTTATTTACAGGGAAAAAAACAAAAACTGTCTAGGTTGAAAAGTTCTGTTGTAAAAACTTTGTTAGGTGACTTGAAATAACCCGTTTTGTGAAATGGCGCTATATAAATAAAAAAAAATAAAAAGGGAATTTAGAGGAGAAGGTGTTCCAAGAGAAAGAAGCAGCCTTTTAATTCAGCTAAAGAACTTACATAACATATCTTTTTATGAGAAAAAAAAAAACAGTTTCCAGGAGGGTGGAGGCGGGCCGTCAAAAAGAAAATAAATAAAGTTTTGGAGTATCATTTTGGAGGCTGTTAAGACAATTAAGTCTGCATGAATCATTACATTGCGAGGAAAACAAGAAAAAGAAACAATCAGTTCAATCATACGCCGTTTAAAAAGGACGGCTTTTATCCAGAAGCAGCACAGCGAGAGCAGGCATTTGTAGAACGAGCCGGCTCGCTCTCAGTGGGTAACAGCCCCCTTCACCGCCGTGGTGTTGGTGGCGTGCTGCATCCTGCCAGCTGCTCAGCAACATGAGTCAACTTTCTGCTCTTTTTTTTTTTTTTTATTATTACAGAAAAGTAATGAGCAATCTGTGGCTTCCAGAGGATGAAATGACTTTGACAACGTGAAGGAAAATGAGAAGATGTCGAGTGTTTGGGGTTTTAGGTGGTTTTATTAGCTGTTGACAATTTGGAGGGGGGGGGAGTCATATTCATTGCAATGTGAAAGGACTTATAAATGTCTTGCATCTTAATTTTTCTCTTTTTAAACACCCATTCCCCACTTCACTGGTGAAATCCCAAGACGGCCAGGGATGCAAGTGATCCTCCGAGTTTGCCAAATTTCTGTGGGGGGGCCCTATAAATAAAATGATGACCCGACCTGTTCATTGTAAGCATCCACTCAAACGTTTGTGCGTAACAGTCTTCTTAGAAATCGGGGACTATTACCAACCTTTTGGTTTACCGGTCTTTTAGACTGAAAACATGAAAAGAAAATTGTTGGCACATTAAAGTTATCCATTATTTTATGTCCAGTTTCGAATTTTTTTGGGGGAGTACTAAATTAGTAATAATGCATTTAGTTGTTTTTTTTTTTAAATGTTTTCGGTATCTAAATTTCTGTAAAGAGCTCCACATGTCTCTCAAGTTGACTAAACGTAGACAGAAAATGTTTGCAGTACACGGACGCTGTTGAAGTCGAACTGTTGCGTAGCTGAAATCCAGCATCAGGCAAAAAATGGGATCACATTTTACTTTCAAAACTCCAGCAGCTACCGGTTTCCTGAGTTCCCAGACATTTACAGGGTGTAAACATGCCCCCATCCCAACTTTTTTTTAAAAGTGTTGCCGGCATCCTATTCAAAATGAGAATACATATTCTTTAATTTAAAAAAATGTCTTTGATTTAAAAATGTATTTATTTCATTTTATTTGCAAATCATAGAGTTCTCTTTAGATTTACAGTTTCCACAGCATCCCAACTTTTTTGGAAACATTTTTGTCGTTGAGGCGAACCTGACATCCGACAGCTTCAAATTTGTCGAAATCAATGTTCGCATTTGACATCAAGGGTTGATTTGCAACCGAAAAAGGAAATGATTACGATCATGATCTTGGGAACATCATGATCATATTAGATGGTGCTTCTTTCACAAAAATGTCCTCTAATCACAGACTAGGCAGTGATTCCTTTTGTTATCGTGGTTTAATCAGGCAAAAAAATGTTGGACATCATTTCCGGTAGAAGGGTGCTAAAGCAAGTACATCGGGAATAAAATCACATCCTATAGGATATATAGGATATAGTCCAAACTGCATTGACCAACTTTTAACCCTCATGTCAATTCTGCTGTTTGGGGGCTTCGCAGACCAACAAACTGAAAGACACATACATGACCCTTGTGGGCAATAAAAAAAAAAAATTTTAAAAGTGACTGTGGGAGCAAAACAAAGCAGATACGTCTCAATATCCATCACTGTCTACTGTGAGTTCCCAACGTCAAGTCTGGAGTCTTCCTTCCTTCTTTTCTTCATCACCGCTACCGCTATTAAATACAGGGGGAAAATAAAATGTAAATTCACCAATCACGCTACAAGTATTGTGAGAGCACTTCGATTGGCCAGCCCGGGGGCTTTTCCAGATGACGCTGCTTTGCATTCAGTTCAGCCAGGTTCAGCTTCTTTTTTTTTTTTTGCTGGATAAACAGAAGTCCGCTGCTTTGGGACTTCGCTACGCTGGTCTCATTGAAATGAATGAGGTTGGGCCCGCTTATAATCCTCACCACGACGCAAACACGACGGGCGGGAAAAATGACGGTCAGACTTACAAACATGACACGATATATATTTCTTTAACATTGTGTTGCGCTCCACCGTCGGCCCGCCGGTTTGAAGTCGTGTTGTAGAGCTCTGAACATTAAAGCTCATCCGAAGGGAGGAGATCTCAACACATCAGCCGTCTCATATCTCTGACCTGCGATGGCTGATTGGAGCTTAGACAGCTTTGTTTGAGGCGTTGCTCTCTCTCTCTCTCTCTCTCTCTCCGTCGTGATCCCGCCAGCCCTTTTTTTTTTTTTTTTCCTGCCTCCAAAAATCCCCACCGCCGCCACAATCCACCGGCGAGACCCGTTTGTTGTAAGCCGCTTTTAATGAGCACACTTCGACTCGCCGGTGACTTTTTCACCTGCGCTGGAACTAATTCCACCGGCGCGGCGCAGCTGTAGCGATAACTTCCCGACTCCGATGAGCCCAAAGACTCCACGCCACTCTCAAACCGCTGCGAGCACAAGCCCCGGGGGCATGTTAACTTTCGCGGCCCACCTCTTTCCGTGAAGCTCCTCTCATTAGTTTGTTGTTGGTTTTTTGGTTGGGTTTTTTTTTTTTCCACGAAGCCACCGGTCTCAAAGAGAAATGTGTTAAGCGCGCGTAACGGCTCCGAGACAATAAATAGAAAATGTTTAAATATGGAAAGCCGTGTGAAGATCGAAGCCTGGAGTCTCGACGCCGCTTTCAACACCAGGTGCAATGTGTCGGAGCCGTCTCACCTTTTTGTGTGTGTGTGTGTGTGTGTGTGTGTGTGTGTGTGTGTGTGTGTGTGTGTGTGTGTGTGTGTGTGTTTGAGTGTTTGAGAGTGTGAGCTAATCTAACGCCGGCGAGATTCAAAAATAAAAGAAGTTATTTAAGTGTTGTTTTGTTTTTTTGTTTTTTTTCCTGCCTTGCAGCAAAGCATTTAATTGCACACATGCTTAAAAAGTAGGAAAACAGCTGTGCGGGCGAGCTCACCGCAGTAAATGTGTATTTACGATGCGGCCTAAGTGGAAGCAACCATCAAAAGGCACAATTACAGGACATCTAACGGAGTCATTCTGCTGACGCCTCCACGTGTAAAACGCCGGCGCTATCGGTTCTCTGCAGGACTTCTTTTTTTTTTTTTTTTTTTTTTGTTTGACGCCGTGTTGCATTTACTAACCGTGTGTGTTTTCTTTTAGTGTCCAAACACTGGAAGGTTGTGAGATCCTCCTGGGCCCGGAGGTGACCTACGGTCCCCCCGGCCTCGACCTCTTCAGCCCGGTGGCCATCACCATCGCCCACTGCGCCGAGGTGGACGCCGAGAACTGGAACATCCAGCTGAAGAGGAAAACACCGGACAGCAAATGGGAGGTGAGGCCAACGCAAACACCTGTCGGGTCGCGGCCCGTCACGCTTCTCGGTTCGGGCTCAGCCGTTCGGCTGTTGTTTCTTTTTCCCTCGGTGGCTCTCTTCTTTTTTCTTTTCGTTGGTAAATGTCAGCAGGTTTGAAGGCGGGGTGGAAAAGGCAGCACTCTTCACGTTTGCGGTAAAATAAAAAAATAAAATAAAAAAAAACCTCAACCCTTGACCGTAAATCGTATTGAACTGCAGGTGCAACACTTGAAGAAGACAAGCGTAGAAATCAAAACGTCCAAAAAACTGCTGCGCTCTCCTGTCGCGATGTCTCCATCTGGCGTTGAAATGTTGACGTCTGAAATTAATACCGGTGGCTAATTAATTATATTTACGCAAATTACAGTCGTACGGAAATGAAACCAGTTTTCACCCGCTGACCGCTTTGTTTCACTCCAGATGAGCTGCCACAATTTTTGTGAGAGCATCTCTGGAGCGTAAAACACACTAACAGACAAGTTCCTTTATTTCTGGTCGAGTGTTGGAGGAGTTTTATGGTTTCAGAAACCTTTTGTTTTTTTCTAAAGATAACACAAAAAACAACAACAAGTAAAACTTTGTTTAACAACAGTTACTAAATCTACACCTCACATTACGATGGTGGAAAAAAATGTGTTGTTCATCGTTTGAATATTTTTTTGAAATAACATTTTTGCATCCGCAATGCCAGATAGGGAGACGTCGTGATGCTAACGTTGGTTTGCGATAACTGGATTCGGACTTGAATTGCGAGCGGAAACGGGCGGGACATTTTGACAGGAGCTCCAAAAAAACCACTCCAAAGGAAAGTTTCTGGTGGAGACCAAAACCAGAGCTAAAAGAGAGGGAATACAGTTGGCGTGCTTTCGTTGGTCCGAACGGACACACGGTTCCAAATAAATGTTTTTAATTCCAGAAACACGACTGGAAAATGAAAAAAAAAAAAAAAATGAAACGCTAAAGTTACTCCGCGTCATCAAAGCTTTTACAAGATTGGTAATATGTCGCTCCGTCTGTTGTTGTTTCGCGGTTTACGTGCGCGCAGGCGACCTTTCAAATGCCAAAGTCACCGTTCGCGGCGCGATCGCTGCAAAAGTTCGGTCACCACGGCGACCTTTGATCAACGCCCATCCGCGGTTCCTTTTTTCGGTACCGTCGCCACTTTGCTCGCCGGTGCTGGTAATCTTGTGGATCCTGTTTATTGATAGGGTTGTTTTTAGTTGTTGTTGTTGTTTTGTTTTTTTAATTTACAAAATTGCGTGATGATCTGGCCTCTAACGCGTAAACCCATCGGCATGCTAGCGGAGACCGCTCGCGCAGCTTATTTCCTGCCCGGCGGTGAGTCCAGCGGTGACCTCAACTCTCGCTGCCGTTCAGCGTCGTGACCGGTTGGTGTTTTACCTGGTTGTTGGCCTCGAGGTCGTTGGTACTCCGCCGTCCATTAGAGCAGAGCAGAGGCACTTTTTTTTTTTTTTTTTTTAAATGGATGTCGACGTCGCGCTCCTTGGACATTCGATCGCCCGCCTGGTTGTTGCCTCGGCTGTCTCCCTTTTCCGTTCGCCGACCTTCACGTGACGTTCGCTCGGCGCGTCGAAGAAGGCAGTCGGCGTGAAACGTGACCGGTGAGTTACGTGCGAAACCTTGAAAGACTGCCGAGGGCTTGTTTTTGCTTCGGCCGAGCTCGATCGATCCGACCTCGCGCTCTCCAGTTGGTCCGGAGGGGTAACACGGGTAACGCCGGCGGGAAGGAAAATAAAGAAACAATTACGGCGCGTAATGGCCGGGAAGATGCATGGCTGCTGTCAGTCAGTTGGTGGAGGGGGTGGGGGGGTTGACTAGCGGGGAGGTGTTGTCGGTGGTGGTGGTGGTGGTGGTGGTGGTGGGGTTACAACAGGGGGCAGTTAGACAAGGCAAGTATTGATTAGTAGATCAGGAAACGACACGGCGCGGTGAATTTAGACGCGAAGCAATCAGGAGGAGAATCACGGAGATTGTTTCTCTGCTGACCACGACTCTCCGTTTTGCCTCCGCACAACACACACACACACACACACACACACACACACACACACACATTGAACACACACATCGACTCACAGCCGAGCGGTGCAAACACTCACCCGATATTTTTGCGTTTCATGTTATCTCCGCTCCGATGCTCTGTAAGTGGACGCATTGTATTTTCCCAAGCTCTTTGTGTGTGTGTTTTTCATTCCAGCAGTGTCAGCCTTTTATTTTATATATTTTTTTTCTTTCTTTCTTCTTCTTCTTCTTCCCCTCCAGCGAAGAAGATTGTTTTGTGTGTTGTTGTTTTTTTTTTGGTTTTTTTTTTTACCGGTCTGGATGAAGTCCCGAGAGCTTAATCTCAAACCCAAAAGGCATCACAAGCCCCCGATCGCTGTCGTCACTTTGCATTATTTGCTTGTGTTTTTTTTTGTTTTTTGTTTTTTTTGAGCGAGCAACCGGCGAAATGATAACAAGACGTGTGGGGGAGGCGGAGGGTGGAGGGGGGGGTAATGAAGAGAATATTCAGTCAGGCGGGAATGTAAATGTAAAGCTGACGTAAAGTTTTGGCAAGCTGAGCATGGGTCAGAATAATGAATAGCGCAGGTTTGCCCCCCGGCTGTTGTGGTTGTCAGCGCTTAAAAGAGCTTGTTATTTAAGGCCGGATTTGCCTGCTCTCCGCATTGTCTGCTTTTGTCCTGAATAATGTTTTTCTAAGCTGCCATAAAGAATATTCAAGAGCTGTTGCGGCACCCTCCGCACGCACACCTCAAAGCAAAGATGCAACACAATGAACCGTCATCCGCACAATCTCACGGTAGTTTCTCTCGAGAGGGTGTTCAGAAAGTTTACAGGTTTGTTTGTAGTCAAGGTATAAAGCTTCAGTTAAAAGTCCGGCTGCCGGGTCTGAAAAATTAGGCCGATGCAAAAGTGGGCTTAACCTGCGATACCACCGAGGGCCACTAGAGGCTCCAAAAAAGGCCTGCGGCTCCATACACTCCCATTCAAATTCTCTCATTAAATTCGTACTCAATGAATTTCTTTCTACAAGTTATCTCGGTGTTGTTAGCTAAAGTCGCTCCTTCTTATTCGTTTTCTGGCGGTCCGTCTAAAAATAATCCCGTCATTCATTCGAAAATCTTCTTCAAGAAGAGCTGTTTTTGGGGGCGTGTCTGTTTGATCGACAGGCCTGTGCTGCAGTCAGGTCACAGCTATCGGTGGGCGGGACGCGGTATCGTCGGGTTTCCAATCAGATTGTGTGCCCACCCCAGCTCGTCCAAATACGGTCACTTCCTGCTCCGAACCGCTCCGAACCGGCGAAGATGGCGCCGGCCAAAATCCGAACTCGAGGCTTCATTAACGGCCGTTCAACAAACCGACGGGCGACGTCGCTGTTGGTTGCCTCTTTGCGAAATAGCTCTACGAAACCAAACTATTAAAACACCGCCGCAGTTCATTTAGTTTACAAATGACCCAAATACGGCATGTATAGCAATTACATGTCCACGACCGAGCGACGTTACAACCCACAGCGTCCCGTTGTCTTCTCTTCGTAAGAGCTTGACGCCATAAATCCGAACCGTCAGGATCTTTTTTTTTAGGGCGTAGCAAGAAAACGAATCGGAGACGAGCCTTTTTTTCATATTATTGTTGGTGCAACCGACCACACAGCAACACTATCTTCCCTTACGTCACGGCTTTATCATTTAATCCAGTTAGTTTAAAGTAGAAGTTTGGAGGAAAGTCTCAACTTCCTCCGTATTTCCCCGTCTCTGGATGCCGCCGTGCCGGCCTCATCGATCACCATCCGGTCCGAAAAAAGCTCCGAGCGCGCCGTCAGCTTTTTGATGTTGTCGGGATACTGAATCCAGACGTACCTATCTAATATCCACAAAACGTCACATTAGACCCTTCTTACATCCGTCTACAGCCCACGACGGTAAATGCAGAGTTCACTCGGAGTGTAACGGTTCCTCAATATTCCAGGAAACGGTTGTTGTTCTTTTTTTTTTTTTCCGACAGGCCGGCGCGATCTAAAACCGGTCACCCGAATCAGCCTGAAAAGGGCCTTTTTTCTCTGAGGTCAACACGCAGATGGAAATTACACATAAACGGAAACCAAAGATTACAGAAACCGATCCCGGGTTGACCTCTCTTACCCCATTTGTTCCGTCTTCTTCCGCGTCCGTCTTTACGAGCCTCTCGCTCTTCGGAAAGCCACCTGATGCCGCCGCAGATGAGGAACCGCGCCGGCTCGCTTTGGGTCACTCGAGGAGATTTATGTCGCTCTTGAAGGGACTCTTTTACTACCGTTCTTGTTTGCTTGCAGAAGTGCCGCCGCTCTCCATCGGTTTTGATTTTTCTTCGACTCTCCCGCCTCCGCGTTCAGGCTCGTGTTTACCTAACCTTGCCCTTTTTTTTTTCTTCTTCTTTTTTATAAGCGTTCTGCGTTTGCTATTGTGTGACAAAAAAAAAAAAAAAAAAAAAGAGGAAAAGATTTCTTTTCAGCGTAAGAGGCCAATTTCTCCGGATCTTTCTAAAGTGTTTCCGAGCGAGAGAGGGGAAAAGAGTGCGGCGGGGAATATGAATGAATACGAGATTTCATGTCGCTTTGAGGTTTCGCTCCAATATTAAAAGGAAATAATGACTTACCGGCTGAGGGTCTAACCTAAGGAGAGAGAGAGAGAGAGAGAGAGAGAGGAAGAGAATGGCTGGGAGATGCGTAACACCTGCGAATGCACGGTGCCATTAAAATACCCTCATTTTCAGCTGTCATTAAAATGCGCATGACTCGCAGAAGACTCCTCGGCACTTCACGGCCACAGCGCCGTATTATTCAAAGCCGTATTGCGCTGTGTTAAGCTGTGCTTATGAGGATGCAGGGGAGCATGGGTTGATGATTCGCGAATTCACCGAACCTGAATAGTGCAATAGCGCTCGCTCTGGTTGTTGCGCGTCGAAAGGACGAGGACGGCGTCAAACCCCGCGAAAAGTCCAGAAAGAACATGAGTGTGTCAGCAGGTCTCTCCGAGTACCCTGAATCTTCATCGCTGGCCGAATCAGGAACTCCTTTTCGTTGGTTGTCGTCCTGTGAGATGCAGGAGAGTCTAAGGCGGAGGTGCATAAAGGATTCTGTTGCTTCCGATGTCCGTTGTGACCGTCGATTCACAAATGACAAAAACTAATCGCTGAAAAAGAAGGAGACGTCTTTGAAGTGCAGCGCTCGCCCGGCAACTTTCTGCTTGCGTTCGTATTCAGTAACCCGGCGCACATTCACGGACACGGTGCCAACGAGAACCGCCAATAGCCGATGTAGTATACTTTCATGCGAAGTTGTAATCGGATGTGTTTCACAAAATGTCAAACAGTTTTTTTTTTCTAAATGGTAATTTCCACACACACAAAAAAAGAAGCAAAACACTAAAGCAAGCAGCACGTTTGATGGGGTAGTACTTTCCACGTTGTTGCGACACAATTGCGGGTACATGTTACAAAATGACAAAAGCATGCGGTTATGCGGCTGATGAAAGCAGCATGTGGAGATTTTCGCTGCCTTGTAAAGCGCGATAAGGTGACTTTTAATTGGCGTGTTGCCGATTAACTGGTGATTATTTGTGGGAGGAATAATTCCTGCTCCGCGGGGCTGTGTTTTAGCACGTTGTTTGCTCTCGCAGCTCCTCATTAAATCGTACAATCACGTGGATTTCATTGATCCTGACTGCTCGCTAATTTTAGGGATCGCGGGACGCTGCGTGACAATGTTGTGAGACGCTTCGGAAAATCGCAAGATATCAGAAGGTGAATACGGCGGCGCCCGTTGCCTCCTTCATTCTTCTCATGCAGGTGAAGCTCGCCTCCTGGCGTGGAAGTAGATCGTTACAAATGTTTGCTGGTCATAAATTATGCTGTATGTCATTGGAAAGGAAAAGTATGGTAAAGTAAGGGAAGGTAAAGGAATGGAAAGTTAAGGGAAGGAAACAAAAGGAAATCCAAGGACAGGAAAGGAAACATAATTCAAGGAAAGGAAAATGAAGGCAAAGAAAGGAAATCCAAGGAAAGGAAAGGAAAGGAAAAGAAAAGATAGGAAAGGGCACCAAAGGAAAGAAAAGGATTCCCTCATTCCAGCTGTAAATGATAAAGTGCTTTCCAGCTGCTGTTGCCGCCATAAACACCATAAATAAAACAGTCCGTATTGTTTATAATGAGTATTTTGTGTTCTGCTGTGTACTAACGCCATCACTCATGTCGGAAATGGTTTTCTCTACATTTCTCCGGAGACCGCTAACAACCTGGGTGGCTTTTCTTTTCTTTTCTTTTCTTTTTTTTTTTTTCTTCATCTGTGATTCAAAACCTGTGTTACGTCGCTCCCGTCATTATTCAGCAGCAGTGGACCACGATCCATAATCCATAATCCATTCCACTGTATACATTTGCCCCATTTTTTTTCTGGTCATGATATGTCTGCGGCTCTCGGCATGAATATTTAGCTCTTCCGTGGACTTGAGCAGCCCGGCGTTATCTCGGCTGAAGGGTTCCTCCGCCGCCCGAAAACGCCTCGAAACAAGCGCGCGACATAAAGTCTGATTTATTTCTGATTTCCGCGACGGACTTGAAATGATTAATAAAGGCATCCCGAAGAGTTGCGGTGATTTTACAGACACGGGGAAGAGCTGTGAATTGCGTTGAATATAAGAGAGTCGGGAGAATAGAAAAACATAAACCATCAGCGTCATACACAAGAACGTACCGCACAGTAATGAGTTTTCCTCAGAAAATGGGCAGTAGTCAACCTGCTTATGCTGGAGAGTAAATAGTCTTCTGTCTATGACTCAGTAAACACTGACGTTATTGAACTTTCTCAACCAAAATATGACGCAACAGAAATGAAGGCCAATCCTTCGGGAAACGTTTGATGAAAAATAAGTTTTAACATCAGTTGTGGCCTGATGGGGACCTCCAGCGTGGAAAGGGTTAATCCCAAAAAAACACTCAAATTTAAAATTGATTTCAGCTAAAATGAATCCAGCGGTTAGGCATAACGATATTTTTAAACAGATGTTCTCTGTGTTGTGATCTCGGAAACACGCGTCCGGGAGACGACGTGTGAAAAGCCGTGAACTTCTACTTCCCCGGTCAATGGGCTTTTTCCCCCCACAACATTCACGATGGGACACCTGAAGCCGTTTTTACTGTTGAACTCATTTTACATTTTACATCAGTTTTATTTTCCCCCCTCATTTTCCTCTAAGCAGTAAACCTTAACATTAGTCAGATGATTGACATCGGACAGCTTTCGAAGGTTGAACCAATCTTTCTTTGTAATTTGACTGTCTAATGCTTTTGTTCCGCAAGTTTCTCCTCCATAACACATAATAAAAGAATGTACCCGAGTCTTAAAAAAATATATAAAAAAATCCTCAACAATAAGCGCTTCACAATCATTCATGAAAACTCTTTCTGTAATCGATGACCTTCGTGAGAAACCTAACGAGAAAGCGAATAAAAAAACAAATAAAAAAACAACAACATTGCGTTCCGCGCAGTCGAGACGAAAGTTGAAGAGAGAGACGCTCGCCTCACGTCCGGCCTCTGTTGTTTTGTTCCAGGAAATGATGTCCGTGGAGGAGGAGTCCACTTCCTGTTACTGCCTGATGGACTCCACCAGCTGCCACCTGCTGCTGGACCAGCCGGGCTCGTACGCCCTGGTGGGCGAGCCCCTGACGCAGGCTGCTGTCAAGAGGCTGAAGCTGGCCGTGTTCGGGAGTATGGAGGCCGGCTCCGCCAGCTACAGCCTGCGGGTCTACTGCGTGGACGACACGCCGCACGCCTTTCAGGTGAGCGGCGGGGCGGTCGAGGTGCTCGGCTCCATGTTTTGGCCCCTCTTTTGTTTATATCCAGCGAAGGTCGAGTTGAGCCGTGATTGTTTTTTTTTTTTTTTAAGTTTTACGACGTTTCGTTTCTTCATAACGAGCACGTGGTCGGTAATAACAGGCTCGACTAGGCTTCGGCTTCCTTGTGCCGAGTCTGAGGTTATAAGCTGCTAATTCCCCGAGCAAAGGTAATTTAATGCCGGGTCGGTCGGTGTAATAAGAAACGGCCGCTGAGGTGGAACCTTCGCTCCGTATAGACTCGTTTCCGTGGCCAAGAATTCTGACTCATTTTTCTTGATTTTTTTTTTCTTTTCTTCTCGTTTTTTGTTTTGTTTTACATGTACAGCGAAGAGCTATTCTTCACATTTTGCAGCAGAAGAATGTGTGAACTAATTATTCATATTGTCCCTTTGACATGATTCACACGGACTTAAAGCGACGCCGATCAATACTTTTACTTAAAAGTTATGGATCGCGTGTAATTTGAAAAGGTATGCTCACTGATCACCCAAATGTACCGGACCATTTTTCCTTTGGCTCCTCGTAGCGTTTTAACTCCTTTTAGCTTGGTTTTTGGGGCGTTTTGAATAGTTTTCAACTTTACTGTTTTTGGTCATTCTCAGGAGGCATGAAGTTGTTTTAAACAACAACAAAAATTTTTTTTTTTAAAAAGGCCTGATAACCGCACTGAATGTTACTTACCAAGAACCTAAAGGGAGATGAAGTTAGCGACTAGAAAGTGAAGATAGTAGAGCATTTAGCAGCTTGAGACCGATCATTTCTTCAACAGCTGGTGGAGACCAAAAACAGAGCAAAATAAAAATGATGCGTTTTCTGACATAAAATTGACTCAATTGGTTTTTGATACCAGCTACTTACCTTCTTCGTTCTCCGCTGCGGATAGCAACCCCTTAAAAACGGCGCCGTTAATATACCAACGCCCAAAAAAAATAGCACCAGGTACTAACCGCAATTTGTAGCGCGGTGGAAAAGAGGCTCGAGCGAGCGTTTACAGCCCATTGCACTCTCCGCGTGTGGTCGAATGCTCGTCCAGATTTAAAAGATCAGTTCGTTGAAAGGTCGAGAAAACTTATTATTTTTTTTTTTTTTTTTTTATGTCCGTCACCGGATACGTTCCCTCGAACGCGTCGATCCTCACAGATTCAGAGAGGCTCATCCACGTGTCACACGACGACCTCGTGTATTTTTTACGCTTCAAGTCTCTTTTTTTTTTTTCTTCCTCTGCTGCGCTCAGTGAAGCGTAATCTCCACAGCCAGCTGTTTGAGTCGCACAAATCTCCTGCTATTTATACGTTCCGACTAGTTTTCAGATTTTCTGGGTTTCACTTTCGAATCGATAAAAATCAACAAATCCGCACGTAGTTATGAACGCCGACGCCTTCCCGTTCGGCCGACTCGTATCCGATGAATTCCCGCCGTCGGACGGACTCTCCCCCCAGCGCCTCGATGCTGCCGGGCCAGAGGCCGAACGAGAGGTCGGACTCGGGTTGAATTGAACCGATCGAACGTTTCGGTAGAGCTTGCGTGAGTCGGCGTTATCGGACCGAGACCAAACTCAGTTTTCTTTTATTTGATTGAGTTTTTGAGATATCTGGCTCTGAAATGGAATGGGGAATGGATTTTTTTTTTTTATTGGTGGCTCCTCCGGTATTTAAAATCACATTTTCAGAAATTCAATTGCAGCAATTATTATTTATTTAATGCTGTATCCATTTGGATAATCTACCGACGGCAAGAGATTTTTTTTTTTTAGGTCGTGTTTTTTTCAGCAGAAAATAGATCCAATGAAAATCCAATGAGTTGCCAGAATAACTATGTTCTCCATAAATATGGATTGTATTTCCCAATACTGCCATCAACGGAGCGCCGCCGCCGCGAGCCTCGTGACTGACTCCCGACCGCCTTTCCCTGTCATGACGCAGCCGTCAGCGGCAGCTGGCTTTAAAACGCATTCTGGATTTGCTTTACGAATTCCCAGCCTGCCGAGCAGATGCCGGAGTTTTTTTTTTTGGGGTGGGGGGGTTTAGCGCGTCCCTCGGGCTCTTTGTCTGTTAGCACCACCGCCGCTGTGTGTGTGTGTGTGTGTGTGTGTGTGTGTGTGTGTGTGTGTGTGTGTGTGTGTGTGTGTGTGTGTGTGTGTGTGTGTCTTTCCGAGCTCCGGCACAAAGTCAATCACAGACCGGATTCTGGATCAACAGGACGCCTGGTGCAACACAAACACTGGTGCGAGGGAAGATATTTGTTCCTCAGCTGGGAGTAAGAGAGGCTTCGGATTGGATTTTTCTGCTACAGAAACGCCTCATTTTCCAAATATAAACACTCACTTCCAAGTCTTTATTTTCCCGTGTCACCTGCGACACCGGAGACAAAAAAAAAGGTGGCGTGTTATTTGCTCCGGCAGAAATAATTCCCCTCCACTAGTAAGTCCATTTCCAAGGTCGCAGCTTTCCGCGCGGTGCCGGAGAGACGGCGGATACGAGCTCAAACCTGCAAATACCACCCGCATTAATATTCTGCCGGCACCTCAACCTTCGGCAAAGGATCGCTCCCGAATGACATCATCATCAACTGGAAATAATGCGTTTTTTTTTTTTTTTTTTCATTTCAATGGTGAATACAGTGCTGTTTTATTATTATTTTTTTTATCATCACAGTCATTCGTGACTCCAGGATTTGTCTCATTTTTGGTCGCCGGTTTGTTCGGAAATGTAATTTCTCTTTAAAACGTGTCAAACAAGCTGCCGACGAGTGGCGTTCAGAATTGCCTGAAATGAGTGAACCGCACGTGTCATATTCAAGCGGTCAGTTTTTACAAAAGAGAATTGCAAGTACTACCCACACTGTCTTACCCCAAAAAAAAAAAAAAACAAAAGGTGCCAGCGAGAGAAAATGATCTCATTTTGAAGGTTGCACGTTTCATCGCATCATTTCACAAAACTGTACGAAAGGAAAAAAAAACTTAAAAAAGACAGAAATAAAAGTGAAGATTAAATTCCTTCATTTTATACCTCAGATTTCATTATTTATGTCTGTTTGTTTTTTTTTTTGGGGGGGGGGGGTCAGTAAAATAGTTTTAACACTTAAAAACCTTGATGAGCAAAAAAAAAACTGAATCAGAGTCCATTAATGTCTCAATTAAACGCAACAGATTGGACTGAAAACGATCTTTTCTTTGGCAAAATCTCAGCGTAAAGGAAATCAAGTCTCACGTACGCGAACTAAATAACTTCCATTTGAAGTCTCCTGGTTGGATTCTTGCTTGAAAAAAGGAATTTTGGATGTTCCGACTTTAACTTCTCTTTTTTTTTTTTTTTTGGCGTCACAACGTGATCTCAAGACGCCTCAAAAATCGCGGCGTGTCGGGTTGACCGTCGTCGGCGATTCCACGGGGAACGGCTTTCCATCCTGGCGGTCTCGTACGGCTTCGGATCAGTTTCGAACGATGTCGTCACACGTCCGAGCTGCAGCCGCATACGCTGCAACGTAAAGCGTTGTCCGGTCGCTCACCGTGCACCAAAATAAAAAAATAAAATAAAAACATTACCGGCCTTCAAAAAGAGAAAGAGACCGTTGTTGGTTTTTTTTTCCTCATCTCTCCTTTTTATTTGTTTTTCTTTCTTTCTTTCTTTCTTTCTTTCTTTCTTTCTTTCTTTCTTTCTTTCTTTCTTCCTTCCTTCCTTCCTTCCTTCCTTCCTTCCTTCCTTCGCTCCTCAGGGAGTGGTGGCCGCGGAGAGGACCCGAGGCGGTCGGCTCCTCGAGGAGCCAAAGACGTTGCCTTTCCGAGCGAACACCTTCAGCCTGCAGGTGTCCATCCAGGACGTCCCCCAGTTCCTGTGGAGCATTAAACCCTTTACCACATGTCAGGTAACCGCGGCGACGACCGACAATGCCACAAACGAGAACACACAGCGGATACTACAGCCTCTCTCTCTCTCTCTCTCTATATATATATATATATATATATATATGTGTGTGTGTGTTTGTAGTTTGTAGGTGCTAATTTGCAAGATGCTGTTTTTTTTGGTTGTTCCTCGGAGCCAAAGCGGATCAATCGAACGGTGTGAAGAGAGCCGGGATGTGTTTGCGCTTGTTTTTCTGTTAATTAAGCGTGACATCCTCTGATTGGCTCCGACTTGTACTTCACTGCACTTTTACTCTTCCAACCTCCGGTGCAACACGGCCGTATGTCAAGGAGGATCTTTAAGGCGCCCCGTTGTTTCCGTCTCCGATCCTTTTCTTGTCCCTTCTCCTCCTCCTCCCCTTCGCTGCGTTACAGTACAGTTAGACCGCGAGCTTCGCCGGTAACGGGATTTGTATTCGTAAACCTCATCGGGACTCTTTTCGCCAGTTATTTTCACCCCATAAATATATGAAGCTACGGAAACGAATCGATTTCGTAGATTATAACGGATATTTAAAAACTCGTGTCTCCCCGTCCCTACGTCGAAGCGCACGTTTTTTGTTGTTGTTGTTGTTGTTGTTGTTGTTTTTTTCAAGCGTGTGTTCACATTGCTGTCTCTGATGTGCCTCTTCTTTTATCTTTTTTTTTTATTTTTTTACCTTCTGCCTTCCTTCAGGAATTCTCCTTCCCCCAAGTGTGGTGCAGCAACCAGCAGCCTCTGCACTGTGCCTTCTCTCTGGAGAGATACAGCCCCGCCACCGCCCAGCTCTCCTGCAAGATCAGCGTGCGCCAGGTCAAAGGTCACGAGCAGATTCTGCAGGTCTACACGGCCGTGGCCGAGGTGAGGCTGCCGGCAGCTGCGGGAGGGTGGTGGGGTGGTGGTGGTGGTGTCGTCGTCTCACTCCCCCTCCTCCCCCCGCCACCCCTACTCACCCTTTATGTAACCTTCCAGGAGCGTGTCCACTGACAGCAGGGGCCAGCTCTCCTGAGCTCGCGCTGCGTTATTAATAGAGCGAGGAGGACGCTCCTCTTTCCTGTCTTTTTTTTTTCGGTGCTTTTTTTTTTTCGCAGATTGGTGCTAAACGTGGTTGGTGCTATGACGTGCAGCTGTTCGCCCACGCGTATGTGTGTTGGTTTCTTTTTAACCTTTACTCAGCCTTCTGCTAGTAGCGTACTGCAGTACTGTTATACTACGTAGTATTACTCACAGTATCCCATCTCGTCGCTGCGCCAGCAAGTCCAAATCTGTTTCCCGGATCGGCGTCCGAGGGCGGGATCGAACCCGCAACCTTCCGCGGCGCCGAGCCGAGCCCGTCTTCCCTCGAGCAAGGAGGACGCTCCTTTTTTCATTCTTTTTTTTTTGTTGTATTTTTTGTCCTTTTTCACAGATTGGTGCTGAACATCGACGACACGACGTCCAGCCGTTCGCCGCGGCTATGTCTTTTTATTTTTTATTTCTTTTACTTAATTCGTCCGGGGAGACGCGTGTTTCCAGCAAATAGCCCCCACCGACGCCACCCGAGAGCGGCTCCCGGTTGAGACAACGGTCTTCTGTCAGCCGCTGAGCAGCTCCACCGGAGCAGCGAGGAGTTTTTGCCAAAATTCGCCCTCCGAGAGCACCTTGACATTCGTCGTCGAGGAGGAAGAGAGTGTCGCTCGTTGATTTTTAACCCCGACTGCTGTTTTTATCCGCACCCGGTCGTGAACACGCTCGTCCCCACGTCAAGGCCACTGCGACGCTATTTAAACTCACCGTCAGACACGGGTGAAATACTATTTACAACTACTTTTTTTTTTTTTTTACTGTTTGATTAAAGTCCCTCCTCGATGATTAGTCGGGCTTCGTCTGACGGAAATAAAAAAAAATGAGTTCACGCTTCTGAAACCATGATTTTTTTTTTTTATTTTTACGTTGTTGGTCACCGGATTGGATCGATATCTCGTACACCAGCGAAGCGCTTTCATAGCTGCTTATTCCCTCAAGCGTGAGACCGTTAATCGAGCTTCCGTCCGAATTGAGCTCGATTGTTATTTTTATTTTTTTCTCACGAGTTGGACGTGAGGAGTTGGGCACGTCGAGATAAAACAGTCGGCGGCGCTGATTATCCGGTCGGGTTCCATTAAACGCAAATGGAAGACGAGGAAAACGATGGAAAGACGGACTCGGGGTGGAGGGCGGAGGGTCATAATCAAGTCATTAATTGATTGTAGACCAACCCCACCCTCTCCATCTGACTGTTCCCGTTTCTGTTCTTTTTTTTTTCCTTCCCAGACCGAAAAGGAGTCGGTTCCATTTTTTATGCAGACAGACTGCACCGTCACGTCCCAGACGGGGCCCAAGGCCTTCAAAATCCCCCTGTCCATCCGCCAGAGGATCTGCGCCACCTTCGACACTGCCAACGCCAAGGGCAAGGACTGGCAGCTCTTAGCCCAGAAACTCCACTTAGATCGGTGAGTGTGTGATGTGCATCCTCTCTGAGATGTGATGTGTGTGTGTGTGTGTGTGTGTGTGTGTGTGTGTGTGTGTGTGTGTGTGTGTGTGTGTGTGTGTGTGTGTGTGTGTGTGTGTGTGTTTTCGGCCTCGAACACTGGCCGACAAGAACGACGACGCTCCCTGCGACGGTCGACGACCTCCTAAAATGTGGCTGGCTGGACTCTTAAAAAAAAAAAAAAAAAAAAGAAGAAGCTTTTCGTCTTTCCGACTAATCGTGTAACCTTGGCGACACATAGGCGACTGCGCGTTGTCTGTCGGACGCTGTGAAAACATCATGCGCCCGCTGCGGGGTTCGTTCTCACCTCATTATCCAATTTCCTTTTTTTTTTTTTTTTTTTTTTTAAAAACAAAAAATAGAAAAAGAGATCAACCGGCGTGATACGGAAATGTTGATTCTGCCCTTCTGGTGAAGCTGCGATCGCTTTCTTGTCACCTGATTGTTCCTCCCATCGAATGCAAATATGCATTTACGATGCAGGTATTTGTTTTGTAATTTATGTTTTTTTGAACTCGGCCCAGTTGTTGCGTCTGCTCGGTTTGTGGCGGGTGTAATCTCCCGTTAAGTGCCTGATTCATGAGACGCCGGTATCTAAGAGTCCGCCGGGATTCCAAATTATCCAGATAAGCTTTCGCTCTCCAAGTCGGTGGCGGCTTTGAACCGAGCCTGATGTGACCAAATGGCTGCGGCCTTTCATGATGCTGCTCGCTGTTATTTCTCTGGCGAGGCAGCAGCAGTGAAACACTGCCCCCCGCTGGACTCACCCCGAAGTGATCCGTGGAAACGCAGGGCAACTGTATATTGGCATGGCAACAAGCTCCTCTTCCTTCACTCCGGCAGTAACCTGAGAATGAAATCCAAAACCAAAAACTCCATATTGCCTGTAATTACTCCTCAATTGCGATGCTAATTTATTCCTGATTGTATTTTTTTTTAATAGTCCTGTAAGGTTATACTTTTATTTGATTTTTTAATTTTTTTTCTTGCTCGATGTTAAAAAGCAGATGGTTGTGCTTGCTGCGCCGTGAGGCTCCGTTTAGTTCAATTAATTTACAGTCACGGAAATAATAAGTGGATTTTCTGAACCCATATGGGCTCCGTGGTTTTTGATTTTCTGGCTGAAACGTTGGAGTGTTGTGGACCATGTTGGTAATACATTTTTGATTCGCTGTAACACATCATCTAACGAGGCATACATCACACGTGTGATCGCAACACCTGATTATTTTCTATTTATCTATATTATATCTGGGTTTTTTTTTCCTCTCAGAGCTACTTTGACAAAATGAAAGTGTCCGAGAGCTACTCGTGTTTATTAACAATATTACTCGCATAGCTGAGCTCCACCCAAACCAGCTGAGTCAGCTTATTTTATGTCAACGACAACAAATTGATACTCAACACGCATTTTCTAGCTTCGATTCAACAGCATGTGCAGGTTTCTTTTTTTCTGCCTGCATTTCTTTATGATTTCAGTCGATGAAGTTAGTCACATCTGTCAAAGACAACAAAAACAACGTTTATTTACTCACTCGTGTACATTTTTCTGTCTGTCCGCGTACCATCCTAAAAAAAAAAAAAGTAACTTCCCTTTTGTCCGCTTAACACGCCGAGCGTTACGCATTCGATCTTTTCTTTCTTTTCAATTTGGAAAAGTCGCAGCATTCAGCCGACCGAACGCTCTTTTCTGTTGCAGTCCGGCCGTAAATATCGCATTAATGTTGTTTACTTATAATACACGAGCAGCCGTTTTCTTTCCGGCTCGGCGTGAGAGTCTCTCGCTGTGTTTACGTCCTCTGATCTCTGTGTTTCCCGAAGGGGAGGAGTTTGTGGGGAGGGAGGGGGAGGGGGGCGATCGTGTCCTTCTTTTATTCGATTGTGTCAATTCCTTCGGAAAGATTAAAAACTAAATCGATAAAAGAAATACAGAAATGGATCACCAAAATACACCTGGCCGGCCCACGCGAAGTAAGTCCACATTCTTGCCAGCGACTTGTTGGAGACTCCCGTTGTAGAGGGTTGTTTTTTTTCCATCTGATCGTTAAAATGTTTAAAAAAAAACGACGGATCAAATCTCGTGTAAAATGAAATCCGCCGTTTGAACGTAATTCGTTGACGTGTCGACAGACTGATTCGCCGTCAGGTGGCAAAGTGGTCGTTTCTGTCAGTTTTAGATCCCGGCGAAGTGAGTCGCTGTCAAACTGCAGCACGAAACCTCTCGCAGGACGCGGTGTGGATAATCACAGCGTAGATGTATACCGTGTGGGTACTGGATCAAATAACCTGACGACGAAGGTCTGTTTTCTGGCTGATGCACCAAAAAAGAAAAACGTTTTCTACAGTGGCAAAAAAAACCAACAACACGTGTCTCCAGAGAGCTGCTTTCGGGGTCATTTATTCCCCCCTCAACAACACGCGCTCACGTTGGTCGGCAGATCATTTCAGAGAAGCTCCCGATGTGTTTTTTTTTTTTTTTTGGACGGGTAGTTGAAATGCGGCGTTGTTGCATCGCTGGTAATTTGCGGTTTGTGCTCTTCCTCCGCAGAAACCTGGGCTACTTTGCGAAGCAGCGGAGTCCCTCGGCGGTCATACTGAGCCTGTGGGAGGCTCGGCACCAGGACACCGCCGACCTCGACTCCCTAGCCAGCGCCCTGGAGGAGATTGGCAAGATCCACTCCAGAAGCTCCCCCAAGGACCAGGACGAGCCGGAGTCGGACTTCAATCACATAGAAGCGAGCGGCCCGCGCGGGACGGGCGAGCCGGCCCGTCCGAAGGCGGAGGACTCGGCTCCCGAATACACCGGCTGAGAGAGGAGGGTGGAAAGACGAAAATAAAAAAAAAAACCCGCGCACACACACACGACAAAAAAAAAAACACCTGACAGACTTGAGGCGTACGTCCGTGTCGCGCGGCCGGCGATGGACAGACGCACCGCGGCGGCGCGCTCGGAAAGGTCTGGCGGGGGGGTCGTCGGTGAGCAGGAGGCGCCGGCGGTCCAAACGGTGACGACCTGATCACAAACCGGGTCGAGGTGAGCCGGCGCCCCGCTCTGGATCCGCCCCACCTCTCTTTTAGGAATCTGTCTGACGATGGACTGTAAATCTCTTTTTCTGCCTTTCCACTCACTTCTTACGTTCATTTATTCTTCACTCGTTCGTTATTTTAACGCGGCGGTGCGTTCGTTCCCCCTTTCCTTTTTTTTTTCTCTCTCTCTTTCCCGTCTGCTATTTTCCGAAATCTTTTGCTTTTCTTTCCCAGCAGTCCACTCGGTAGCTGGACACATTTTGCATAGAGGCTCTTATATGCAAATGAGGTGACCTAACTGTGGCGTCATTTTGAGAGTCACCCGTATTTGACCCGATATCCTCCCCCGCTCTGTCTCCACGAACGAATGCGGACTTACCAGCTTACTTTTTTTTTTTTTTTTTTTTGGATGTCCAATATTATATTTTCAAAAAGGTGGGGGGGGGAAGCTGCCGATTGCTTAAATGTTTGTGACTGTGAACTTTCAAAGCCAGGTATCACAAAATGGACCCATTTTCATCTCTACAACAACAAAAAAGAACACATCGATAGGACGGTTGTTGACGTGATACACAAACATATTTGCCAAAAAAAAAAAAAATCAGCTCTAGTGTAACTTTGAAGGCGCACACGTTTGCAAAAACAAAACAAAAAGAAAGCCGTGGTCGTGGCGTTAATGTGGCAGAGTGAGATTTCAAAACCGCGGCATCACGGCTTTCGTTCCAGTTTCCTCCGCCGAGCCGATCGAGGAGGCAGGAAGCTGCAAGTCATCGTTTCCTGGCACGGCGGGGAGCGTAATCGGAGCGTCCTATCGTCCCAATTCCTCACCGTTTAACACCCGTCACGCAGACCTCATATCAGACTCCGACACACCCGGCTGCCCCCCCCCTCCTCCTCCTCCTCCTCCTCCTCCACCCCCCCCCCCCCCCTGACCCTCAACACACACACATGCGGACTCACACTCTCGACATTTCGCGGCTGCAGACTTCACGCGCACCGACGGCGTTTGGAAAATCGCACCGAGGGGGGATTTTTCTAAAAGGTGTCCTCGGCAGGTCGGTGAAGAGCTGGTTAGTCGCAAAGCATAGGAGCTAATTAAGATAAAGGAAAAAGCTTTTAATCTTAATGCAACCCGGTGTTGTTATTCTACCCGACCGAAGCGGCGTTCATTCCACTTAATTCACACTTTAATTAATCATTTTAACATCAAAATATATTTTTTAAAAAAAACCAACTCCCAGGTTCATATATCTTAAAATAACAGTTGGTCTCGTAGCGGCCTTGAAGTGCACACCGCGCGAACGGAACCAAAATTATGCAAAAAAAAAAAAAGAAACCGCATATTTCTCCCCCTCACGTACTCTTTGTGGTATTTAACCATGAAATAGTTTTCTTTTTTCTTTTCTTTTTTTTTTTTTTTTCTTCCTTTCAAGGTTTTGAGATACGGGCCGCCGACATTTCTGCCTCCAAACCTCGGCGAGTGAAACGTCCTCGTGGAAAAGGGAGAATCACACTCGCCGATTTACAGTCGAACAGACGAGAGCGTGCGGAAAGGGTCGCGTCTCGTTTTTAACACGGACCGACCGCTGATCGGTTTCGCCGCTTCGTTGGAAGTTTCAGGTGTTTCCTTCGTTCGGTGGCGTTGCATCGTGCCGACTTAAGAGGGAAAAGCTATTTCTGTGGACTCGTGCACCAAAAACAACAAAATGTTTGCCTGAAATAAAAACATAAATGCACCTGCTCTAAAATAACACAGCAGGCAGATTTATTGGATTTAAAAGTTGGTTTAGTCTCAGCAACAAAAAAAAAAAAAAATGGAAAGAAATTGTCATTTAAGGCGCGTATTTATGAGAATAAAAGAAGAAGAAGAGCAGCAGCGTTAGAAGACACTGTCGGTTGGATATGTCGGATTTAAACGTGGGTTTTCTCGTTCCGGGTACAACTGACGGGACCGGCTGCTGGATTTGTATTTATCGAGTTTTTAATTACATAAGCTTGCGAGCAGGCTATGACAAGCCGACGCGTGGAGCGCCGAGGTCACAAACGGGGCTCGGCCGGCGTACATGTAAGTCTGTCGGTATTACTTTAGGATAAGTAGAGCACTTTTCAACGTGGGATTTTTTTTTTTCAGTATTACAGTGATGTACCATAAAAACACCACAAGTTTTAGCTACGTTCTATATTGCGTTTTGCTTTTATAGATATGCTTTTAAACTTTCTTGCAGAGCTTAAAGGGGAATTTTTGCAATTCTTACTTCTTTTTTTTTTTGCCATTTAAAAACAATAATTCTCAGCAAGTCCACCTGTTTTTGTTTTTGGCGCAAATTAAAAATGTGGATAAAAACAGGTTTATGATATGATTATGTCATTTTAATGAGTTATTATTTGACGGTGACTGCAAACACATGAAAACAACACGCCGTCCCTGGTTTCAATTATGACATCATCACCTGATACCAATTATTTGAGCTGATTGCAAGCGTTTTTGCACAATCACTAGATATATTTCCAGTCATCTGTCTAAAAAAATAAAAAACAGCTGGATGAAACTAACAGAAATATCACATTTCCACGTCTTTTTCCACTTTGAGGTTTGACTGGCGCTTTTTTTTTTGATTGACGTCATCTCGTTGCGCCCCCTTTAATCTGCCGTGGTTTGATGGCACGAGTGGAAAATGAACTAGGAGGTGACATGTCGGATTTGTAGCAACAAAAAAAAAAAAATGGCAGTCAATTATGCTTATTTGCGTGACAATTAATCGTCAGCTAAAATTTTGTGATTGCGACCGCTTGCACACGCTACCTGTTTCGTTGTAGCGCCAAGTTGAGCCAATCTTTTGCTTTTTCCGCATCTTTGGGGCCCATGAATCCTAATTCTCCTCCAGTATCTGCGCTGATGTGGATGCTTTATTGAAAATTCAAAAGCAGTGAACTAAAAGGAACCTCTGGGATTTTCTGCACACTATCGGGTACTATAAAAAAATAAAAAAGAATCCGACGAGATGATTTCTTTTTCTTTCAAATTTGTACCTTCAACCGATGGACCATTTGCATAATCAATTTACGTAATTAACCTTAAAAAAAGATGTTTAAAAAAAAATCCTCACTGTAAGGTAAATAAACTCAATTCTCATTTCTTCGTCTGCAAATCCAATTCTTGAACGTTTCTACTCTAATTTCAATTCTGTTGGCTATTTTTACGATAGAAAAAGCTAAAGGTATTTTGGATATGTCCCGTCATCAGGGATTATGTAACGACTTTGAATACATCACTGAATATTTCTGATCCGACACTGTATATGTGAATGGTTTTATCCCTTTTCTTTTATTTTTTTAATTTTTAGTTTCCTGCATCATCTCTATGCCTTTCCGATCAAATTACATTCATCTTTTCTGTAATTGAAGCTGGTAAGTGAAGAATGAGAAAGGTAATCTTTTATTTTTATTCCCAATGTGACTGTTTCCTTAATTGTGACTAACTGGATTTTTTTTTTTTTTTTTCCTTTTCATTCCCTGCAAGCAAAGAGTGTCCAAAAAATAAAAAATATGGAAACGTGTGCTTTTGTAACGCTTTGCGGTGGCTTATGTTTGCATCCGGAGCATCCTGTCTGCGCGGTACACGTCATCCCGCTCCACGTTTCAACCTTCGTCCTGGATGTGTTTCGGCTACGTCTTCTGTAATCTCATTAACGTGTTGAAAATCAGTTCTTTTAAAAGTGAGCTCAGACGCACGCATACACGAACATCTATGTATAATGCTTTGGTGTAAGATTTAACCCTGTTTCGCGAGATAAAAAAAAAAGTTCACCGTCATTTTCCGTCACTCGAGTTGGTCGGTCCCATGCTCTCTTTTTTTTTTTAATTTTTTATTTATTTATTTTGCTTCACGCATGGCCTTCGGCTTCATATCACTATTCTTGTGCCTTGTTTAACTACTGTAAATGGTGAATGTTGTAAAGTACAGATGGGGATGAAAAAAAAAAAGAGCAATTAATCATACTGACATACATTTAAAGGTATTAGTTGAAAAAGTATTTAAGATTATAATATTGAATAGGCTGCAGAGCTTTTCTAGTGCTGAACATCTATGTTTGGTAATGCCAGGGCAGCTTTGTGGTATATTGTATCTATAATTATGGACATTTTGGATGTTTTTCTGTACAGTAGAATTTGCAAATGTATATGCAGCCTTTTGGAAATAAATGTACAGTTGAAAGATCAACTTGTCGCAAGTTATTTTTTTTTGCATCATCCATCGAAACTCAACTCACGTTGATTATTTATTTAAATGTAGAATTTTTAATAATTTTCTAATCTCGTCACTCTCCTAAAGGGAAAAACAAGCCCAGCACAGCGGGGATTAGGGAGTTACAACAATAACTTCCCCTCTGGAGGATTGTGTAACGCGTGAAAAGAGAGGCTATGTTCAAAGTATTTGCATCATTTTTTTCAGAATCACGGTGTGGTAAATAATGTTATCATTTTTGATAATTCGTTCCAAAAGTGAAAATGTCAGCGGAAAAAATAAAAGAACTCATCGCTGTATATATGTTAAGGGTCATAAATTGCTTACTTCCTTACCTTCCTGGGGTCGTAAAAAGGGGCGGGGCTTTAGGGGTCATACATCGCTTGACAAGTAAGGTCAAAGGTCACCGTCAATCTCTTTTCGGCAGGTAGTGGAGCATTTATCTCTCTTAACAAGAATATCACCACTACCAACTCGCACTAAAGCACGTACAGAAAGCTTACATGCTGCGTTTGTTTTGTGACTCAAAGAAACGAAAAGAAAACGTTTCGTAGGGTTGCGTTGTTTATTTATTTATTTTCCCTCTAAACATCAACCTGCTGTTTTCGTCACACTGCAAACATGGTTGTATTCTCTAAGCTCTGTGCGCTCTCTTCTCTAATCAACCTGACTGTGTGAGTAATGTTTCAGTCATGCGCGACGGCTTCATTTCCGCACTGCGGGGTGTGTCTTAGTTTAAGCGTGCGTGTGTGTGTGTGTGTGTGTGTGTGTGTGTGTGTGTGTGTGTGTGTGTGTGTGTGTGTGTGTGTGTGTGTGTGTGTGTGTGTGTGTGTGTGCGTGTGGATTAAAAAAAAAAACCAAGAGTGAAATTTATTCAACCCTCATGTTTGTATGTTGCAACCTTACACGTTAAAACCCTTAAAAAAAAACAACTAATCAATCAAGACGCAGCGAGATCGACACAACAACTCTCGTGGGTCATCGATCGTTCTTTTTCCCGCTCGTGTGCTGTTTGGCATCGAAAATATCGTACGATCCAGCTCCAACCGCCGACATTAGCAATGCGGTCAGCCACGTTATCGGCATGTACGTCAATAATAAGACCTGCTCGGCCTGATGGCCCAGCCGTGGAATTCAGTTTGCTTTAGCACAATCCATGCAATCAATGGAGATACGGCCGATGGTACGACTGCTGTATGCTATTAATGATAATAATAATAATAATAATAATCAACTTTATTTGTGTGGCACTTTTCTAAACTTCAGTTACAAAGTGCTTCGCATAAAATAAGCCATCAAACAAAACGAGTGAATTCTAACAAGTCTTATCAACACAATGACCGTATAAAACAGCCATAAAACCGAATTAAAACAGGGAATAAAAGAAATGAGTTGATCACTAAAATCAACTGAAATCAGCAAAGATTCTCCGATAAAAGTCTTGTTTTAAGAAGAGATTTAAAAGACTATTCCCACCACTTTGGTGCCCTAGAGTGAGAACCATTAGACTGTGTTTATAAAAGTGGACGTAGTTTCCGGGTCTGCAAAATGAGGCCAAATGCGGAAGTGCTTTAAGCTGCAATACCTACGAGTGCCACTAGAGGTAAAGCCTCCGGCTCCGTAGACTCCCATTCAACTTCTCATGAAATACGAAATCAACTGAAATTTCTCCACGAGTTATCTCGATGTCGTTAACTAAAGTCGCTCCTTTTTTTTTTTTATTCGTTTTCTGGCGGTCCATCTGAAAATAAGAAAAATATGCATAAAGTTATCACTGCATTTGATGACTCGCTCGCTCAATGAATCTTAGTGCTTTTAGAGTTCACTCGGTACTTTTTTGTTTTAGATGAGCATTTATTCCATTTGTTTTTATTGCTGTGACCGTCTATGAAACTGTGACATTTGTATTCAACCCGTTTTCCTGTTCCTCTAAATACCTTCTGTTTTCAGTTTCACACGTGCTTCTCGACGTCTTTTCGTTATGTCTGATGCAACCTTCCTCTCAGTAGACCACCGCAACAGATGAAAAGTAAATACTATATTTTCCATATCATTAGAATTGATCTCGTCCGAGCGATGAATGGAAAAATCTTTGGAGAAGGAAAAAAAAAGAAGAAGAAGAAGTGTCCCAGAGGTTGTTGTTTTTTAGCCTCCTCCCTCGGCCTTATCATCAAAAACACAAGTTGCAGGAGCGTGCGGTGGTAAACGGTGCAGAAAGGCAGAGAGGGCAACAGACTCTGAATGATTGGGCAAACAAAACCCAACCAAAAACCCCCAAAAATGGTTGTCCTCCAAATGTAAAATGTTCCGAGTTTGTGTCTCGTTGCCCAGCGGGCCCGCAGAAAAAAAAAAAAAAAAACATCAGTCGACCGGCTACCGCTCGGTTCTTTGGGTCGTGTAGAACGACGCCAAACCGCTTTTTTTTTTTTTTTTTTTTTTTTGTAATTTCAGTGTTCTCCAGCCCGAGTCGACACACAAAAAAAGAAAAAATCCACATGTCGGTTTCTGCTTCCTGTCGGGGGGAGGGAGGGAGGGTGGGGGAGGACAATATCTGCTCGCTGCAGACAACTGCTCATGAGATAATGTTAAAACTGGCATGCGATGGTTTGCTAAACACGGTGACGGTGGCTGACTCTAAGCGGTTTGTGATGAGAGGCTTTTTTTTTTTTTTTTTTTTTTTTGTACAATGAACCCCCGCGCCCCCCTCTCCCCACATCATTCATTGGTCATACTTTTTCAAAACAAATCTTTTTTTATCTATCTTATTTTATTGTATACGTATTTGTAAATTTTTGGAAGTTTTTTTTTTTTTTCCTAACTGTGTTTCTATAATTCTGTGACGACTAAAGTTCCCCTCTGTGGGATTAATAGTCTAATTTATTTACTTTTTATTTTTTTATTTATTTTTTTGTGTATATAGTCTGCGTGTGTATTTATTCTAAAATAATAATTTTTGTATCTTTCTTATTTCTTATATCTTATAACGTATTTGTGAATTTTTTTCATATTGTGTGCCCTTTTTGTTTTTTTCTTGCTGCCGTGACGACCGAATTTGCCCACTGTGGGATTAATAAAGTCTAAAGTCTAAATAAGACGTGAAAATTTCCATAGGCATCTATTTGTTAAAGGAGAGTCGGCGCTACTGTTTTTTTTAAAGTTTTTTTTAATTGAGAGCTAAATGCACCATTAGAAATCCTGGACAAGGTAGCACTGGGCTGAGGCCAATATCCCAGCATGCACTGGGGGGGGGGGGGAACTTATTTTTAGCGTCATATTTACATCTCATCATTTGGATTTCTAACGTCCCACACAGGGACATTTTTAGACGTCGTCAATCGACTGCGTCACATCGTGTCCGACAGTCATCGAGCAAAACAACTTACATAAACCTCAAAGTCCAAATTTCTGACCCACGACCTTTCTGGCTCGTCTTCATCCGCGTTTATTTTCTTAATCGCCTTACGTAAGCTACAAATGAGCATTATTTGCGTAGTTGAAACAACACTAAGGGTCCACAGCGAAGCTACTGCTACTTTTATCCTATTTTTTTTTAGCTCGATTAATGTTTTAATCGCAGTTTTTAATATTTTAATCGCAGTTTTTAATGTTTTTATCAAAGTTTTGTTGCGTATCTCTGTAGTTGTGGAGACAATTGTCATCAGCGTGATGAGCTGTCGCCCCGAGGAGGCTTCAGTCGTGTTTCCTTCTTCGAGTCGGTCTGAAGTCATAATTAACTTAGTGCGTTTATTTGAGATTTACACCAGATGGAATTATTTTTATACCAATTAAATATCATTTTCAAAACAGATGCTCGCAGGCAGTAACAGAAGGCGACAGTTTTAAGAAACAGCTCAAGACTTACTTTTATGATCTTGCGTTTTCATGCTGTACAAATAAAGTTTATTATTATCATTCATAATTTTAAGTACTGTTCACAATTATTTTTAAGGGGGTTGCGCTCAATACTAATCCCCTGTTGTATGTTACTTTCTACCTCAATTCAGTGCAATTCAGAAGAAAATATTGTCCAATTTACTACATTTATGAGCTACATTTTAGCTCATAAAAGCTCATTTTAATGCTCATAAATTAAAATTACTTTAAATTAAGTCAGTGTTTCCCAACATTCCTCAGAGTTTGGCTTCTTACAGGAAAAGTAGTGTAAAGTTGTGCCCCTGTAATTTCAGATTATTTGAATTAAATGGCAGTTTATAGCCCGATTATGAAATATTTCACAACAAAAAGCAAAGACTAGACAAAAAACAACAACTTTTGTGTTACTTCTTTATTTAAATACTTCTTATTCGTATTTATTTTTATTTACAATGGGCTGTGTTCAATTGCAACTATATAAGGTAACAAAGCACACGCACTAATATAAACTATCAGACAACGCCTTGTTTTCGTGACAATAACTCAACAACTCAACGTCAGTGGTGTGAGCGTTTCCGTTTTCCACCGAGTATATCTGGTGTTTTAATGGTTGCCCAATCGATTTGGCTTCTTCGGGACAGCCACACGCCCCGCCCACCGACCGCCCCCTTTTTTACGTCACGAAGTTGTCGGGGTAGTGACGCCTGTCAGGGTCATCTCAGCCGCAAACTCACTTTGGAAAGAGTCGATTTACGACGTTGAATATTTATTTTTTTTTAGATTTGAAAAAGAATGAAAAACTTCGAGAGACTTTTGGTAAGTTTTTAATTATTTGTATATATATATATATATTTTTTTTTTTTCAATAGGCATATCACACAAAAAAAGAAAAGAAATGGGCAGAAAAAAAGTTTGCTGCGTTTCCAGGACAGTGCTTGTATATAATAAATATATATATATATATATATATTTATTTTTTTTACGGAGATTGTGTTATCTGAACGTGAGAAGTGGCGAATCAAAACCACATCCGAGTTTATGTATTTATTTATTTTAAGTAGTTCAACTCTCCGTTGCCGTTTGTGTTAGGCAGTGGCGTCCCTCCAAAACAAAAACGGGAAAAAAAAAAAGTCGTTTAAGGTGATTATTTCCACAGTATGTCAAAGTAAAGTTTATTCTTTGGTGAATGAAAGTGTATCTGAGACTTTCCGGGTTGCTGGTTTTAAGGCAGAAATGTCGCAATAATGTGTAAAAGTCCCGTCAGCTGCGTCTGAGCGCAGGTGTGAAATTCATCGTCGGCTTCCCAAAAGTCACAAGAAACCCGACTCGTTTGATTTAATTAACCTCTTCGCCTCTTAAGCAGCGAGCTGCTTGACGGTTTCTGACTTTGACTGAAACTCTGACTGAAACTCTTCACGCCGTCGGTGTTGTTTTCCTCGCTCGCGCGTCTTTCCTGCTTTTCGTCGCGCCAATCTCCGTTTGGAAATGTGCCGATTTAACCGGATTCTTTCATATTTTTCACACGTGCTTTAATCTGAAATTTCCGGGACCAAAACCCGTTTCATACGTTTTGGTAATCTGTCTTCAATTCGGCGCGGCGGCCGGTGGGCCAAGCGGCTTTACTTCATTCAAATGTCAAGCCTTAAACATCTGACGTGCACTTTCAGCCCGGTGACAGTTTAAGCTGCCTCATAAATAAAGTCCTGGTGTTTTGCGGACTGTTTGTAGGCCGACTTTAAGACTGTCTTCTAAAGATTCAGAAAAAATGTCAATGTTGAAATTAAACTTAACTTCCATACGTTTTTTTTTTTTTGGCCTTTAAGCAAGTGTTTAAAACGGGTTTTTTTTTTTAAGTGGAGGTTTCTGTGATTTGATCAAACTTAACAGACTATTAGGACTGTGCTTATAATGGGCTATTTAACAGTGGAGGAGGAGGGGGAGGGAGGGGGGAGGATTAAAATTCCTCTAATGGGGGCAGACACACTAAAGTAGGAGTGTGTTTAGTGTGTGTTCATGCTTGTTTGGAGATGCCCTCACACGTGAGCCTTATTTGGATATAATGCTGTTTGTGGATCAGGTGACAAGTGCAGGAGATTGAGGCTGACCTTTTTTTTTTTTTTTTTTCTATCCATTTTAAAAACCCGTCGAATTTAAGACGGCATCGGCACATCGACCGTGCTTCTTCACTGATAATATATATATATTTTTAAGTTGCTTCTGTGTTCCCTTTGAAGATGGACTTTAAACTCACTTTAAGGAATCCACCCCCCCCTTTCTTTTTTTTGTCTCAGCTCCAACCTTTTTTAGTTAGTGGGCTGATCGAAGGTGTTTTTTAACTGGTGACGAGACATCATGTGTTGTGTTGCATCATCTAAATCAAGGAGGCTCCTTCTTCTTTTTTATTTTTTTTTTTTTACAGAAAAACATTGTTGTTTTTTCCTGTATGTTTTATGTACAGCATTCCTGTGTAAACCAGTTATTTCCTGTGAGCACAACTGAAGTGTTTACAAACCACGTTCTGCCGCCATCAAAGGGAACCGGCTGTCAAATATGGAAATTTAACTGGTTGACGTACAAGAGGAAGGAACACTACATACCTGCTTTAATCAAATGTAAAATATTAACTTTTAGACGGCGGAGACTGATGGTATTTTTCATATCGGTGATATTGTTTTTCTAATTTTTGTAAATTCACATTTTAGAAGCTGAAACTGATGCCTCAAAACATGCCTCACGCAATGCAATTAATGATCATTTTCATTATCAATGGGGCTGCCCGGATTTTTCTCGATGAATTAGTTGGCGTTTTAACTTCCGGATATTTCATTGATGTCTATAAGATAAAGAAAAATAGTCCATTTGAAGTCACCAGAGCAGAAGTTAGCATATTTACTAGTAAACATCTTCTTTTTAATGACTAACAGTCCTAAAGAGTTCAAAGAAAGCTGGTATTTTTTTCTGTTGTTGTTTTCAAATCTTACTTAAATGGTTGATAATTGAGTTGTTGTTTTATTTATTTTTTTGTCAATCCGCTAAAACGATGAATCCCTTCGGCTCTACGAAAACTTGTGTTATTAAAACCGATCCTGCCACGTTTTGACCGCTGCCGTCTTTCCTCCAAAAGGTTTCTCTTCTGCCGATCTGCCTCCTCGTCCCCGCCTGGGCCAAACCGCTGCCCGGCCTCGCCTCGGGAGGCGTCAGGACGCGGCGGGACGTCTCCTGCAGAGATCACCTGGAGTACCCTCACGGCAACATCTGCTGTCTGAACTGCCCGACCGGTAAGACGCGCTCGAAAACCGGAGAATCCGTCACGAGCCCGGCGTGAAGCCAAAAACCGTTCGGCCGGAGCGACGGGCTCAACGGAGAGACCTCAATTAAGCGGACGTATAAAGACGTTCTGGTGGTTTTCTTTGTTTTGTTTTTTGTTAGGTGCGTATGTGAAGTCGCCCTGCACCAGAGCTGGAGAAAGGGGGACGTGTGAGGAATGCGACTACGGGACGTTCACCGAGCACGCCAACCAGCTGAGGCAATGCTTCAAGTGCACGCAGTGTCGCTCGGGTAATTCCGCTCGACGGCTTTGCGATATCGATCGGGGGGGGGGGGGGATCTATATTCATCATTTACAGAGTGCTCCGAGCGTAAAGTCCGACTTTAACAAGGTCTTTGTTTTTGTCTCCGTGTTGCTCGCTCAGATCAGGAAACTGTAAGGCCGTGCTCTCACTCTCAGGACACCGAGTGTCGCTGCAAAACGGGCAGATTTTGCGATCCCGACCAGGCGTGCGAAGTCTGCAAGAAGTGCTCGAGGTGAGTGTGAGTGTGCAAAAAAAAAAAAAAAAAAAAAAGGAACGGAAGAACACACCTGATGCTTCATTCATGCAGCGTGAGCGATGGGAGAATAAAACTTTTTTTCTTTAATTTTATGACGCTCATTTCTCACTTCCCCGCGACGGCCTCGCTCGTTTTCATTTTCTCCGCGCCTTCGATTAATCTTTTTTTTTCTTCTTTTTTTTTTTCTGCCTGCCTCTTCCCGATAGGTGTGAAAGCGATGAAGAGATAGTGAGGAACTGCACGTCTACCGCCAACACGGAGTGCAAGAAGACCAAGCCCAAATCTGACTCTGACCCAGGTACCGTACTCTGTATATATATATATATATTTATACTGCACCTTTTCAGCATTATGTATAACTTCACAAATATATGAAGCTGCAACATCTAAAAAGAAAAGTATAACATTTTACAGACAGACAGAAACTAAGTATCACATTTGATAGACAGACAATACATTAATACAATAAAAAAGTGCACTATATAAAACAAAAAACCAGTCTCTTACAAATCCTGTGCTGCTGCTGACGGTCAGCCATGCGTTTGTTCCTCCAGGTTGGAGCGTCGCGCTGATCGTGATCGTTGTGATGATCGGTGTTGTGTCCATCATCATTGTGTTCACCGTGTGTTTCTGGTTGAAGAAGAGACGAAGGACAGGTAAGTGCAAATACAAAAAAAACAAAAAAAAAACCCCGCAAAAACATCTTTTTAAGCGCTAAGACACGGTTAAAATCTTCACTTACCAGGAATTTTTGTGAAATGAGTATGAATAAAAAGCGCTGGTCGTTCCGTGGTTAAATATCTCTGAAAACATTTTAAAACCGTAATTTTTATGTTGTTGTTTTTTTTCTTCTTCTGACACCACCAACAAACACTCGAGTGGAACGGCAACAACATCAACAGGTGCCGTCAGGAAATTAAGAACCTGACAAAAGGATAAAAAAATTAAAAAAAACAATGTAAAAGGGGAAATTCTAGCAATACGATGTGACACAACACATTTTCGTCGCTGACAACCTCTCGCTGGAGCGCCGTGGAATCGCTCGTCTCGCTGAAGGCTGAATAAGCTCAACTTCTTTCACAGCAGGAAATGAAGTGTCATTACGAGGCTTTAAATTTAATGACATTCTTGGCAAGTTGTCTTTGGTTACTGCTGCATCTGTTAATACGTGGTGTTGGAAATACAAAGACACTTCTTGTCATAACTTTAAATATGCAAGCCAAGCCTTTTGTTGTTCATTTTTTTTAAACTGAAGAAAAAAGAAAAAAAGCATTGAATAAGATAGGAAGGCTGTTGCTACACCTGCAGACGCGCTTGAGTCATGAGGTGTGTTTCAATACTTAACATTTCTGGTAGTAGATGTATTGGTGTAATGCCAGCCCTGTAACAGCCTCGAGCTGTTGCCCTGTTTTAGCAGGACTTAATGGTGTTTTTTTTTTTTTTAGAGTACCACAATTTCTACTTTAATGTTACAGCTGCAACTACAGGCTGTTTTCATTAGCTGTTTATTATTTTCTTCCTGAGTTATTTAGCTTTTTTTAAAAAAAAAAACACACACAAATTTGTAATATTTGTTTACCTCCTTAAGTGTTCTGTCTATGAAATAAAGTAAAGAAGCAAATATTATGCTCTCTCTAATATCTCGAATTACAATTGAGAATTTGAACTAGAGAATTTTTTTGTATTGCCGGACTAATATTTTAGTTGCTGATTTATTTCGTGTCAACTGACCAAATCAACCAACTATTTCAGCTCCTAATAGTTAAAAGTTTGGTTTCGGACAAGAATCGGTCAAAGCCTCACATTAAACGTGAGAGGGCTTTTAATTTGAAACGAGGGCTTTTAATTTGAAACGAGGGCTTTTAATTTGAAACAGATACAGGAAGATGCAGCATTCGGTCAACCAATCACAAACCTTTAATCAAATATGTCCTTCATTATCCATGACTGACTTTAATAGGGCTGAGTATCGTTGACAGATATTCGGCACCTATACCCTTTTTCAATGCCAATTTTATTAAAACTAGTTTGACAAAAAGAAAATTACATTTCACATTACAGTGCAAATTACAAAACATTACAATTAACAAACTGTCCCTAAACGCCTCACATGCTATCGGTAGAAGCTAGCGAGCCAGCTGTGCACAGAGAAGCCAAAGAATTTGTTAAGAAAGAATGAAATAAGACATTCTACTTTCATATTTACCAAAGATGAAACGTTGTGAGTTTATTTACTTTGGCGGGCGGCTCAAGTAGAGTTCAGGTATGGGGAAATGCTGATCTGGTTCACTGATCTTGATAAGATTTTCTCCCACGTGGACATAGCAAAACCAACAAAAAATGTAAAAGGAAATGTTCCAGTGTTGATGTTACCTGGGTGCTGTAATCTGACACCAAATAATTTTTTGATACCAGATGTATTGAAGCAACACCACCAGTGCCCATAAAGGTATTGAAATTTGATAGCCAGAGACGGACTGTGATTAGAGCAGCGGGACGGTACTACTTTAATTCATCTGGCAGTGTTTAACGAAAACAAGCTCGGCACTGAAAGGTTCTCAATTAAAAGTGATGAGCGACGATGACTCATTCTTCTTCCCTGGCACACGAGGCTCCGGTTCACCGGGTCCTCGTACGTAGCAGAAACCTGCCTAACCGGAATGACTACGACGGCTCGAGCTGCTGATCTCACCGCAAGCAGATTTCAGGTGTATTTGATGAAAAGTGAATCACCAGGTCGGCTCACTGAGGAAACAACGGCCTTCGGAGATGTATGTTGTTCATTGTTCTGGCCAAACGTGAAAGTGCGCCGCAGTTGGCAACTACAATTAAAAAAATACCTTTCCGTGTTGAGTCGGGCTAAAGAGGAGAGGGATCACCCAGGTTGTTATCAGCGCTCTGTTGAAAAGCCAGAATTTGTTGACGTCTCTTTTCAGGGAGGGCTTTGATCGTTTCAGCAAAACAAAACCAAACCACATTGTGCACGTATTTCAAATGCACGGCTCTCTAATGGAAGAGTCCGGGGTGCTAAACTAGTGTGCCGTGTTTTTTTGGGGGGGGGAATTCCTTAAAGTTGCATAATCCTCTCTTCACGTCTTTTCTGCAGACGGTCGGAGGAATCCGCCCGATGGGACGAAAGCGGGACCGGTGAGTCGCTTGTTTTTTTTGTATTACCGTAAAATTGAACGACTAAGAATCCGAGCTGTAGGATGAAGACGGACGCAAACTTCTCGCACCCGATGGCCGACCGAGAAGGAACGGACGCTTTTGAAGCGACTGTTTTGAACACGTTTCCCCCTTTCGTTGCCCGCCAGTGTTACAACGACGTCCGTCCCACGGAGGACGAGAGCCTCAGCAGCTCAGCCAGTAACAGCCAGCACAGTCTAACCGGCCTGCTGCCCCCCGCCTGCCCCGCAAGCGCCCCCCGACCCAGCTCCCTCGCCGCCGCCCGGCCGACCACCAGGAGGGTGAGGGTAAAAACGGCTCGTATCCTTTTCCCCGGCTTCCGCCCGCGCTGCTTTTCTTCCCACCTGCTTTTGAGGCAAAAGTAGTAAACCCCTAACTCTTTCTTGCTTTCTCACTTTTTTTTTTTTTTTTTTTTTTTTTTTTGTTGGCTCGGCAAGTTCTTTCCCCGATAGATTCAAGATTTCCAGTGTTCGAAGTCGCACATTTAATCTCCGTTTAGGGACCAATCCCCGGTGACCTCGCTGAGGATTTATCTTTTTATGTCTTTTCATCTTGTTTTTAAAGCAAAAACCTCCCACTGTAGTCGTGCTTCTGGAATCCACCATATGGTTTTGTATTTAGCTTTCAAGAACGTTTGTTCTTCGGTCATTTCTTCTGCTGTTGTTTTTTGGTCCAGACTTGTTTACATTGTCGGAGACGAGAAGTCGATGAGTCACATTTTCCTCGCAGCACCTGTAAACGATTAACATCAGCTGCTTATTACAGCTCCTGCTTGCTTGCTTTTTAAAAAAAAAAAAATTATCTCCTCGCTCACCTTCGGGAAGACTCATCGCTGCCATTTGAGAAATCCCTTTAGGCAAACGAAACTATTTTTTTCTATTCAGCTCACTCTCCTTCCCAGTAACTGATTAAGAGACGAGTCTGGATCCGTCACTTTTTGATTTCCAACACATTTCTTTAGATATTAATAGGGTGTTTTCTCTCTCCTTTCTCATTTAGGAAGAAGAGCAATTCCCCAAGCTTGAACCCATGGATGGTAAAGTATTTTTATTCCATCTCTATAAATCCAGTTCCGACTAAAAGATTCGTGACGAGTAGAATTGTTTTTTAGTACGTTGCAGCCGTCTAAACTGTCCCGTTTCTGATTGACTCAAATCAACTGAGTCACCTGTTTGTCAAGTCGTGTTTAGAGCGTCGCCTCTTTCGGCCGTCAATCTGGCCGCGTTTGTTATTCTCTGTTGATCGATTTGTATGGCGGAGAGAATGTGTCAGAGTCTCTTAGCTTGTTTGAGGAGGGGGGGTGTGTCTTTATGACTCAAGTCCAAAGGGGAAATTGTTAATTGCGCAACCAAAACATAGAAACCATTTTAGTCTTTGAAGTGTGCGACCTTCAATCCGTAGATTGTGACGAGTATATAAACCTCCTCCTTACTTAATAGTTTTGAGTCAAAGCCTATTTCATGTATCTTAATTTGTCTTTATTGAAATGTTCCAAAACGGCATGTTTTATTGAAAACAAATGTTTGTTCCCGTTATTTAGACCCTTTTGGTTTCTAAGGAAGAAGGCATGCTGGGAAATGCTAATTTAGTTTTTCCCCAATGACCTTGCGCGCGGTGATTACCTGATTATGGTATGTGTGTGTGGGGGAAAGGATAGAGCCCAAGGAACCTATTCGAGCCAGGGTCCGATCATAATTGTGCTACGCCGAAGCACAAGCCTCGGGTTGTGATTGTTCATTAAAAAAAAACAAGTAAATGAGTTTGGGTCTTTGTCTTCGTCCGCAGGCTTTGATTCTCTCCGTCAATGCTTTTGGCTCTTCGAAGAGCTCGACGCGACCTTCTACAAGAGGTTCTTCCGTTTACTCGGGCTCAACGACAACGTGATCAAAGGCGAAGAGCACTCTTCCTACGAGGACAAGATCCACGATCTGCTGAATATTTGGATGGAGCAAGAGGGCCGCAACGCCAGCTTGAACGACCTGCTGTCAGCTCTGCTCGAGTTGAACCAAAGACGAACCGCCGAGGTGATCATGGAAAAGGCTATCGGCAAAGGTCATTACCGCCGCGAGTCTTAACGAGGGGTGAATCGCTTCGAAACCCCTCCTCCCCCCCCAAAGGACAAAAACAACCGAAAATATTTTTTTGTTGCTTAAATCTTCTGCACTATCCAAAACTTGGTTGCAGTAACATTGCACCCGTTTCCCAACCGTGATTGGGAGTGAATAGACTCTCGGTTCGGGGGCCTTTTCAAAGACAAAAACCTCGTACCGGAGAAAGCCTGAGAGACGTGGAGTGGTGGTGTCGAGTTTTGTCTTTGCACCTCCCAACACTACCGTCCATGGTGGTCTTTTGGTAGTAAATATTTTTCTACCATAAGGAGCCAAAATGTTCTCGTAAACCGGAGGCATGGGTTACTGCTGCCTCACGGGTATCGAGTATGGCGTGAGCCTCCTCCGCGACGTCATTTGGCGCCGGTTGGAGTCAGAAAGCCGACGAATGAGCAAAGAATAAAAATAGTTCACTTGAATGTGGAGTACTTTTTAATGGACCGGCCGCTCGGTCTTTCGGGGTCGTGCTCACCGTACGAAACGCGGCTCGTCGTTAAAATTCTTATCCTCGCTTGCACTCCGAAAACGACACCTCGACTTCTTGTCGCTTTGGTGTCGGACTGAAAGCTACATGAAATATTTCATTTCGTCTTCAACTCGTGCACAAAGAAACTGCTGCTTACTCAACCCCAAAACTCAAGACGGGTTGTTTTGCAGTCAACATTGAGGGTTCATTTTGACCTTAATGATGATTACGTTCCTTTTTTAAGATTTATTTATTTAAATTATAATCTGTTTTGAGGAATTCATCTTAATGGTGGCACTGATTACTGAACAACGTGAAGCATTCAACATAATGTCTTGGGGGCATCAATGGGATAACTATGAGTATATTAACTTATTAAAGTGGCTGGTAGTTCATGATTTTCTATTTAATGATGTCTACCTGACTGTATTATTTACTTGTTAATTCAGTGTTCTCCTGATCACGGCTTGTTTTGGTCAAAAGGGAGGTGTTTTTTTTGTTACTTCCAGTGTTTCATTGTTTTTTTGGGCTTATTGTTACAATTCAGTCGTAATCCTGATCATAGCAGCGACACTGTAGAGGTTTACAAAACCACAAAAACGCTCTTGTCTTGTTGCACTATAAGTGCCTTGCCTTAAAAGGGCTGGTGTGGTTCAACGCTTCAGAGGAGGTGAAGGGAATTCCCTCTCCTCCTCCCCCCCACTCCTCCCCCCACACACCCACTCCTTATCATTTGTGTTGATCCGTACGGACTTCACACTACGGAGTCGTAGAGCGCTTCACTTTACATGAGCGCCTACTTTTTTAAAGTTTTTGTCTGTTGCTTCCAGTTCTTTTTCTCAGTCCCTCCTGTTTGTCTGTCTGTCAGCGTCCTCGTTTCATTCCCTTGAAGTTTTTCTTCCCGACCCAACTGCAAAAGGCCGTATGAGTAAACGCTTTCGACTTACGATTGTTGAACTGTGTGTGAACTTTAATAAAATTTAAAAAAAAGAAACACGTCTCCCCGTCTTGTGTTTTTCTTCAGTTTTCACTTAAAAAAAATGTGTGTTTTTAATTTGTTTTGTTTTTTTAAGTATCCTTCGGAGTGTTTAGTTGGGTTTGGGCAAAGCGGGAGTGAAAAAATAAAAAGTGAGCGTGGCGCTTCCTGTGCTGTGATGAATAAAATTCCCGGACCGCTCCCTCGGTCGTGGACTCTGAAATGCTCTTCCAATGACGCAAGATGACTCTGGAGGTGAACAACACATTCTCCACTGCTGCGTCATCATGATATCGACAATAATACGAGCGATTAAGGATTAACTGGTAACGCTTAAAAAAAAACCTGAAGTTCTCGTCGGTCGGCAGATTGAATATAATTGTTTATTTATAGTATCGGTGATGTTCATAACTTTCAATGAGGCCCGAGACCTTAATTGTGGCAGGATGTATGACTTGTTCTACCGGTACCGCCAGCCCCTTTAACTTTAAGGTTTTATTTTATTAAAGTGTCCCAGCGAGAAGCAGTTGGCGTACGTGGGCCACAAAGCTGGTGAAATTAAAAGGATTATAGCCGACGATTGATGTTGTCAATTCTAACTTCGGTTCTCCTGCTAAGACAAAAGATCTGTCAAGATGAAAGTCTGTTAACGTTATTATCAATAAATGTTGTGAAGTTCAAGATCAGGTGATTTTTTTTTTTTTAATTTTCCCCCTTAAAATTTTTTTCAAAAGTTTCATTTTTTCGAAACACCTGTCTAAATGTGTTCGGTTTACTTAAAAGTCAGAAAATGTTCTAATTTTAAGAGGCAACGTTCTTCTTTTTGCGTAATGAATTGATAAATTCAGTAATCATTGCAGCTGTACTCAATTATTTATTCTCTACAGTGAAGGTTTTATTTTTGTTTTTTTTACCTTTAATCTTCCTCTCCTCAAATATTTTGGAGCATTTAGAAAAGTCAAGAGTTTCCAAGTCCTAACAACAAGTCGGTTGTGAATTTAAACAGTATTTACGAGTTGAGGCGTCCCAATTACAATAACTCCAAAACAAACCAACATGAAAGCGGCACGATGGCTTAAAGGGAAATAAATTTAAGAATGACCAAAGTTATTACAGTTTAATCTGAAAGGGGCACGAGTGTCCATTCAATGGCTGCTGAGAAATGTGGATTTAAAGCCATTATTCTCTGCCTGGTTCGGTGATCACTCATTTCAGAGTTGAATCTCTAAAGAAAATAAGCCTGCTATATAAGATCTACTAAATCGGACTTGCTTGGCCTTATACGGGACGATCGGCACTTCCTGTAAACGTCCGAAAGACAAGTATTGGGTGGAACGCTTCCTTTTCAGAAAAGCTTTGGGGTGCTCGACATTTCACTCGACGTACATTTTTCACATCTAAAGGCGAAGCTAAATTGCCGTACATAAATCTCGCATGCAGGCATTAATCCCGCCGTCGCGAGGTGCCCCCCGACTCCCCACACCCCCCACACCCTTCCTCCATCACTTGCCAATCATGTCAGCGGTTCGCCGCCTCATTTTCTGCTTCATTCTTCATTCGCCGGACGCGGCCGTTCATTTACCCTCGCGACAAGTGTCTTTTTCCCGACGTTACCGTCATGAGCGTCGACGGGCTTTTCCATCGCGTCCCGTCGGTTGCGGATACGAAGCCCTGCGGTGTTTCTGCGCCTAATAGAGGTGTCACGGAGCATTCGGGGCTAAATGACGCCTCGGCCGTGACAAATCGCCTTTTTCTGACTCTCGTGCGTCAAACTACCGCTCGCTGGGAACATTTTATTAAGCATGCTGTCGCGGCCGTCTCGCTCAGCGGCCAAATTACCACTCGGGGGGGAAAAGGTGATTTCGAAAGGCCCGTGTCTATTAGGGGAATCCGAGAGCTCGGCCGCCGCGTTACACTTTGTTACAGGAAACACAAACCGTGCTTGACTTTGAAAAATCGAGTCTGTTTTGCTGCAGCTGTATTTTTTCGAGTCTAATATGAATGCGCGTTAAAAGTAAAATGCTGTTGATTTATCGTCCCGTTTTTTTTTTTTTTTTTTTTTACAGATGGCGGGGGGGGGGGGGAGTTTGGAAACTATTTGCCAGCATGACTTCTTACTAAGTGGGAGTCCATTACCGCAGCAAAAGGAAAACACATTCCTCTTATTATTTCTAGTCACAGTGAGTGGGTGTGGTATCAAAAGCAAAGAAATCCAACCAGCGAACCGCATGAAAGAAATATCTTCAAAAACATTTCGTACAGATAACGCAGCTTTTTTGAAACGTAGATTCAGTACGCGCACACACACACACACACACACACACACACACACACACACACACACACACACACACACACACACACACACTGCTCTGCCTGGTTTACTTTTTGGAGCCGACCTCTAGTGGCACCCGGTGGTATTGCAGCTTAAGGAACGTCCGCATCGGCCTTATATTTCAAACTACGTCCACATCGATATACAGTCTATGGTTACAATACGGTATGCTGGGGGTGTTTAGAGCTTGTTGCGGTGCCCCCAAGTGGTCAAAAACCTCATTAATTCAGCTTTAAAATCAGTTTTTTTTTTTTTATCAAGGCTCTTGTTCCCAGCAATTTTTGACTCCTTTATCATGTTTTCCTCCCGTCCCGATTTGAGCAATTTGACTGCGGTTTCCTGTGATTATTGGTAAGACCCCAAGAAGCCCAGCTGCCACTCCACAGATTTTATTCCCATTCTATGATAACGGCTCCATTGGCTCTCCACAGCTGCCAGGGACTTCACGGAGCTGACGGCAGAGACCCAAAGGCTCCAGTGTGTGTGTGTGTGTGTGATCGCGAACCAAAAGGCCTTTTGGGATCACATCGACATCCAGTGGCGATATTACCATCGGTTCCCCCCCACCCCTTTGAAAGAGAAGCGAGTCGTTCCCCACAAAAACCCGTCACACGCCAGAGCTCCATTAGCAAGCGCTCAATTTTGAAATCCCATTTTCATAAGCATTGTGCACGCAAGAATAAATTACATTTGCTCCAAAATTATCCCGCACAATAACCCCCCTCCAACCAGCCACCCACCAGCGTAAGTGCTGTTTCCCAGAGTACTTCTCCTGTGCAAGTTCTCCGTGAATAGGGGACTGATTTTGATGAAAGCTACGATGATCACTCCATTCAGGCCGAGCTAGAAGGAGATAAAACAGCTTGCCAGTCTTCGTGCCAAGAGCTGTGTTAATCAGTTGATGAGAAGGGAATAAAAAAATTAAAAAAAAAAAAATTCTTTTGTTGGGCCTCCGGGGATCCTCGATAGAACTTAAAGGACAATCGCGGTGAAATGGAGCTCTAAAATATGAATTTATAGGAGAAAGTGTCAAATATACGTGATTTGCCCGCGTTTCCTTAATCTGAATTTGTTACGCTGATTTAAAACCTCCGCAGAGAATAAATTGTAAAAAAAAGGTAGAAAGGTCACTGTGACAGAAATTCGGGATGACTTTTCTCGGAGCGAAGAGGGAGGGAGTAGCTTCTGATTCAGCCGTCTATTCACTGCCAACAAGAGCGGCTCCCGCTGAAGATCAGTATGACATCACAGTTTTTTTTGTTTTTTTTTGTCTACGCTCCACAGTTTTCGCTTTGGGACAGAATCGTTCACTCCCGCTTATTCCTGCTGCATAATAACCCCCAAGAATGTCATCTTTGGTGGGAGTTCCCGGCGGGGGTTCGTATCTCCGATGAAGGACCGGCGAGCTTCTCTGACCTGAACTGCTGCTGCGTAGGTCGGCTGGGTCGGACCGCGACACTCGTGGACATAAACAGCCACCAATTTAAATATATGAATAGTTTTTTAAATCACAAATTGAAATGTGGGTGTGTGAGTCAACTTATCGGACATGAAGAGAATAAAAAAAAAAAAAAACACAAGAGACGGAAAATAAAAACATATCTTTGTAAATTAATCCACGCCAATAAACATTAAACATTTCGACGCGGTAGTACGTCAAAGTGTGTAATGCGCCCGTCAGTCCACTAGAGGATGTCGGTGTCACGTTTTTGCCTCGTCTACGCAAAAGGTGCCGTTGTTATAGCCAACAAAAAACTGCATAGTTAGCTTCGGGAAAAAAAACTACTTGGTTAAGAAAAAGGTCATGGTTTGGTTTAAAAAAAAAAAATGTTTTGCATAAGTACCGTTATGTAGCTACATCATACAAGTTACTTGACATATGTGAAATGTTCTATGTAACTTACTTACGACACTTAAAAGTCGAATCCTGATAAAGCCCCGACTTGGACTTTATTAATCTATTGCTGCATTCAAATTGAACTCGTGAGCTCGTAGTTACGACATTGGAAAGTCGTGTGCACCGCGTTCGAGCGGTCGTGTCGTTAAAAACACTGTTGCTAGGCAACGTCAACGCGGACGGCGTCTAGAAGCCACCGAGGCTAACAATTTAGCAAGCGTTATGTAACGCAGGAAATGCAAAAAAAAAAAAAAAAAAAAAAAAAAAAGCTCAACACTCTCGTCAGACGCCGGCTATCATCTAAGTTACGAAGATGAACTCGACGTGACTGAAGGACCCCGATGAGAAGAGGAGGGAATTTCTTACCATAATTTAGTCAAGTCGGCTAAAAAAAACGTTGACCGGAGGGAGGGAGGTGGTGGTGGTGGTGGTGGTGGGGTTTGAGATACATCGATTCACCTTCTACCTCAGACTGCTGCCTGAGGTAGAACCGTTAAAATCTGTTCGTGTGTGTGAGGGTGAAACCAAACTGTTTATTTATTTATTTATTTTTTTGCACACCGCTTCACAGTAAATTGCTCTCAAATTTGAGGCAGGTTGGCTTTTATTGGAAAGTACAGCATCATCGTTATCGTCCTGAAGCGAACGCCATCTGCTGCATCACGAGTTCGAACTCGGCAAAATGAGCAATTCAGAAATGTCGTTTGACTTTTCTTCTTTTTTTTTTTTTCTTTAACTTTCTTTCACTTTCTTTTATTTTTTATTACACATTGGTGAATCAACTCGTGCCTGATGACTCTCTTTATTTTGTCTCTCTGAAGCTGACATGATTACTACTTCTAAAAAAACACACACACACACACACACAAAAAAACCAACTTTTTTTATGGCCAAAATCAACAAATTTACAAGTTTGCAGCCGTGCGCAAAAAGCTTCATGAAATGCAGGGGAACAGACTGCTGCACTGCAGATAACATACCGACTAATGCTGCCTCCAGGTGGAGCTGAAAGACAGCAGATCTCTACAGGTCAGCTGCAGGCCTCTTCGTCCTCAAGAGAACTCCTCTTCTTCAATTCTCATACATCATGTTCTCTGAGCTCACAGCAAACACCAATCAAATGTTTATACAACCGCAGGTTTGGTTTATTGGCTGTATAGTTTATAGTTGAACTGTTTTCTTTTTAATTTTCATCTATGTTATTATTGATGTGTTTGTAAGTTACATTTATTTATTTTTTTATTTCCCACTAATGGGTCAACAACCGTATTCTCAAGGTGAATCGATGTGTTTTTTTTTTTTTATTATTTCATTTTATTTATATCTCCATGATTTCTCAGAATAACTGGAGGGTGCAGCATTAAAATTATACTCTTTAAAGTATTCTATTAAACTGGAATTATTGATTGAGATTGTATAAACAGTGATTACAGAGGATCGTGCTGCCGAACAAGGCGTCGACAAATAAAACCTCATTTCCCACAAGTCCGTGCGGTGGCAACAGGGAAGTCGGTTAGGTGAACATGAAGTGAAAGTCGCTTTACTTGTAAACGGAGCTTTCGTCGCGGACGTGTTTTTTTTTATTTATTATTATTATATGTGGCGTGTTCGTCAATGAGGTACACAACTAGACGCTTTTGTTTTGAACCCGTCGTATTTCCGGGCTTTTAACCCGTGCGCTCGCGCCGATGCGTAACGTCTTTCTGCAAGACTTCATTTGAAAAACAAGCAAATTTAAAGTCGCCTCGCTCGAAGAGAAGAGGCGCGCGCGTGTCGCATTATATTTAAGACATTTAAATATTCTTTTAATGACGCCGTTTGATTCGGTGTACGTGAAAACACGATTGCGGCGTAAGAAGAGGAATTAATTTGGCTAAAGAAGTTGGACAAGGTGACGTAATTAGCTGGGTGAACGTGCAGCCTGCAGAAAATAGTTTTTTTTTATTCCAATGACGTTTTGTCTTAATTAGGTGCTAATTCTCTGCCTTGGTGTTCACATCTGATTTGTTATCCTAGTTTTAATATTGAAATTCTGTCTTTCTTTTTTTTCCTTTTTTTTTATGACATTAACTTTATCACACTTGGAAAAAAAAAAGTAGAAAATTTCACTTTTATAATAATAAATCTTATATTTTTTGTATATTTTGTGTACAGTAATGTCCTTTTTTTGTCCTTGTTTTTATATTTTTATTGTTTCTAGTATTCATTTGATTTAAATAACATTAATTAGGTGCTGATTCTCTGCTTTGCGACTTAGATTGTGTGGAGAAAAAGTGTTCAGATCCAATTTGTTAAACATAATGAGCAAAAAATATTCCTCACAAGCTATCCTAGTTTTAATGTTGAAATTTTGTCTTTTTTTCTTTTTTTTTGACGTTAACTTTAATCACGCCTGAGATTTTGTTTTTATTTTTTAAATTCACTAAAATCGTATATATTTTGTTTTTGTTTTTGTTTTTTTTGCCGTCCAGGTGATTTTAATGACCTAAATGTGTCCCACGGCCTCTTGTCATCTCCTCTGCAGGCAGCAGATGCAGCAGGGCGGCCCTCCGTCTCCCAGCTGGTCCTCCGCCTCCGACCGCTTCCCCCTCACACGCCTCGGCGACGCAGCTGAACGTGGAAGTGAGATCTCGCCTGAACCGCAGAAAGTCGCAGACAATTCTGTGAGTGTCAGTCAAATATTATCCAAAATAAAATAAATCACGGGACGGAGAGTCATAACCGCTGTGTGATGCGGTGCGAAGTTCAGTAGGAAGTGTTGTCAGTGTCACGGCAGCTGTGGACGAGGTGAGGCACATTTCTGATGATGAAGATCAAATATGACTTTTTTTTTGTGTGTGTGCATATATTCAACCATTTCTGTTGTATTTTTCGGGCGGGGTTTTTTTCCGACGACAAATCGTGTCTGTCGAATTAAATTTGGATGAATTTTCACGTTTTTATATTTTTATTGTCTTTAGTTCTGATGATGATCAGATATGACTTTTTTTTGTGCATATATTCAACCGTTTCTATTGTATTTTTCTAATGTTTTTTTTTATGACAAATAGTAATTGTTTAATTACATTTTGATGAATTTGAACATGTTTTAAAAAAAAATATTTTTATTGTTTCTAGTATTCATTTAATTCAAATAACATTAATTAGGTGCTGATTCTTACAAATTGTGTGGAGAAAAGGTGTTCAGATCTGATTTGTCAGGAGTTATCTGTTTAAATTTGGACCCAATTGTTTCTGGGCCATTTTTTCCGAGTGAACTTGTTTGTTGATTCAGCCCTCAGACCTCTCCAGGATGCGGTCCGTCGTCGTCTTCTACGCGTGCTACCTGCTGTGCCTGGTCGTGGGCGTGGCCTGCGTGGCGTGCGCGTGCGTGTGGAACAGCCGGTGGCGGGGCGGTTTCGCGTGGAACGGCTCGCCCCTCCAGTTCAACTGGCACCCGGTCCTGATGGTGACGGGCCTGGTGGTGCTGTACGGCAACGGTGAGCGACTTTCTCGCATCTTTTCACATCTGGGTCAGTTTCATTTCTGCTTCTCACTTCTGTTCCTCCCTCAGACAGTCAAATATATATATATATAGATAGAGATGTATCTATATATATATATAGTTTCAGCCAGAAACTATAATGTCTTTCCTCTAAGTTACATCGTACTCTGGATGTGATATTATAATCATGGCCACTGTTTACTTCTCTTGCTCACGCGCGTTCATTTCCTAAATAGTATGAACTTCACACCGCTGATAATTTACCCCTTTGAGCTGATCTCAGTCGCGATTAAAGCTGCTGCTTTGGAACATTTTTGCTGCCTACATTTGCATATTAATGTGTGAAACCTGAGGTGTGAAGAAAAAAAAAAAAAAAAAAAGGGCTATATTTGGTCTTTAATGCATGAATGAGCTTCATTCCTCAACTCTTCAGGTGCGGTTCGGGTATATCACGGCGACTGTGGGTTCGACGGAGACGGGGGAGATTAAGAGTGGGTAAAAATAATTGAAATATGTGGAGAGAAAGAAGTGACGCCGAGGGATATTGGAATATAATATCGTAAATTAACAGCTCAGTTCAATTTTATTGTCAGAGTCGGTCAGAAAAACCTACAAACAAGGTGCGACGCATACGTTAAATAAAAGAAAGACGTTGCTGTTATAAGATATTGATACCACAGTTCATTTGTCCACCGCAGCGCAGAGCCCAACCCTCTTAAACTTCATCTTAACTTCATTTCCGACGCAAAAGGGGGCGGAGACTCGGTTGCCCCATGTGACCTGCGTTCTCCAGGTCGGATTAACAACACGCCCGGAGTCTTATCGCGTTGTCCCGACACGCCTCCTTCGAAACGATATAAAACAAATAAAACAGCAACTCGGGTCAAGAAGCCTCGCGGGCTTCAATAAAACCGAATAGAAGAAAGGAGTTTTGCTTTCGGCTGCTTCCTCTTCACTCTCCTCGATGTCACTTTTAAATCAGGTTCACATGACTTTTATTTGAACCCTGTACCTTTTTATTTTGAAGGCAAATAAATAGCAATAAAAGCCGCAACAATAAACAAGCACGGGACATAAAAAGGGAGACTTTATACCAAAACCCTAAAAAAAAAAAAAAAAAGTTCCATAAATATGTGCAAAAGGTGCCGAGACGTCCCGTAACGCTTTGTTCTTCACTTATTAAATGAATTGACCGTCGCGTCTTGTTTTGTTTTGCTGCCTCCGTCCTCCAGGAGCCGTGTTGTACCGCCTCCCTCTGACCTGGAGTCAGAACAAACTCCCCTGGAAGCTGCTCCACGCCGCTGTCATGCTCCTCTCCCTGATCCTGTCCGTCGTGGGACTCTGCGCCGTCTTCGACTTCCACAACGCCAAACGAATCCCCAACCTCTACTCCCTGCACAGCTGGATCGGAATCGCCGCCACGGCTCTCTTCGCCCTGCAGGTACGCCACTTTTAAAACGCCGGAAAGAGCGTTTTTGTTTACCGCGCGACGGGGTCGGGTGTGATTTTGATTTTGATTTTGATTTTTGTGTGTGTCTCGTCCGTCCCGTGTTTCTGTCCGTCGTGCAGTGGGCGGTGGGTTTGGCCACCTTCCTCCTGCCCTGCTCCCCCGTTTGGCTTCGTAAAACCCTGAAACCCGTCCACGCGTGGATGGGAGCCTTCATACTGTCGCTCAGCATCGCCGCCTGCATCTCCGGCATCAACGAGAAACTCTTCTTCGTTCTGTGAGCGTCAATTCTCGTTCTTAAAGATACAAATTATTTTCAATCCCAAAAATGAATCGAATGTTAAATATTCGTCTTCGTCTAAACAAAATTTTGTTTTGTTTTCGACAGGCAAGGAGACAATCCCTACGCTGCCCTCCCGCCCGAGGCCTTGTTAGGAAATTCTTTAGGAGTTTTGATCGTGGCCTTCGGCTTGGTCGTCTTTGTGATTTTGTCCAACCGTGAATGGCAGAGACCGGAGTCCCGGCCTGAGGACGCCACTTACACGGTGAAAATAAGTAATGAACAGCGATTAGCGGATATAATTTAATGAAGCATTATAAATAACAATCCTTTTTCTATTTGATGCTTTTTTTCTCACAGCCGTTGCTTCAAGAAGAAAACGAATGAAACTTCGAAACGACTCGCCGCTGAAAAGTCAGTTCAACCGTCAAAGATCATACGAATTTCTGTTCTGAATTTAGGAAGCCACTTCGCGAAAGTTACGCGTCCGACGTGAACGTACGTATTTATTTTGAAATCGTATTTAAGATTCCTTTTTTCGCAACAAAGAATAAAAGAATATTATCCATCAAAGCTGTGACATTTCCTCTCTTACCTTGTATGTGAACCGTCCCATGATGCACTGCTGCAAAGCCATTAAGTGGGTCAGTGTGTTCGAGGTTGTAAAACTATTCGGTGGGCTTTAAAATATCTGTTTGTCCCGTACGTCATTAAACATCTCATTATATATGAATAAAAATAGAATAATATCAAATCAAACTAAACAACGGTGTTCTTGATGCAACAATCGGCGAAAGGCGTTTCAGGTCAGTCGTCCCCCCGTCCCCCCCGTCCCCCGTCCCCCGCAGTAAAATTCAGACAGCCGAGGTTTCAACCCACAAATGAAAGAAAAGGGAAGATGAAGCGAGTTCGCGCGACGCCGATCGCTATCAGTCGCCGCTTCATGTGAGCCATTTAAAAAAAAAAAGCGGAAGCGGTGAAACGCCACAAATGAAACCTCTTATCAAAGCTGCTGCGTCAGGCCGAACAAAGACTTCCCCGTCCTTCGTCTGGTTTCTCAAACAGTCACGAGTCGCTAAGACTTCAGGACGTTTCACACTCGACTTCCTCCTGTTCGCAAAAAAAAAAAAAAAAAAAAAAAAAAAACGCCTCCAAAAGCTGCGCCGCTAATTAACAGTCTGGTTTATGTTGGAGGGGAAAATATACTCGTGGAAAAGAAGGTGGCGGAAAAACATCAAAGACTTTAAACACGTTTTTATTTTAGTTTTTTCAATTAAGCTGAACATTAACTGACTTTATTATACTTGGTTAAAAGTCAGCCAACAGTACGTCCTTTTTGACACAAGGTGGCAGCAGAGTGGAGTTCATAAAATCTGCGCTCTCGTAATCGAGGTTAAATTATACTTTATGAAACAATTTGATACCAAAGAGCGTCGAATGAGGTAAATATTGGAAGGTAATAGGTCATATTTTAACAAGCACTATATATCAAGATTCAGCTGATGAGTCTCAGAAGATTTGAAGAGCAACTCTCGTCACACTTTTACCTTAACATTTGATTTGACATGCATTGTGCAACCATCGCAGCTCATTATCGTTGTGCCTCCTCTCCTGCAGCTTTTATGTTTTTTGTTTTTTTTGCAGGTATCTGATCTCGGGTTACTGGCGCCACAATTTACCCAATGTCTATTGTTTGTTGTCTCTCTATGCTGTTCTTTTCTGTCTCTGCTCTCCCCTGATCCAAACCAGTTGGAACCGAGCGGCAACCGGCAGCGACGTCGCCCATTTTTTTTCCGTGAACGGCCGTGGTGAAGCCTCGAGTTCGGAATTTGCCCGGCGGAATTTTGCTAGTCCCGAGCGGTCTGGAGCAGGAAATGACCATATTTGGGAGAGATGGGTGGGGGGGGGGGGATCTGACTTTATCTGATCGGAAAACCTGACGATACTACGTCCCGCCCACTGATAGCCGTAACCTGACTGCACCACAGGCCTGTCAATCAAATCGACACGCCCCCAAAAACAGGTCTTTTTGAGGCTTATTTTCGAATTAATGACGGGATTATTTTTCAAATGGACTGCCAGAAAACTAATAAGGAGGAGCGACTTTAGCTGACAACGCTGAAATCAATTTTTATTGACTTCGTAGTTTACGAGAGAAGCTGAATGGGAGTCTACGGAGACGAAGCTTTTTGGAGCCGACCTCTAGTGGCAGTCGGTGGTAATGCAGCTTAAGGCACTTCGGCATTTGTCCTCGTTTTTCAGAGCCGGAGGCTACGAACACTTTTATATCCAGTCTACAGATGTGACAAATGACCGGCCACCTCTGAGCCTGCCTCAGGTTTCCTCCTGTTAAAAGAGAGTTTTTTTTCCTTCCAACTGTCAAACATGTGGACATCGTTGGTTCGGTTCGTCTCTACAATGTTGTAATTCTGTTCCCTTGACATTACTTGACTCATGTTAGGATTTTGTGTCCGTTATGCGGTATTGAAAGTCTTGAATATTTTGGGGTATTTAAAAAAAAAAAAGTCCGACAGTCTTTGAACGCAGCATTCCAACGACGACTAATCAGCTCTCTGCCCCGTTCAGGGTGGCACGCGCAGTTTACAGCGTCCCGGGGGGGGGGGGGGGGGGTCACACATCGCATCACAATCCCCGCTGAGGTCATCGCGAAAGGTGGGCGTCGAGTGGGGCGGTGCCGCCGCCGCTTCGGACCGGTCCTCCGGGACGGGCTTTTCTTTTTTTTTTTTTACATTTTCACGAGAGGGAGGGAAACTTTTAGAGAGCAGAAGAAGAAGAAAGAAGAAAAAGCAGCAGCTGACTTCATACTCGGGTCCGTTCGCTGCGGACTGCTGTGTGCTGTTTCTGCAGCTTCAGGAGGGAACAAAGTAAGTCTGGAAGTCACCTTAAAGAATTCAAACGAAGTTATAGACGTTGTTGTTTCGACTGTAATCCTACCGTAGGGTGTTTACACCGGTGTAGTTGGATGCATTCAGTGGTTACTTCACGGTTTCACGTTACCTAAAAAAAAAAAAAACCAAAAAACGAATTGTTTTTTTTCTAAAACTTTTTGTTTTAGATTTAGGAAGTTTGTCGAGCCTTGAAGTGATAACATATGATTGTGGTTGTTTTTTCATTTTTTTTTTTTTTTTCATTTAATCATGTCTATGCTGTGCAATTATGTGTGATACTTTAGCACATACAGTTAAATAATGAGTCAATTAACATTTTCAGGTTTCATTTTCTTGTGTGAAAATTTGCTGGATTTGTTCTTAATAGAATAGAAAAGCATAAAATAGAATAGAATAAAATAGAGTAGAGTGTTTGAGTGAATTTAAAGGACTTTAGGCATGTGTTGGTTTTTTGGGGGTGTTTTCTCACATTTTGCTGACTAAAAAAAGTGACTTAATTTACCTGAAAATTAACCTCAATTCATAATTAAGTTGCATCCAAACTGCTTTTATTTTTTTTTTTTTTTTTTTGTGCAATATTTTTTTAAAGGCTTTAAATTCAAGAAAGTGGTCACGTGCGTTTAGGTCCTTTGTGTTTTTGCGTATGACTTAAAAGTCCATGTATATATTGTGGAGCGGAGGAACGCTTCTTTTTCTGTGTGTCTGCTTGCAGGGAAGTAGTTCTTTAGAGAAACCGTTCACATACCTTATGAAGTGACATTTTGACCTTTTGAGCCGATGCATGGATCCCTGCAGCAGCAGGTGGGACTCATGAGTCTGACAGGAAGGAGAAAGCAGTATGTATGTGACATTTATATATATATATATATATATATATATAGGGTAAAAAAAAAAACATCCTAGCAGCTTGATGGTACTGAGATTAAAAGTTTGAAAAGAGGAGGAGAGTTATTTTGAAAAATATCTTCATAGGAGTGAGATTTCTTCGGTCCAGAAAGTGTTTCTGAGGCTAAAAGTCAGCCGAGGTTTTGGGGATTTCAGGGTTTCTGCTTCGCCGAAGTTCTCCGCATTCTGTTTTGTACTTGAAAGCAACAAAAAAAAACGAAGCCAGAAAATCCTGGAATCTATCGCTCTGATTAGACGTTGGTTTTCTTTTTCCCGTCCAGTCCTCATCCGACCAAACGGGGGGGGGGTAGGAGGGTGATGAAGAAGTGGGCGAACGATGCTGCTTTTTGTTTCATATGTGTCGCCCTCAGTTAAACTTGCGCCGTCTCGGTTGGCGTGCCGACCCGTGTTTATTGTTCTGTGTGTTGTTTTTTTACCCCGTCTGTTTGGACCGACTGTGGAAGCGGACTTCATTCCATCTGCTCATTCTGTAACGCGCCTGTTGGTTTTAAGCTTGTGTAACTGCTGCCACGTTACAACCGGGTGGTGGGGGGGGAAGTAAGAAAAAGCCTGCAGTTGATGGATCGTCCCGCCAGATGTTTTTGTTTTTGTTTTGTACACCGAAAGCGGTTTTGTAGCTTTTTAAACATTTGATTTAGTTTGCGGGGAGACACAGCTGTTGATGAGTCCGTCTTTTTCCTCGGAGTTGTCGAGTTATTCGTCGTCTTGGAAGGTATGTAAGGAGCTGCAGCCTGCTCATATATCAATGTGGAGTTTGGTATTACGTCACCCAGCAGGTGTCTGGTTCAGCTCTGGCTCCAGCTTTTTACCCAAAGATCGAGTAACAGGAAATAACTGTGAAATTGATTTTTGACGAGGTTAAAAGAATATTGTGCTTCATGGACAGTTATGTCTGTTTTATTGACGCGAGAACATCCTGCAAGTTTGTCTAGAAAAGTCAAGTAAATCCACCGTAGCGCGTGTTTGGGAGCCGTGCCTTTGATTGACAGCAAAAATAAGCCGTGACATGAGATGTCACAGAAATCAAGCAGAAACAGAAACAAACAAGCAAAAATGCTGATTATTACGCGAACCCTTTTTTTTTTATTAAAGCAGTTCCTGAGCGTCACCAATCATGACTGGAAGTATCGAGAACTCAAAAAGGTCATTTTGTGCAGTTGAACACAGTTATGATGTCATAAATCTTAAAAAAGAAAAGAAGAAAAAATGTAAGTTGATTTTGAATGAAAAAAGATGGACAGCATTTTTCCAAGTGTGACCGATATAAAAAAAATAAAAAAAATCAAAGTAGAGGCTTCATGTGATGCACATATTGATCTGTCTACCTTTTTATAACCTCTGTAAACTTCTCTTTCGTCTATAGGTCTATCGTTTTTTTTGTTTTTTTTGTCTGGCTTTCATAAGTGGTGTTATTTTGGCTTTCTTTTTTGCTTTTTAAAAACAAGACTTTTAAACCTGCTGACAGTTTGTGGGGTTCAGAAAGTTTTCAGTATTGTTTTGGCCTATTTGGGGCAGTGGAAAAAAGCTTTCGACAAAATGTTAGCATATTCTTGACCTTACAAAGTTGAGGAAACGAGTTATCAAGCAATTTCTTTTTCACACCGCCGACAGGCGGAAAGCAACTTCAGCTTTTATTTTAAATCCAATCGCTTGTCTTTTAGCTCTGTTTTTGGTCTCCGCCGATCTTGAAGGAGATAGCTGACTTAAAAGATAAAGGCTTCACCTGCTGGTTGCAAACTTTGCTGGGTTTTTTTGGCACTGGCCAAACAAAATAGTAAATATGTGGGCCTAAAAGAAACAAAACAGTGAGCTGAAAGAAGATAAAAAGCTCCATAGTGGCTGGAGGGAACTGCAGAGTCGGGTGATTATTTTCTTCAGGTTCGTCACAACGGCCGATCTAATGTGAACATAAAACTATATATTGCTGCAACTTTAATATCGCAAATAAATCAACATTTGATGGCAGCCTGTTTAAAAACATACGCGACACATAAGAATTGCACTTTTATAAAGTTGGAGGAATCCTACGTTTCCCATGATGCAATTCATCAGCTCTTTTTGTCGGCTGCTCCCTGCCGCTTTCGACAAAATGCGGTTACCCGGTGGACGTCGTCAGCAGTTCTCAGACTGTAAAATGACCTGAATGTGTAAGAAGCAGCGAAACGGCCCTTTAACACCCTTCGCTCTTCCTTCAGCTCGATTCCTCCGAAGTAAACAACGACATGAACCGAGGAATTTGAACGATCTCTTTTCCAATCTTTTCTCGTCAGCTGCGACCGAAATGCCGGCCGCCCGGAACCGACCCTGCTGCGCCGCCGCGCTGCTGGTGCTGCTGCTGAAGCTGGCCCGCGGCCAGTACGAGCACCTGGGCTACCCGCCGGGCTACCCCGACCCGGAACAGGAACAGTACACCGCCCCTCAGCTGGCGCCCGACACGCCCAGGATTCAGCTCCGCCTGGCGGGCGACAAGAGGAAACACAACGAGGGCCGCGTGGAGGTCTTCTACAACGGCGAGTGGGGCACGGTGTGCGACGACGACTTCACCATCCACGCCGCCCAGGTGGTGTGCCGGGAGCTGGGCTACCTGGAGGCCATGTCGTGGTCGCCGTCCTCCAAATACGGGAAAGGGCAAGGTACCTCCATATTTTTACATCCGTCGTTTTATCGCAGAACGTTATCGATGTCGACCGCCAGTGCGCGACCTTTCCATTTACGCGGCACCGTAGGGATCGGAAAACGGTTCGAGGTAAATATTCCGGAGGTTTTGAGGTGGGGGGGGGGAGGGATGGAGGGGAGGACGGCCTCAACAAAAGAAATATTGGCTTCCATTTTTATTTTATTTTTTACTGAAGGTTTTGTTAAATCTCTCTCTTTTTTTTTTTTCTTTTTTTTTTTGCCTCACCAGGACCCATCTGGTTCGACAACCTCCACTGCACCGGCAAAGAGAAGACGCTGGCGCTGTGTCCGTCCAACGGGATCGGCGTCTCCGACTGCAAACACAGCGAAGACGTCGGCGTGGTGTGCAGCGACAAGAGGATCCCGGGATTTAAATTCGTCAACACGCTCCCCAACCACGTGGAGGTATAAAAAAACAAAACGCAGCGCACCTCAAAAAAAAAAAAAAAACAACAACTACTTTTGTTGTTTTGAAATGCCGTTTCTGTTCAGTGTCGGCGCCGCCAGATGTTTTCGTTAGCCGGCACCTTGTTCGGTGTCACGGTGACACCACTTTAAGTCTCAAAAGGCCTGTTAATGGAAGAGGTTTTTGTCACACACAGTCTAAGAGCCTTTACAAAAGGCTGAAGTCGGCTATTTTTGGGCACGAACCCAAAATATCTGACTTCAGTTGGAAGAGGAAACGGGGTCATGCTGAGGCTGAACTTTAGGCTTTTGACTTGTTTTACATTCCTCTCAAGTTTTGGTACTTTGGGCCATGTTTTCCGTAGACTTATAACATTAAACAGATGGCAGAAAATCACATAAAAAAAAAAAAAAGCATTATATGTCCACTTTAAGCTGCAGGACTTGGAGAAGAGTGTTTGTCTTTTAAAAAAAAAAGAAGAAATGGCCAAACTGTTAAACTGAAGTTGATATTTTCCTGTTTTTTTGCGGCTAGTTAAGCTCCGAAGAAAAATGGTGGATTTTACATTTCCCATGATGCAACTATTTAAAAAAAACAACAACATTTTTTTAGGCCCTCCGTGGTTTCGCCAGACTATTCTTAATATCGTCTGGAAACCCTGTTCGCATTAACGTCTGCTGGGCGGACCGGTGAGCAGCCAGTGGGGGTAGTTACGTGCAAGTCAAGCATTTTCTCCAAAATATAGTCGCGGCGGTGGTCAATGCCAATTGGTTGAAGGCTGCTCCAATAGGAATGGGAAACAGCGTCGACTGGAAACAGCTCGGTACGGTAAAACGTCAACAAGCCGTCCCGGTGTTGGTAACAGTTGGTGACAGTCCTCTCTAAATGCCTGCAGTCCAAGCGTGTCGGCGAAAGTGAAGTCAAACTGGTAATTATTAGGTGTTTGCCCTGTCTAGAGCCGTCTAGTTTCCAAAACCTCTTTTAACGAACCCCCTCCCCCCCGCCCACCTCCCCTTTGCCGAGCGCCGCTCTCTGGCTCCCCGGCCAATGAGCTGGCAGCTAATTTGCCACCACAAGCAGAATGTTATCTTTCCTGCCTCATGAAGCCGCATTCCAATGTTATGAGCTAAACGGCAGAGCTAACAGCTAACCCACCCCCCTCCCGCCCCCCGACTCTGTTTTCTGACCCACTCCTCGGCTCCTTCACAGATTTCAGAAAACTAATATGCCAAGGTTTTTTTTTCCATAATGCTCAACGACGGATTTTCTTTTTCTTTTCTTTTTTTTTTTTAAAGAAACTGGCAGGATTCAAGAGGTTGTTATGACTTGCTGTTTATTCATACTATTCACGACAACATGTAAGAAAATAATAGGGTTATTAATCAAAAACTTATAATTTAATGCATTCATGTTTTCGGCCAAAGATTTTACTGTTGTAATTGTAGTGTTGGTTGTGGTTGCAGATGTTCAGCTGTTAGCTAAGAGAAGCTCTAAAGAAATTGGTTGTTGTAGGGTTGAACCTGACTGCACCACAGGCCTGTCAATCAAACAGACACGCCCCCCCCCCCCCTCAATAATGACGGGATTATTTTCAGATGGACGGCCAGAAAACTAATAAGAAGGAGCGGCTTTAGCTAAGAACACAGAGGTTACTCGTGGAGAAATGTTATTGACTTATTATTTCATGACAGAAGTTGAATGGGAGTCTATGGAGCAGGAGGCTTTTTGGAGGCAGCCTCTAGTGGCACTCGGTGGTATCGCAGCTTCCGCATCGGCATTAGCGTTTCTTCCGAATCAGAAGCCACGTCCCGTTTTATATACACGTCTATGGCATCGAGCAGGGAAAGGAAAAACTGTCCTGAGGAACTTTCCCCAGTTACGTAGTTTAATCAATAGCAGCATCTGAGTTTACGTAAATTTACAAATTATTTGTGCTGCACGGCTGGAGCGGTCTAGACGTCTGGAGTCAAGGCTGGGGGTAGCAACAGAAAAACAAAAAAATTAGACTCAGCTTTTCCATTCACTAAAAAAGAAGTCATGTGGTTCCCCCCACCCACCCGCCTCCTCCAGCCCCAAGACCTTATCATGTGGTGGCTCGACCCTGGCAAGGCATGCTCCGGAGTGTAACGGCATCGCCATGACGACATGTCGCTGGAGGTTTTTTTTGGTGGTTTGGGGATAATTAAAAAACAAAGAGGTGTTACATTTTAAAGCCTCGGCAGGTTTCGTTTTATAGACTCAGGCTGGACATAAACAAGTCATTCCATGAATTTGTTCTTTTGTGGTCGGCTGTTGTTGTTTTTTTGTTTTTTGTTTTTTGTGCGGATTCCACCGATTCGACAGCCCGGCGTTCGGTTTCGCGTCTTCCCGAATATTTCTGCCGCGGCATCTCTCCAGGGGGTTATTTATAGCTTCCTCGTCCCGTCTGGCTTTGAGGAAGTCGGCTCCCTCTTACTGTTAAAAATGCAGAAACGGCTCCAGACGTGTTTTTTGTTTTTGTTTTTCTGAGGTCTGAACCTTCGATCACCTGACTGCATTTAAAAAAAAACAAAAAAAAAACGCTTTTCAACGTTAAAGAATTTCCCGGGATTCATGAACTTGCGACGTTTGGCCGCCGCCTCGTTTATCCAAATTAGACGAACAGGGACGCGTTCAGGTTTCTATCGACCTTATTTACCCGAGTCGAAAGGGACGAAAACATCCGAGGTGCGGCCTGCGAAAGAGGAATATTCTTCGCCGGGGGAAACGTCGGGGGATGCGGAGATGTTCTTGGCGCGAGCGAGCTCAATTACAAGTCAACAAAAGCTTTTTTTTTTTGCCCTGTGTTTTAGCCTTACAGGCTAACGTAGCATTCACCCTGTTTTGGAATAAAGATGTTAAAGCAGCATTTTTATATTTTTTTTTTATGCGAAAAATAGTTTAAATATCTTGTGTTATAATAATTCTTCATAGTGACGAACCCACAGATTATTTATCACCGGCTACGTTATCTACTCTAAAGAGCGTTTTAGCGCCTTTCGGCTCGTTGTTTTGGTTCTCGCCTAGGCTATTTTTTATAATTCAGTCTCAAAACTCTTTATAAGTGATTGATGGCATATTTATTTGTGACTATAGTTGAAAATGAAACATCTTTAGCTTCATTTTCTGTCAGCAGAAAACAAATTTGAGTTCGTATTTCGAATTATGTTGTTGTAGATTTATGTGTTCGGTTCATAAAGCTGTACGTCAGTGAACTTTGGGCGAAATCCAGCACCGGAGCGCTTCACAGCGGAGACTCCAGGTGAAGGAGGAAGATCGTGGTGATGAAGCGCCGACGCGGCCGTCATGCCTCCTTCCTCTTCTGTTCGTCTGCTCTCTTGTTCCCACAAATCTTTCTTCGGGCGTCACGCCAGGACAGGTAGCGATGAAAATCTGGACCGCTTGGGATTAATAGAACCAAAAGCTCCTTTCTCTATTTGCATTTTTTTTTAAATTTTGTTTTATCTCAGTTTCTTTTCTTCTTCTACCGCAGCTCTACCCGTCTCCCCTCTCTCTCCCTCTCGTAAGGAGATTACAAGTAGCCGTGAAGTCGCCCCAAACCGAGTTTGTAGCTCCCATTTTTCCTCTTTAGTCAATGTTCTTTTTTCTTTTTCTTTTTCTTGTTTTTTTTTTTTTTTTTTTTCCCCTCCGAGGCCCCGAAGGTCAAATCTTCCACTTTCCTCGCCTGTAAACCTCCAACCACGTCGCGGTACTCGGCTCCATATAAATTACCTCGTCGGCCCCTTCGGCGTGTTTTTGTGGATTAAAACACGGCTGCCCTTTTCATGTCGCAGCCTCCCAAAGTGATTGGAACCGTTTTCGTTATTTTCGCTCACACGGCCGTCGGATGTTTCTGCAGCTACGTTTAAAAAAAAAAAAAGAACTAGTTCTCGCCCCTCCGCCGAGGCATCGCGTTCCCACAGCGGATGTTTGGCCGCCGGAGACTTTACAAATTAAAGCGCTCCGTCTGACATCCGTTGTGAACGGAGGATCTGACTTGGGAGCAGAAACTTTACTTTCACACACACGCACAAAAAAAAAAAAAAGTGATTTTGTGTTAAACAAACGCGCTTTTCCGCATCGTTTTGTGGAGTTAAGACATTAAGAATCCGATCTGTCGAGCCTGACAGACGTTCGTCGATGTCGAAAAGATGTAACGTCTTTGATTATTCTGACTGTGCTGATGTTTTTCTAGTCATGTGCGCAACAGATTTGATCACATTTTAATATGCTGTTGTTGAGGCAGCACACAGCGATTTAATTTCTGCCAGTTTTCTCTGCAGCTGTTCTTCTTCTTTCCTTTTTTTTTTTTACTCTCTCGCAACATGACAGAAAAATATCTGACTCTGGATCTGACTGGAAACTCCACGATACCACGTCCCGCCCACCGACAGCAGTAACCCGACTGCACCACAGGCCTGTCAATCACAGACACGCCCCCCAAAAACACTTCTTTTTGAAGCTTTTTTTACTTATTAATTTCGGGATTATTTTCAGATGGACCTCCAGAAAACTAATAAGAAGGAGCGACTTTAGCTAAAAACACCGAGATAACTCGTGGAGACATTTGATTGACTTCGTATTTGATGAGAGAAGTTGAATGGGAGTCTATGGAGCCGGAGGCTTTTTGGAGCCGACCTCTAGTGGCACTCGCTGGTATCGCAGCTGAAGCATCGGCCTCAATTTTCAAACCAAGAAGCTACGGCAACTTTTATTTACAGTCCACGGTCCGGACGGATGTTAGCATTTCGCTCAAAGCGTGTTTTCCTACCTCAGCACCAGCTGTGTGTGCACACAGCTTCGTGTTCGCTGGACAGAAAGCCTTCAGCATGTCGACGGCTTATCTAACCCGACATACTTGTACTTACGATGCAGAGAGGGACGTGAGGAAAACAACAGCAGTGTCGATTTATCTCTCTGTCCGCTCCGACGTTTCTAATTTACTTCGCTGTCAACATACAACAATGCTGAGAACTATTGAAAACACAAGATGATCCCAGTACCCTGCAATCCATCCCAAGGGCGTCTCTACACGCCACACGTTTTAATGTCACTTCAGCCTTTTTAACGCCGTATAAAAGCGATTCAATTTCCATTCAATCATTGTCTTCGTAATTTACCGCTCCGGTTTTGCCCAGTTGTCACGACTTTGCGAAACATCTGTTTCCAGTTTGCCAAACAAAAGGGGGTTCTCATGATGGCTTTTAAAGGAGGAACTGCACACTGCGACACCACATTCTCCGCATTCTGCAAACACTTACTGCAAAAATACAACAACATATAATCCTCCGTTTACCCAGCAGCTGGTGGGATATCGATTCTCAAACGAAAGCCGGCTGTTAATTAGGCGCGAGTTCGCTTCTTGAAATCCGGATAGAGACTTGTAGAAAGACGTGCCTGAAAAAAAAAAAGACTGTAGGCTGCGCTAAAATACTCAGAAGGAAACGTGCAACTAAATCCCACACTGTATATGAACCCAGCGCCTCGGTATGTTGCGGTGGACGTGAGGTGATTTCGGCCGGCTGGAGTTGTTGAAAGACCCCCCCCCCCCCCCCCCGCCCCCGCCGCCCCCGATTGGAACCACATGTTCCTGAAGCTCTGTGCACTTTTATTCCTGTTGGCAAATGTAGTCTTTCCTTCGCCGGGGTACGTTCTGCACTCGGTCTGGAGGTAATGTGTTACCGAGGCCAGAAGGTGGCGGTAACGCACCTGAAAGCTGTTTGCCAACAGCCGTTCAATAACAACAGGAGTAGAAGAAAGAAGACGTTAAATTTGTAAGATTAGATGCTACGTTACCGACGACGACACCCGTCAAAAGGTTCTGCGCGAAACTCCGTTTCCCGCCGTATATTCCACGTCATCAGCGTTACCCGTTTCATCTGCGAGCGCTCGTCACTATTCGTTCCATCTGTGTAATATCTTCTGCTTCAGACATGAAGCTGTGGTTTCGTCTTTTCCCAGCGTTTTATTTTGTTTTGAAAAAACCTGCAAAGTTTCTGTTTCTGTTTCAGTTCAGTAACTCATCGGTATCATTTCTAACCAAGCAAAAAAAATATATATATCTCACTGTGTGTTAAGTTGTCCGGCACCAGAAAGCAGACAAAGCTGGTAAAGAGAGTAAAAAAGTGTAACTAAAGAGAGAGATATTTCTCTCTGAAGACGGTGGAGCCCCAAAATGGAGCTAAAAGGAGAGTGATTACACAAACAACAACTTTAACACGTTCAATTTAAGCGTGCTCTTCTTTAAAAGAGTCAATTAAAGCAGCTTTAACATCAGTAAAGATTCAGAGGCCTTGTTGTTTTTTCATTTTTAAACTGATGGTAAATGACAGCTGCAGACGTAAAGTAATAGAGTGACGAAGGGTTTCCTTCCTACACATGGACGAACAGTGTGCAGCAGCATTTTTGGCATTCTTAATCTTTGTAGCAGTAAAAGGACCTAAAAGGAAAAAAAGAAGCACAGTACATGCTCAGAGCGGCCTGAATCAGACCTGTGTTGCAACAAATCGAGGCCCCTTCCACCTTTTTTCTGTACAAGTCATCCCACTTAATGGCTTTTCCATCTTGTACCGCACTTGGAGAAGCAAAGACTTCAGCCCCCGTTCCCCAGGGTGAGCTGAAACAAGACACACATGTTTCAAAATCTCTTCTTTTCCGCAGTCCGACGAGTTTTTTTTTTTTTTTTTTTTTTTTTTTTGGGTGCCTGAAAACATCCACGTGAGGAACCGTCTGAAATCTAAACAGGAAATTAATCAGGAGAAATTAAAGGCAGGGAGCAGCCGCACGTGAGCCAAACCGGGAGCAAGTCGGATCCGTCACGCTGACCTCAAAGCAAAATCCAAAATAGCCGAGGGTTTTGAAGGTTTTTCAGAGACCTCAAGTTTCTTGTTTGGTTCACATGTTTAGTCAGGCTGCATTTACTTGCTCACGTTAATTCGCAACATTTTGTCCGTAAATTGTTGATTTCTTTTTTTCTTTCATGTCTGCGATCCAGTCATGTACTGTACATCCAGTAGATCCGCACAAGGTCACCGCATTTCCAGTCATTATCTTGTTCCATGATTTCAGCCTTTTATGCAGTTTTATGTCCTCTTCTGCCATCACAAGACCCCGCCAGCCTCTCTGCCCAGAGTGATTAATGTGGTAGAAAAAAATAGCACAAGGATACAGGAGACTGGTGATTTGTAGTTTTCACTCCGGTGGCATCTGTCCTTCCCCGTGGAGGCAAAAAAAAAAAAAAAAAGCCAATTGAGGGCAGCCCATCCTTCTCATTATTTGGTGTCTCGGTTTTTCCCATCTGTTGAGCGAAGCGAGCCAGACTGAGCTCCCCCCTCTTCCCCCCCCGCCTCGCTCGGCTCTGTCACGTAAGCACAAAGAATGTTGGTTTTGGTTTATGCGAGAGGAAGATGTTTATTTAATCCCTGAAGAAGTCTGAGAGGAAAAGCCCCGGTTTGATTTTCGACGGCCGTGAGGTGAGAGGCCACCGGCTCAGTTTTGCCTTAAATGCTCAGAGGACTCTCCAAGGCTCACACTGACAAAACAATTGTTCTGGTCCGCTGCCGAATTGATCAGCGTAACCAATAAGAAGCCAGACGGCAAAATCACCCAAGCATCTCTAGGAAGTGGATGTTTTAAAGCCTCAAAAGTCTGGCGATTCAGCTGTCGCGCATCTTTGGGGGGATTTTTTTTTTTGGAGCCAGAAGTGAACGTATTTGGACGAGCGGGAAAGAAGCGAGGGATGGATGTGACCGGTAACTCGAGGCCACACCGAGCATGTCAATCAAATCATACAACCCCCAAAAAGCTTGTTTTTGAGGCCTAATATCTAATTAATGCTGGAATTATTTTTTTTAGAAGGACCACCACACCACTGATCAGAAGGAGTGAGTTTAGCTAATGACGCCATAATGACTTGTAGAGGACATTTATTAACTTTATATTTAATGTATTTCAAGTTGAAGCTTTTTTGAATGGGAGTCTATGGAGCCAGATGGGTTATTTTGGAGCCAGCCCCTAGTGGGCCGTAGTGGTATTGCAGTGGTCTCATGAAATTATTTTAGAGTTATTTTGGTGTTGTTAGCTAAAGTCACTCCTTCTTATTAGTTTTCTGGAGGTCCATCTGAAAATAATCCCTCATTCATTAGAAAATAAACCTCAAAAAGACCTGTTTTGGGGGGGCGTGTCTGTTTGATTGACAGGCCTGTGGTGCAGTCAGGTTACAGCTATCGGTGGGCGGGACGTACTTTCATCGGGTTTCCAATCAGATCAGTGATCATCCACCGCTTGCTCCTCCCCCAGCTCGTCCAAATACGGTCACTTCCAGCTCCGAACCGCTCCGAACTGCCAAAATGGCGACGACCAAATTACGAACTCGAGGCTTCATAACGGACGTTCACAAACCAACGGGCGACGTCAATGTTGGTCGCCGCTTGGTCTCAACCAATGAATACGTCTAGCTCCTTCGCAACCCGATACACTATGTTTACAAGCTAATTGCTAACTTTGTGCGTCGGGGGTTTGGTGCTGGGCAGGTAGTGTACAGTAATCAGAGGTTTTGTTTTTTATTTAGCTGGAAACAGCTGCCTGCTGCAGAAAACATCGTAATAACAGCCATGACAGTGAACACATCAGTAAAAACTGGGGGCTGTAAAATGAAAACCGTGAGCTGAAAAATGCTACGAGTCACCCTCATTCACAATATGATGGACAGTCAACGTAAAGAAAGTGACAAGTGCCGCTTTAATGACAGTCAGTGGTTATTAAAATAACCCCGGGTGCATCGCTTTATAAGCGATGTAATGGTGATTACAACAGTAAAAGGCAGCAGTTGTGTTTTACATACTAAGTGAGTGTTGTTTTTACTTAAGGCAAACCTACTAAAGATATATCTAGGGTTTTGATATCATTATCACTCAGAGGGGAAGTCGAGGAACAGGAAACGAGGCTCATAAAAGAAACCACTATTGTTGTTCTATCTAAATAGTGTGGGACTGTCTGCGGTCGATGACGATGCAGAACTGAGGCGTCTGGAAAGAAATGGCAGTTTCTTAATTGCCTCTTGCAGCATGCGCCCTCACAACGCTGTGTTTGTTGCTTTTTTTTTTTTTTTTTTTTTCAGCGGGCAGCTTGAAAACTTGTTGCACGTTTTACTCTGGAAACCGTCTGATAACTTTGCCTTTTAAAGCCAGAAACCGTTGCAAAGCAGCTGGTGGTGGCGTTTAGCATTAATAAGGTAATTCACTGTAAAAAAATTAAAAAAAAAAAATTCCAGCAATCTGGACAAGGTTTACAAGAAGCGCAGTCAGAGCTGGGTGGGTGGAGGGGGGGGGGTGTTTGACGGTGTTCGATTACACGTTACGTAACACAGGAAGCGCGGCCTCTTGACAGAAGCAGCGTGTTTACATCTCGGCAGATAATCTCAATTACACATAAATGGACCAGAACAGCTCAAATTACATGCATTTTTTTTTTTTTTAACAGTGAAATTGACCTCAAAAGTTGCTTTTATTTCATCAAAATAAGAAAAAGGAGAGAAAAAAAAATAAATAAACAGTAATGGAGGGGAGGGCATTTGCAAAAGTTTACTTAAAGTACTTGTTGGGCTTTAATTGGCTCATGAGGTCGACACAGTGAGGTGATGTAATGAGGGATCCCAAGAGCTGAAAAAAACTCACCGACTCTTTCGAGCTTTGTGGCGACACACCAACCGAGCAACCGGCTGAGGAAATGGAGCTAAATGACACAGGCAAAGACGGATATTATAGTGCTTCCAGCTTGTGAGTTCCACTTGTCTGATATGTTATTAAGACATTTGTTTTGTTTTTAATGAGAACTGTAAAAGAGACCTGCAGAGGATAGAGTATAGAGTATACATTCATCCAGACTGGGTGGGAACGTCTCGCCAGAAGTAAAAAAAACAACAACTCTGTAGACTGTGAAATCGTTTGGCTTCAATGAATTTATATGGAAAAGCCCTGCACTATAGCTTTACGTTAATGAAATAAAAAGTGACATTAACATTTGAAGAAATGCTCTTTTTTTTAAACGTCTCTTTGCTGCAGTTTTTTTTTCTTTTTTTTTTTTTTGCATTTTCTCCTTTCACCTCAAAAAGCAACAAAATCTGCGACGAGGGGTGATTTAGCATCCAGCTGCGTGCTTGTAAATAAGTCACGCAAAAAAAAAACATAAATAAATAAAAAGAGAGAAACGAGCAGAATGCCTTGTATGTTGTTGTTGTTGTTGTTTTTTTACTTCCTCCGTCAAAGCCGGCTTATTCCTCGACGACGTCGTTCCTCAACGTTTTTTTTCTCGTTCCGCAGAACCTCGACATCCAAGTGGAGGACGTGCGCATCCGAGCCATCCTGTCCTCGTACCGCAAGCGGATCCCCGTGACGGAGGGCTACGTGGAGGTGAAGGACGGCGGCAAGTGGAAGCAGATCTGTAACTCGGAGTGGAGCCAGTTCAACGGCCGAGTCATCTGCGGCATGTTCGGCTTCCCCGGGGAGAGGAAGTACAACGCCAGAGTCTACAAGTGAGCACGCTGATGCAGGAAACTGCCGGTGTTGTGGGGGATGTTAGAGCAGCGCGGTGACTCGGTGGGTGTTGTTGTTTTTTCCTGGATAATGACGAAAATCGGCGTGAGCGGGGGGAAGTTGGCAGATGGTAAACTCTGATGTGTTTCTTTACCACAAATTGGTAATTACACGTTGAGCATCCTCGCCCGGTGCCCTCACGCGGATGCTAAAACATGAGGACCTTGACGAGCGCTCGCACGTCACCGCAAGCGCGTGAAAGTTCTGGTCGGAGACGTGAAGTCCACCGGTCAGCTGCACCCGACCTAAATGAATAAAATGTATGTGCGCAAGAGGCACGTCAACTGACAAATTAAATGTTACAGAGATAGACTGTCTGGAAGTGGACGTCGCTTTCGCGGTCGGAAAAATCAGGCCGATGCGGAAGCGCCTTCAGCTGCAATACCACCGAGTGCCACTAGGGGTCGGCTCCGAAAAGCCTCCGGCTCCATAGACTCCCATTCAACATCTCTCATGAAATTCTAAGTCCATACATTTTTTTTTTTCACGAGTTATTTAGGTTTTGTTAGCTAAAGTCGCTCCTTATTAGTTTTTTTCCAACCTCAACCTTGACACGTCTTAGTCAGCTCTCCGGGGACCAAACCCTGATTATGTTACTATAGCATGTATTGGTTTTTTTTTCACCACACAATGTTCTGACAGCAGAACACAGAACTTTTACAGAATGCTGCTACTCTCACAAAAAAATATAGTTATCAAATTTGATTGACGTAAAAATGACTCAAAATCCTCCTGGTTGAATTTACAGTAAACTGAACCTCTGACAGAAACAGGCCTTTTTTTTTTTTTTTTAAGCTCCTGTCTCTTTAAGGCTCCTCCCCCTTCATCAGCCCTCTCCGGTCTGATTGGCCAGCTTTCAGAAGCCAATCGGACGAGGCAGACTGGACGCAGAGGCGACGAAACAAACGTCAGTCAGTCGGATTTCGTCTCTTTTAGTCGTTCTTTACTCAAAATCTCAACTTCCGAAATGCATTCGTACACATTTGAGCGGGAAAATAATCCGAAACGTGCGAACGGACGACGCAACAACCCAAACGGGCAACCTTAGCGACCGAGGCCAGTTTGTGAGCACGTGCCAACGCCAGCGTTGCAAACGAGGCGTCCGGAGGCCGAAGCCGCAGCTCTTGACTTTCAGGCCTCGAGTTTAGGAAGTTTAACCATTTGAAACGATCCGTGGACGACAGAAAATAATAATAATAACACGTTCAAGCTAATTTGTTGCAACTATCATCCGAACGATAAAAGGTTCAACTGCAACCGGAAGAAGCCTGAATCCTTTAACGTGTGCATAACACGCTCGACATCACAGGTCCTCTTACGTTAACGCTCGTACCCGACTCCCGCACGTCCGACATTTAATCTGCATTCCAGGAAGCTGCTGTAACGTGTGAGCAGCTGCCGACGGGTGCAAATCTCTGCTTCCACGAGGAAGCTCCGGGCCGCAGGTTAATGGCGGCGTACCGTAAAACTTCCAGCACTCGAGTTAACCTTGAAATTGACTGTCTGGCCCATGCTGGAAGGTTTTTTTTTTTTGTGCTTTAGGTAACCACAGCGGCGCGCGTTGGTTCGGTAACTTTCCAGCTACGTGTCAGCCTGCTGCAGCTCCATGAAACCGTGCAGTGTGCTTTTCTTTTTCTTTTTTTTTTTTAAACAGCAGCGACTTGGAGCCAGGAGCGGCCACAGTTTCGTAATCTTGAGTTTGTCTGTGCTCTCGGGGCTCCTGTGCAGCTTCGGCTGTTTTAACCCGGAACATTATTCAAGTTTAAACAGTAAAACCGATGAAAATAACAAATAAAATGATGGAATTCTGATTTGTAGTTTTGAAAGCTTTTAAAGAACTTTTCACTGAAGACCGAGGACCTTTTGATGAACTTTAGATGTTACTCGGCGTCAACTACCCTCGCACACTTCTTACCTTCTGTTTTTAAATTGTGTAGAAACTGAAAATAAAAAAAATTGCCATTTAAAACGCAGCCAAACTGCAGTTCAGAGGGATTTAATGACCGTTAAGCTGCCAGTTTAGCACCCGGTGGCTTCATGTAGCAGCCCAGAAGTTAACCTGACTGCCAGCTAACATGAGCAACTCCTTTTTAAGCTACCTGCCTTTGTTTTCTCTGATTCCAGCTCCATAAACTTAAAGGAGTTGTTGTTTTTTATGAGACTTTAAAAAAAAAGTTCCTTTATAATTCTGAAGACATTATACAAAATTAAAAAAAAATTAAAAAAAACTTTATAACCATCAATAATCAATAATTTGGGCTCCAAATTTGGGAGAAGTCAGCTTTCACAGCCTCACCGCTCCATTCAACCACCGCTTCCATTTCCAACTTTGCTTCGTACCTCTCGGCGTGGGGAGACGAGGACGGGACGTGGTGTTCCTCAAATGAGGCTCATTAAATGGGAGTCGAGGAGGAGATTAGCACCCCAGCGGGCCTGAAAGAGCGTCGTTACCCCCGTTTGTTCGAGTTCATATGGAAAGCGGTGAACTCTCCAGCTGTTGGCTAACCTTCCTCCGCTTCGCGTTCATCACGCGATACGCTCGTCTCATCGCCCTTGTGTGGTTTTTACGCTGTTATAAGTGGCTTTGTGGAGATTACCCGCTCGTGTGCAAACGGTAGCTCTAAAGCTGCCTCCGAGCTGCACGACGTCCTCGAATGACTTTTTTTTTTTCCTGATCTAATTATTCATGAAACAAACAACACGTTCTGTTAAAACAAAACAGAAATACGAAGGGAAATACGCCAGCCGGGACCCACCACTTGTTTCAGTCGACAAAACCAAAACAGTGAGCTGAAAGATGCTAAAAAATGTTTTTAAAAAAGGGTTCTAGCGACACCTCGTGGTCAAATACTGATTCGTGCAGCTTTAAAGGTTCAGCGTGTCGGGTACATACGTTACAGGACTATGGATTGTTGTGTTTTCCACGGCGCCGCAGATAGCGTCGATACTCTTACGCGCCGGGGAAGGGGAGGGTCAATCAATCTCACAACCTCAACACCAGACGCCACTAAACCTCTCACAGTTTGAACCAGCGAAGTCGAACACCCCGTTGTAACGTTTTTGATGTATCCAGCTCAGAATAAATCACCTCTAATCTCTTTTCCTTCCCCTCCGCTCTGCCAGGATGTTTGCTCGCAGGAGAAAGCCCACGTACTGGGACTTCTCCGTCAACTGCACCGGCAACGAAGCCCATTTGTCCAGCTGCAAACTGGGCGGGGCTCCGACGCTGAAGTCCAACGGGACCTGCGCCGGAGGGTTGCCCGTGGTGGTGAGCTGCGTGCCGGGCAGAGCCTTCGCCCCGACGCCCATGACGGGATTTAGGAAGGCCTTCCGACAAGAGGTAAAAAAAAACAACCAACAAACAAAAAAAACAACCAACACGTAGTCTTTGTATAATGAGCGCCGTCGCAATAAGTGCACGGACGTTGTAAACAAGGCCGATATAGGAAATAGCTGCACGGGTTCATTTCAGTTCGCCGGCTCTGACGTGGAGGGGGCGACGGGTGCACGAAAACGTTTTGCTCGGACGTCGAGCCAACGGCGACGTCGGATGCTCCGGTGTCGCTCGGTGGAACTGCAGCTGCTTTAGAAAGATCGTCGTCAAAATGACTTACCATCATTTCGAGGGTTTCAAAAGTTGACATGATGTCGTAAAATTCTTGAGGCAGGGAAAAGGAAAGTAGCTAACTTTGTTTTAAATTATTAATTATTATTATTATTATTATTATTATGATTATTATTCTCGGATGTTCCCTGAGCGGAGCGTCCAGAATCTGTCGGGGCAGCTTTCACACATTCTGAACACTCGTTTTTTTTTCCCCTGAAAAGCTGCTCATTTTTATTCACTTGGAAATTGAGGGAAAATAAAGATACGGCACAAACAGCTGCGCACTGTTCAGCTCCGACCGACCGCATGAATTGTAAATGTCATTCACAGAAGCTGATTACTGTTTTCCTGGAGGCGGTGATTCATTCTTCGCTCAGATCTGAGAATCCAGGATGGAAAATGTGATCTCTCTCTCTCTCTCTCTCTCTCTTTCTTGCTTACATGTTTGCCTAGATGCCTTTTTTTTTTTTTTTTTTTGGTCCCGAAGCGGTGCAGTGCAGCTCTAAAGGGATTCTCACATTCATTCACCGGCTTAAAGATGCCCCGCAGAGTTTTCTGGTAAACAAACAAAAAAATTGGATTTTTCAGTCACAGTTATTCAGCAAAAAAAAAAAAAAAAAAAACTCCTCGAGATCAAACGATCGTGTTTCCCTCCTCGTGAATTATTCCGATTTTTAAAACTCCGTGTTCGCCAGCTTGTAATCATCTTTGCCTTTCTGTTTTCCTGGCACGTTATCTCATCCCTATAGAGGTCAAAACTCCACTTCAGCGTTACATTTGTAACGACTTCAAATGGGCCTCAGTTATTTGGGGATTTGGATTTTCACGTGAGCAAATACGCTCCGCGGCCAAAAGTATGTGGACGCCCAATTCATTTTCAGTCCTGTGCTGTTGTCAGAGATGATTTTGGGTGCGTTAACGCTTTCAAACGTGGAATATACAGTATGTGTCGTTGCTGGCTTTCAAGACTGTAGTGACTTTACCTTACCGCTTTATTCGGACACGGAAAGTACGAGCCACAAACGACTGTAGAATTTACTTTCTTTAAAGAAAAGGAACAAAACATCTATACTTTCAGGGATTTAGACTACGTGGTTACCTGACCAACTGTAGACTGGACATACATAAGATAACAGGATGTAGTTTTTATTCTAAACAAGCTGTGGAATTTGTTTTAGTGGATTAGAGATATTTCTTGGAAGGGAACAACTCTCACCTGAAGGCGAGTGTGACGGTTAGGAAATGAGCTGGATAGAAGATCTTCACATTTATGGTTTTTGCTTTTCTATAGACAAGACAGGACAGTACAGGAAGTTACATATAACATGTGAGATGCTTTTCTGCCTGGTTATCTTGTTAAAAAAAAATAATAATAATAGTTTTATTTGACAATAACTATTTGCAGTCAAACCTGCAGTTTCCAGATGATGTCTGGGATGACGTCGTGGTTCAGCATTTAGGATTTGTAGGTAAACTTTACGAAAGCAAAATGACGCGTTGATAGATTGTAATCTCGTGTGCGCCTAACAGTCCGATCTTCCTCATCTAGACGAGAGACTGATATGTTAAACTGCCGTCAGATTAACGGAAAAGGGGTTCATCTCTTAAAGAGGTTTGGTCGTGGTCGTTTTGGTCGTGGTTTGGACAAAGAGACCTTATTGAGAGATCGGGGAAGAACAATAAACAAGCGTGTCCGTCCAACACACTTGGGGATGTGCCTCGACCTCGACCTCTTCTTGAACAACCGCCGACAGGAGTCGTTTAAGCCTGCGTTGTCTCAACGTCGGTGCGGTCACGCTCGTGTGTTTGAGTGGGAGTGAATTCCTGCAGCGCCGGCATGTTCGACATCTGGTGGAAAACCTGAACACCAGACGAGTGGAGGCCGTTAAAGCAGCGCATTCGGTGTCTGGGGTTTTTGGATTTTTCAGCAGTCTCGTGAGGGTGTGACGCTCCACACTTTAAGCCGTGTAGCGCAAGTGTGCAAAAATAATTACGTATGAATTACGCCACCAGGCTCAAAGAGACTTTGACCGAAACAGTTTTGGACCGGAAGCTTTTCGATTTCGTCACAGAAAGTTTTTATGTCTTTAATAAGATTTCGCTGCCCGCTCATCAGAGGGTTGTTTTCAGGGGTCATCAAACTCCGTCTGCAAACGACCGCAGCGCCTTTCAAATACCAATACTTACAGCGCTACTTATAGCTGACGCATATTTCCGTCCGTGTGACTTCATTCGTGTCCTGATGAGAGGTTTTTCTGAGAGGTTTACGTGCTCTCTGTCATGTTCCACATCTGAGTGCCGGGCTGGGAGTGCCGTGCCTGATGTCACGTCCCAAAGCTTCCGACACACTCAGCAGATCTGACTTCGAAGCAACTCGATCCGAAAACCAGATGTTTTAAGAAAAGCTCACACCTCGTGTTAAATAAAATGACCTTTATAGTGTTAAAAGGCTTTCACATTGAATAAAACCTTATTCCGTTACATTTATCTTGTAGATTCTTGATATTATTATTTCCACTTCTTCATTTCTGTGTTTCACTAATCAAAATAAAAGCCAAGATGTTTCGCAGCAGATCCCTGAAGTCCTGTAAGTTGCGAGGTGGATCAAACTTGTTGGACGAACGCATGCTGGAGATGCTCGATCGGATCGAAATCTGGGGGAATCTGGAGGATGGGGCAACACCTTGAACTATTTGTCACGGTCCTCCAACCGTTGCTGAACAATGTGCGCATTGTGGCAGGGCGGATTATCCTGCTGAGGAAGGTCGCTGCCGTCAAGGGCCGTTCGTGGTCTGCGACGATGTTTATGTAGGCCTGCCTGGACCCACGGTATCCCTTCCCTGCCTCCGCCAGCTTGTCTTCTTCCCACAATGAATCCTGGTCCCATTACTTTTGGTACCTCACCACACGTGTGATGTAAAAGAAAATGGAACCATCTTCCATTGCTTTAAAGTCCATTCGAGGCGCTTTTGAAGGTGGACGAGACTTAACGTTATCGCTCCGAGTGGTTCGTGGCCAATGAACTCGAAGCACCGTTCGTTGGGACACCTTCGATCCATCACCGTCATTAAAATTGGACTCGTGTCACGGTGGTCCTTGTGTCCGCTCGAACCTGATCGGGTAGCCTTCGTTGCCTTTGTGTATCGATGAGGCTTGGGCGCCCAGGAGTCCGTTACCATCATGGTCATTGCTTGTCCCTCTTCGAACCACAGTCGATAGGTCCCGGTCGGTCAGGATTCAGGGTATCTAAGGTCTGTACGTCTACCTGTTCGTCCCAGGTCCAACACATTGGGACGAAGAACTGAGTGTTTACTTACCGTCTAATACCGTCTTACCCCAGACCTAACAATCAACAATGTCCACCTCATCTGTGAGTGGTCACGATTTTGCCGAGCTGTGTCCGTCTGAAACACGTGTACCGTCCTTTTCCGTCCATTGTTTTGCAGGACTAGGCGTCGCTCACATCTTTGAATGACGGATATTTTAGGATTTTAATGTCGGTGCCAGTCTGAGGAGAGTGTTAAGACGTATTCCAGAGCCCACATATCGAGACGTCTGGGCTCGCCTTTGGGAATACGAATAGCAGTAAATCAGATTAAACTGTGCTGCCAATGTGTTTACTTGTAAAATGAAACACTTCCAGTTTATCCAAACAGTTAAAGGGAGAGCCGCATTAATTGCATACTTCCATAAACATGAAACCACCCAGTCTGCTGCCTTTAGCTTTTTTTCATCACAGAGAAAGGAAAAGTTCCAAACTTTCAGCTGAGTCGGCTATTTTTGATAAAAACGGAATAACCAAAATTTGCGGCGGGGTTTTGTCCTTCGAGAGTTTGGACTTTTCGGGTTTTACGGCGACTTCGCTTTTACAGTGTCTCCGTTTGTCCTCTCTAGCAACCGTTGGTCCGTCTCCGCGGCGGGGCCATCGTGGGCGAGGGCCGAGTGGAGGTGTTGAAAAACGGCGAGTGGGGCACCATATGCGACGACAACTGGAACCTGCTGTCTGCCACGGTGGTGTGTCGAGAGCTGGGCTTCGGCACGGCGAAGGAGGCCCTGTCCGGAGGCCGCCTGGGACAAGGTACACCGCTTTTGATATTTTCTTTTTTTTTATCAGCTGACTCTTTTTTTTCCAGCTGCTCCTTTATGCTTTCGCAGAACTGGGGGGTTTCCGAGTGGGAACGTGAAACTAATGCACAAAAGAGTGATCCTCTGTCCTTAGCTGTGTCACGCAACCAACGAGAAAAGCATAAAGAACATGAAATATGAGCAGTAGACGCAGAGAGGGAGAAAGAGTTCAGGCAAAAACTGCCTGAATTAATTAAAAAGTAGAGCTGAAACTGTTCCACGCCGCTGACCTCAGAATGATAGTCTTTACTGCTGGAACAACTGAACATGTGTCTTTTGTAAATGGAAGACTGCGACTGTGAAAATATTTCAGACCGTAATTCTGGTCTTTCCTCCTCATTTCACCCTTTTGGGACGAGACTATCATGATGGTAAAAGCGATTGCCAATTTGTAACGTGAAAGCTGCGTTTTTCTCCGCCACTAGGAGGCAGTGCGGCAAACATTTTACAACAATACTGACATTACAACATCACACAGTTGTTATTGCAAACGGTTTAGCAACACCTTTATTTTTTTTTTAAATTCACCCACTGACAAATGTGGTTCTAATACTAATTCGCCTTTTAGCGCTTTTGGCGTTTCTGGCTTTTTAATTTTTTTTTTGCTGCTTTATGTCGGCGAGCTGGGTGCTAACTTTGTCTGGTGTTTGGGTTAATGACAGCATTAACAAAAGTATTACCGAAAACATGAAGTCGCAGGCAAGAAAAACAAAACAATGAACTGAAAGAGGCTAAAACGGTGCAGATTCAGGTGATTATTCCGTATGGGTTTCTATTATATGACTAAATTTGAGCAGTTACTCCTTCTAGTGGACCGCTGGTGGTTCCTTAGTCTGGCTCCGCCCACCTATTGTTCACAGCTTCAGACTTTGCTGTGATTATAGTCTGTAAACCCTCAGGCACTCTGAACGGCGGACCAATCAGCGACCAGTGGGCGTCGCGATGCGCAATGACGTTGACGTCAACCATTTGATTCGAATTGTACTCCGACGATGGCGTCGGGGGCAGAGCTGGATGAGGCGATATAAACAGTTGGAGCAATGCCAGCAAATATTGAGGAATTGGAGCTGCAGCAAGAACAATGCCTAGAAAATGTTTTTTTTTAATTGTGCAGTGGACATTTTCTAACATGGCGACATTGTGGTAGAGTTTCTGTTCTTTACAGCTTGGTGAGTTTCGGCGCACAACATACGTCATATGGTGGTCAATGTTGATTGGTTTAAAGGCTGCCACCAATAGTTTCATAATTAACCAGAGTCCTACGCCCATCAGGACGGATGTACTGGAAACGATCCCACCAATGCAGCGAATTTCAGTCTGGTAACTAGGCTAGTCTTTCCTTGATCCCATTGGTCTTTACCTCAGCGGATACCGTGGTCCGTGCGGTGTAGTCGTAACTGATTAATACCCAAACTTCAATTAGCCTGATTTATCCTTGTTTGCCACGTTAGGTGTCAACTTTTTGGAACAGGCATATGATATATCTTATTTGGAAGTTTACAAGGTGAAGCTTGAGCTCCCTTTGTGGGCTCAGAAAAAGACACCATCCGTTTATTGACTAGTTATTTTCCAAAGTAAGCCTTCAGTCTGAGCAGTCTCACTTTATGGTTTCCACAGGTTTCCCCAAGCTCGGTTATGTCACCGGCTGCAATGGAGTTGTTCTTTTTACAGCCCGTGCGGCAGGTTTTGAAGTTGGCACCCCCCTAACTGAAAGAAATGACCCACTTCTAAATTACACACTTAGCAGGTTATCTCCTGTGTTGCTCTGTGTTTTAAAGCCCTTGCTCACCTGTTATCAGGATATACAGCAAATGTTTCTCCATGGTGCAATAACTGGAAAAAAAAAAACATAAAAGGTAGAGGAAGGAGTGGGTTTTTTTCATAAACAGGGACGTGCTGCACATTCCTGTCATGTTAGACTTGGAAAATGTTCCTTTTTCCCAAATTCCTTTTTCCATCAGGATTTCTCATCACTGGTTTTTTCGTAAAAAAAACCCAAAACAAGTGGAAATAATCATGAAAAATAACAGAGAGAGAGAGATGTGCTCAAAAGTATCATAACCGATGAATGGGGGTCTTATTGCAATAACAGACATGCCAAAAGTTAAGTGCTCTTTAAGTTGGTGCTTAAAAGGGCTCAGCAATTGTTGTGGTTGTACGGTTGTGGAATAACTACACGATTAATTGACCACTTGTTGTAAGTGTAAACTTTTCTTTCCTCGCTCATTTGGCTGTTTCAACTAGCCTCTTATTTCCCATTCAATTCCACCGAGTACAAAATACGCCTCGTGTTTATTTCCTGATTTGAAAGGAACGCTGTACATATGTGACATTTTGGGGAATGACTTCTTGTTTTAGAGAGGTGAGAAAATTGATGTCGCTCTGTACTGCAAATACTGTAGGAACTAGTGGCTCGTTAGCCTAGCTTAGCATTAAGAGCTGTGAGGCACAGCGAGTCCAAAACACTAAATCTGCTTACCGTTGCTCCAGAAAGCGTTCAGATCCCTTCACTTTTTGAACACTTAATAGTGTTGTAGTTTGACTTTAGACATTTTTTGGGGTCGTCTTATCCAAGTCGGTCCAGTGTCTTTTTGTTGTTGTTGTTGTTGTTGTTTTGGATCAGTTAAAGTTGCTTTTTTTTTTTTTTTTTTAAAGTTTTGAATGCATCTCCATGTGCTTTTTTTTTGGGGGGGGGGGGATTTCTAAGACTTGTGCAGTTACATATGAGTGGGATGTTCAGTGGGTTGCACAATGATTTTATTATTTTTCAATGAAATGAAAACCGTGTATCTGATTCCCTTTACCTTTTCACGTCCTCCGCAGGTATGGGTCCGGTGCACATGAACGAGGTGGAGTGCTCGGGGTTCGAGAAGTCCATCACGGAGTGTTTCTTCAACAAGGAGTCCGTGGGCTGCAGCCACGAGGAGGATGCTGCCGTCAGATGTAACGTCCCCGCGATGGGCTTCCAGGAGAGGGTCGGTCTTCCCGTTTTATATTTCCTACGTCCTGTTCAATATTTAATTAGTACTAAATCGTTTTTTTTTTTTAAATTTCTGCTTTTACTTTTGCATTCAACAGCTTCTTGCACCTAAAACGCGTCACATCGAACACGTAACGGCGCGTATTTATCCCCTGCTGTGTTTTTCACGCCCGTAGCTGCGTCTGAATGGAGGTCGTAACCCCTACGAGGGCCGTGTGGAGGTGCTGGTGGAGAGGAACGGCTCCCTGGTGTGGGGCACGGTGTGCAGCGAGGGCTGGGGGACCATGGAGGCCATGGTGGTGTGCAGACAGCTGGGCCTGGGCTTCGCCAGCAACGCGTTCCAGGTACGAGTCACGGCAGCCAGCGGTGGAGGACATCAGCCGAGCTGTCCCGACGGAACAGTTTCAACCTTTAAAAAAAAAAAGAAGTGTTTTCGAACAAAACAAAGTTGTTTTTAAAAAAAAAAAAAAATTATTTCATGCTGTGTTCTTCCACTCAGACGGTGCAGGTTCCTCCCGGCAGTTCCCATTTCCAAATTTTTAGTTTACGAGGCCACAATTTCGAAATAATGACCTCCAGGTTGTTCCCTGCAGACATCCAGGAAACATCATTTGTTAAGAAGGAAAAAAAGACGCAAAGTTCTTGTTTAGTTTGGTGTTTTAAGTTATTGATCCCATTGACAGAACTGCTTAATTTAAAAGTTTTCATTTTAATTCAAATTTTGGAAAATAATTATGCATCTCAAACTTTAATTTCTCCATTTCTAATTCATCATCCACTTACAAAAACATTCAATATAATAAAAAACAACAACTAATTTTGATAAAAAAATATTTCCTTTAAATTTTGGCATCCAAGTGCTTCCGTACATCCCTCCGTCCTGTGTTTCTCTGTTTATGCCGTTGCTAAGGGCGACAGACAGCTGCAAACTGCCGACACATGTAAGATGTTAAGAAAAGAGAAGAGCCCTGGGCATGAACCGCACTTTGTTCCTGTCTAATGTTGGACCTTTTTTTTATCTTCATCTGCCAGCTGCGGTACATCATTATTAGAGATATGGGATTATAATTTGCAGAGCCCATGTTTATTTATCTAATTTATTTAAAGGGATAGTTTGTGTTCTTTGAAGTTGTGTGAGCTTTTTCCAGCCTGTGTTATTACCTGCAGTTGACAGAGTGTACGCTATATTTACAATATTTTCACCACCATGTCATTAGGCAGCTCCTTTTAAACGGGGAACCGAACTTTGCTTTTTTTTTTCAAAGCCACCAGACTCCATTGACAAAAACAGTAATTTTACCTCACAGAACGTGAAAGCTGCTAATCTACCGCTGTAGAAAATGATGTGTTATTATGTGACTTTGGTGCTTTAACATGACAACTTACCACCTGAGGCTTCAGTGTCTTAACATCTAGTGAAAGCAGTGAAAATATTCTATATATATGTTACCTGATATAAAAAAAAAAATTTAGGTGGCCTTTTTTTTTTTAAATATAATTCAAGTTAAAGATTTAAAATATATCGACAATGCGATTACATCACGAGATGAGATATCATCTTAGATTTTGGATATTGTGATATGACATTCATTCAAAATCTCATTGTGTAAATAATTTGTGAAAAGCACCAATAGTCATTTCTACAACAAAGGATTTGGGGTAAAAATATCGTGATATTCACGTCTTGATTTTGTGTTTTACATGCATAATAATAATAATAATAATAAGATAAATGGATTAACATTTAATTACCTTTTTAGTTTTTAGATAATTCCTCTTCTTACTTCCAATTTAAATATCAATTCATCAAATAAATTCGGATTTAGTCAGTTTATGGATTAATAGACCTATGAAACTACATTTTTTTTTCTTCTTTTTTTTTAATGACGCTTGTGATCCTCCAAAGTGTCGACGCAGCTTAACACAGCTGGTGAAATAACACGTAAATTTGGTATTTTTTTTAAAATTTGTCGTGTCTCAGAGGTTAATGATGATGATGGTGACGATGATGATGTCCTTCTTCTTCCTCCCGCAGGAGACGTGGTACTGGCCGGGCGAGGTGAGCGCGGACGCCGTGGCGATGAGCGGCGTTCGCTGCTCCGGGACGGAGATGTCCCTGTCCCACTGCCTTCACCACGGAACCCACCTGAGCTGCCCCAAAGGAGGCGGACGCAACGCCGCCGGAGTCTCCTGCTCCGAGAGTAAGACGCCGATCTGGGTTGCGTCAGTAAAAGTTCAAAATCCTGAACTCATCTTAAGACATTTTTTTTTTTTTTAATTTAAAAATTCAACGACTTTAAAAGCCTTCTGCAGGCAGAAGAAATGTTTTGCGTAACTGCGACTCCGTATCCTTCCCTCGGTTTGAAAACAGAAACCACTCATTATATTTTTTTTGGGGGCATTTCTGCGTTTCTAAATATGTTTTTGTCTCCGTCTGCTCCTCTGTGGCTTTTATTTTTAATTTTTTTGTTCTCTTGCTTACCGTCCCGCAGCGGCTCCTGACCTGGTGTTGAACCCTCAGGTGGTGGAGCAGACCACCTACATGGAGGACCGGCCCATGTTCATGCTGCAGTGCGCGTACGAGGAGAACTGCCTCTCCTCCGCCTCCAGCCAGGTGCCCGCCAACTCCTACCGCCGCCTGCTGCGCTTCTCCTCCCAGATCCACAACAACGGCCAGTCCGACTTCCGGCCCAAAGCCGACCGCCACTCCTGGGTGTGGCACGACTGTCACAGGTCGGTGTCTCCGGGTTTACACCCGACTTCAGTCGCACGACGGCCTCTCGTTTACCGGCGGCGACCTCAACCCGTCGGTTTGTCGAACGCCCGTTACGAAGCTTCGAGTTCGGATTTTGGCCGATGCCGTCTTTGCTAGTTCGGAGCCAGAAGCGACCGTATTTGGACGAGCTGAGGGGGAGGAGCTAGCGGTGGATCTGACTGGAAACCAGACGATACCACGTCCCGCCCACCGATAGCCGTAAACTGACTGCACCACAGGCCTGTCAGTCAAACATATACAGGTCTTTTTGAGGCTTATTTTCGATTTAATTTCGGGATTATTTTCAGATGGACCTCCAGAAAACTAATAAGAAGGAGCGACTTTAGCTAACAACACCGAAATTACTCAGGAATACATTTTATTGACTTTTTTTTTACGAGAGAAGTTGAATGGGAGTCTTTGGAGCCGGCCTCTAGTGGCACTCGGTGGTATTGCAGCTTAAGCGACTTCCGCATCGGCCTCAATTTTCAGACCTGGAAGCTACGAACTCTTTTATATCCAGTCTGTTGTCATGTTGTTTATGCTAAGCTGCTGCTAACCGGTACTGAGCACACGAACACCGGACTGGTATTGATCTTTTTATGTAACTCATGGAAAAGAAATTCAACAAAATATGGTGATGGGGGATATAAAATACTGAAATTAAATTCTTAAAATTCGGAGTATTTCAAGATAATTAAGGTAACCACAAACTGCAATATTGTCAGCATAAATAGAGGAAATAAAATTGAGAAGGACACAAGTAAACACAAACAATAAACTGTTGAAACAATTTGTATGTCCTCGAAAGGTAAATCATAACTCACAAGCGTTAAGTCCTTTTGTATGGTTCTTTTCATAAATACGTATACAATTTCAAACGAATGAGTTTTACCATCACCATGAAAGATGTTATTACTTAATTACACCTCATAATTGAAGAAGACGGCCCCTAAAATTAGACCTCCATATGTTCTGCTGCCTTGTAATTGACGGTGACACAGCGCCAAAAACAATTCCCACATTTTTGTGGTCCCCGGAGGAAAAGCTGTCCGTCGGCGACCGGCTTTCCGTACGTTAAGAACGGGCAGAAGCACCGAAACCGGCTGGAGGGCGTTCGGTAAATTTGTTTGAATCTGGAGAACTTTGGTGCCCGTTGAGACTGGAGTTACTTTATTTTCCAGCCTGAGAAAAGTTTCCAAAAACGTGTTTTTGTGTGCGTGTGAAGGCATTATCACAGCATGGAGGTGTTCACGCTCTACGACCTGTTCAGCCTCAACGGGACCAAAGTAGCAGAAGGACACAAAGCAAGCTTCTGCCTCGAGGACTCGGAGTGCGACGAAGGTAAAAAAACACAGATGAGATTCTTTCTTCATTTTCAAGATGTGAAAAAAGAAAAAGAAATCTTTTCAGAAATGTGGCACAAAGATTCTTTCTTTTTTTGTGTGTGTGTGACGCGGTCGGTAATCAGCTTCTAAAACAGCACCAAACAACATTTTTAGTAAAACTGTAGGTCGAATGACTTTTGTAAAGAAATTTACAGTGAATTAATAACCAACACTCCAACCGACTCCCCTCAGATTTAAGGAGCTTTTTTTTTTTTAGTGTCTTTTAGCCCGTTGTTTTGGTTTTACGGGCCAAAACGTCGCTGTTTTGGTTGACTCTCACGGCTCTCGTCATCGCCACCTCCTCGGCACCAAACAACAAACATAGTTAGCGGCTGGCCGGTGGACGTAGCGGAGCATTTAGCAGCTAAAGAGACGGATATTTATCTCAGGTGGTGGTGGAGACCAAAAACTGAGCTAAAAGGAGGGTTAATATTGAAGGAGGCCGGGTAGGCGGTGACAAATAAATGCTGACGTTGTTCTGCGTCTGCGGGGTGCACCCAGGTGGAAGAAGTATTCAGATCCTTTAATGCTGTAAAAGTACAAATACAACAAAGTATTAATACTCAAGTAGAATTCCTGAATAAAAAGAAGTACGTTAGTGAGGAAACGTAGGTATTAGCAGCAAAATGTAGTTAAAGAGTTAAAGTAAAAGTTCTGGTTGGGTCCCTCTGACTGATGTATTATTAAATCTGACATCATTAGATTATGAATACTGAATCATCCGTGTGGCAGCAGCATGTGGTTTGAACCCATTTGAACCGAGTTCTGATCCACAAATCTGTTTCCAGCTTTGTGTTTACTTTTTCTTTCATCTTTGATTTTTTGTTGTTGTTGTTGAGATATCTGAATCATTTGAACTTATATTGAAATGAAACCATGTGAGAAGAGTAGAGGGGGAAAAAGCCTGTTCGGTGGAGCCGTTAACAACTCAAACTCTACAAGCTCTGCTTCTCGTGAGAAGCGCTGGTTTATAATTTATAATGCAATAATCTATTTTGACAAAATCTTCATCTGAAAAGGTCACTATAGCTGCCAGATAAATGTAGTGGAGTAAAGCGTACAGTATCCCCCCCTCCCCCCCCCCACCCCTCCTGTGAAATGTGTTGAGAGGGGAATGATAAAGTCGCAAAAACTGGAATTACATCATTAAAATACCTCAAAATTGTACTTGAGTACAGTCCTTGAGTAAATGTACTTTCCACCGCTGAGGGTGCAAAAGCGAGCCGACGCTCCACAAACATCTGTATAAGCAGGGTGACAACATCAGCGGTGGGGTTTTTTTTTGCGGCTCGTTCTGCTGCCCCCAAGTGGCCGAAATAAAATGATGCAGTTTTATTATTTAATCGAAGGCTCTCGGAGAGTTCATAAACCTTTTTATCTGTTGTCGCAGGTGTCGAAAAGAGGTACGAATGTGCCAACTTCGGCGAGCAGGGCATCACCGTGGGCTGCTGGGATACCTACAGGCACGACATCGACTGCCAGTGGATCGACATCACCAACATCAAACCCGGCGATTACATCTTCCAGGTGACGTCCCGTCGCTGACTCGCCTCTTCGTCTTCACTCCCGCGGCCGTCATCTCACTCCTCCTCTCCTCCTTCCTGCAGATCGTAATTAATCCAAAGTACGAAGTGCCCGAGTCGGACTACTCCAACAACATCATGAAATGCAGGTGTCGATACGACGGCCATCGCGTGTGGATGTACAGCTGCCACAACGGTAAAGACCCAACGCCCGTAACCTCTCCTGCTCTTTAATCTGAAGAGCAGTCACACTTTTAAGGCCGTGAAAGACATTTCATTTCATCGGCAGTGTCTTTAAATTCAACTTCAATTTGGTTTTTTTTTTTTAAACATCGAACGTTCAATTTCGAAGCTGATGTTGAACAACGTGCTGAAATCACTGAAAAGAAATACAAGTGGTGATAAAACAGGTTCTGAACAAAACCCCAGATGATGAGAATTTATGTCGAGTAGAAAAATAACTTTCAGACCTCCTTATCCGCTTCTGCTTTTATACTTACCAAAAGTTCTGCGGGCAAAGATTATGCGTAATGAGTAATGATTACTGAGTCTTGACGTCTGCTCACTTTCTGTTTTACCTTCAAATACGGTAGACTATAGCGTGTCGTCCAAAATATGATCGAAATCATACTTTCAGCTAACGATGTTTGTGTTACTTTAAGAAAACTAATTGAACTGTTTATCAATGACGTTCCATCAGTAAAAGCAGTTATCAATAACTTCCAGATAAGCATTTATTCCCCCCCTCCCTCCCCCCTCCCTCCCTTCACACCTCCTACATTTCTCATGCGTTGTAAAGTGAAACCATCACATGACAGAAGGTCAACATGTCGTCGGCGGTAACCGTCGGTGTCTGCTGCTTTGCTCCCCAGGTGGTTCGTTAAGCACTGAAACGGAACAGACGTTTCCGGGCCTCCTCAACAACCAGGTGACCCACAGGTAAAAGATGAAGCAGAGGAGTCCACCCCCCCCACCCCCGCACCCCCTCCACCCCCTACCTGTGGTGGATTCCTCCTGCCGAGCTCGCGCCCTGCGGTCAAAACCATCTCAATTCTAACGCTCCCCCTTCGTCCATGAAGGCAGCAGCTTCCTTTAACCTTCTTTGTTGTTGTTGTTGTTTTTTTTGTTGTTGTTGTTGTTTTTTTTTTAAATGAGTGATGAAATAAACCCGCAGGTTAGCGGCAGGTATTTTACACATATTTGGCGGTGGGGGGTGGTGATGGTGGTGATGGTGGTGGTGGTGTTCTCCCCGGAGAGTTCGGACGTCTGCGCCGGGTCGCCCGAAGACTTGAGAGACGTCGTCGAGTGTCTGGTGGACGTACGAACCGGTTTATTCCACATTTTTAACAGTTCTCTTAAAGTGCCCTTTCTTCCAGACTGAAGTCCAGACAGACAAACCTACCGGGGCATATTAACGGCACTTAAATTGTCCAAAGACCTTTTTTTTTTTTTTTTTATATTTAGAATTTTTATTCTCTGACCTTCGTTGTAAATCGAATGGACCGATCACATTTCAAAGAAGAGTTGCACTACGAGTCCTTTAAGGGGGAAGTTGGTACTCGAAGTGTGTTGGAATCAGTCTCATTTAATACTAGAAATAAATGTTTTTAACTTTACTGTTTATGTTATGCAGCAATATTTCCTTGGGAAGCTAAATGTTGGACCTCATGTTTCTTCTTTTGTTTCTTTTTTTTTTTTTTTTTTTTTATCTCTGCCTTTATATTCATTGCATCTACCATCTTTAAAGAGCTTTTAAAACACCTGTGAAAAGTTAGTTTTTGCTGCCCTCTGGTGGTTAAACTTGGCACCTTGGGGATTAATAAAGTAACTACCTAACCTAACCTAGAAGTAGTTTTTGGTTTTCAGGTGTAACAGAGCACACTTCGGATCGGACCCGACCGAATATTAAACAGACAATGTTAAACACGGTTTTAAGTCCCTTTTTAAACATAATGCACAAAAAAAAAAAAAATAAAAATTTTGAATTTGAATTTTTTTTTTTTGAATTTATACTTTTTTTGAATTTCATTTTTAATCAGAACCTCTGACTTTTTGATCTACATAATAACTCCAATAACTAAATGGAGGGAGCTATCGTTGCTACTTAGCCGGTTATTAGGGTAAATAGGTAATTAGCTCATGAGCTGTAGCACACTGTGCAATTCGACCGCCGGGTACCACACGTCGACCTTTACTGATGTTTCTCCGACTACCTTTTTATTCTATTTAAATCGTAAAAAAAATATATATATATATATATATTAGCGGTACTTTTAGAAAATCACTTTTAAGCTGCTCTTTAAAACGTTTAACTTTCTACTTTAGTGAAGTGAGTCTTCGTCAGCCGAGGAGGACGAAGACGTCTCCACAGTAAACTTGCTGTCAGATAAAGGAAGGTTTCAGCCTATTGTTGTTGTTGTTGTTTTTCCCTCTCAACGCTCGGTGTTTCCTTCAACCAGACAAAAAACAAAAACAGAAGTGATTTCCATCCTCTCATCACACAAGATTTTCTTCCCGTCGCGGATATCTCGTTTTTTTTTTTTTTTCTTCTCAAAAGCCGATTCCTGCGTTTTAAATTGAGGTTTTTTTACAGTTTAAAAAAAACCCAACAACGTACTTTTGTACAATAATGTGTGTGAATCCTGTTTTTTAATTTTTTTTTTATTGTACTTTGTGTAATGGTGCTATCAAACTGACCCTCTGTTTTCTGAGGGTACAGGACATGTTGGAACAGCTACATTATGTATACTAACAGTATACTTGAACTGAGCGTAAGAAACTATGTGCTTTTTGTGTGTTTAACTATAATAAAGGTCTGAGTTACGGAGCAACTAAATCTTTGCTGTTCACTTCTATTCATTTCATTTTCTTCTTGTTTTTTTTTTTTTAAGCTGCTGATATTTTAGATCTACATTTGATTTTTGAATAATGTTCCTATCAAAGTGGAGTTTTAATATCAGTCATTCATTTCCACTCATCACGTTCCCGCTTATTCATGTCTCTGAAATACAGACTGAGCCTTAGTTTACCCCCCCCCCACATATGTTGAGCAGACAGCCATCTTCTGGCAGCGTTCACCCTGGAACAGATGTGACTTTTAGCCCCGTCGGTGCCGTAATGTCATTTTAAAAAAACAGATTCGATTTCAGCTTTTGATTTTTTGGTAAAAAAAAATTGGCAAAAAGTTTCCCTCTTTGCTTCTTAACATTGAGGTCACGCAGCTTCGTTAAAAAAAAAAGACTCGCCCAAAAATGAAGCGGAGACCGGCAGACGGCTTACGGTCCAGGTGGGACGACGAGATCCAGACTTGGCGAGCGGCTGCTGACGAACCCACCTCGATTTTTGTTTTTGTTTTTTTCAAGAATATTTTTCAAATCTGAAAGTTCAGCTTTGTGATAATGAAGCTATTTCTGGTTCAAACAGATTGAATGAAGTCTTGTTTGCTTGTTAACTAAATTCAATGAGAAACACCATTTTGCCTTCGTAATGTATATTTCTATAAATTTAACAATCAAATTCTGAAGAAACTTAATGATTAACTCAGTAGAATTGTTGACGCAACGAGGTGTCCCGTTTTTTAAAATTTTGTTTAAGATTCTAAGCCCTAATTTTAGAGAAGAACCCAACAATTCAATAATTCACACGAGACACAGCCGGAAGGAAAAACATCCTTTTAACAGGAAAAAAAACAACAACAAAAACGCCGTCAGAACCAGACTGAAAGGTGGACGGTCATCTGCCTCGACCAATCAGGGTGAAGGGAGAGCAGAGACAGAAAAGAACAGCATAGAGACACAGCAAACAGTCGGGTAGGTTAGGAGGGCCAGAAACCGCAGATCAAAACGGGTCAATTTAAAGAGTCCGAGACAAAAAAAAACAAAGAACACACATTACTGTCTTTACTTTATAGGACTTAAAATTCTAAAAGATAAAAAAAAACTGCACTTATAGATTCCCAAAAGTCTCAGAATAAGAAAACAAAGGAAGGACGTGACCTCTGAAGTCCTCAGTAACACTGCAGCCGTGGCCTCTGAAGCGCTCAGAGCCTGGTCAGTGGTGCAACACTGTCCTCTTGTGGCCTGAATAACTCATTACACCTTTGCAGCAGAGGAAAAAAAAAAAAAAAAAAGTCCAACTATGCTTTTTTGTTTTTTTCTGCCGGAGTACAATAAACCATAAAGCCGAAGAATTACAGTTGTCATGTCAAGCTTTTTTTTGCTGCAGCCAGCCGTGAGTGAATGGCACATTTACTAAAGACGGTTTTGGATGAGATGAGCAGCAACTGAACGAATGAATAAATATTATTATATATATTATATTTCTGTATTTTCACGTCTCACACTGCACTCTGACTTTTATCTCTTAGCTTGCTTTTGTTTCTTTTATTTGAATGTTTTAATCGCTTCTTTTTTTTTTTTAACATTTTTTAAATGTCTTTTTCTGTTGCTTGATGTGTTCCCGCTTTTATTGGTTTGGCGTGAAGCACTTTAAATTGCCTCGTTGTTGTTGTTGTAATGTGCTGTACAAATAAACTTCTCTCGCCTTACTTTTTTATTTTATTTTTATTTTTTTAATCAAGATATGAGTTGTGTTGTTGTTTTAGTTGAACTAAACACGTGTGTTTTGAAGTAACATAAAGTTTAACCGGCCTCCACCTCCTTCAATCTTTCTGTGGCTGTAAACACCTAAAAAAAAAAAAAAAAACTTGTTTTATCGCAGCGAATCTACGAGTAAACAGTAAAATACAATATATTTCCTCCGATATAAATCACTTTCAGGATGATTTATCGCACACCCCGCATCTTTTTCGATAAAAAAATAAATACAACGCTGCGGCAAATAAAAGAACAATGACGCGGGTAAAAAAAAAAACTGGCAGGGAAATGTGAAATATGTCCGTTCCGTAGTTTTGGCTGCGTTCACACACCGGCGGAGACTTTGATTTTATATCAGACAAAACCACATGTGAAACTTTAACAGCTGACTGTCAAGAGGTCAAGATCCTGGCAGACCCGGGTTTCAGAGGCGGTTTTATGGGGAATTTTTTGAGTCAAATAAAAAAACAAAACGAGGACAGTAACGAGGTGGAACACACACACCAAATGTGAGAGTAAAAGCCTCGTGAAAGAAGACGCAGCAACGCCAAGGTCGGGAGGAATGTAGTAATTGTAACGACGCTGCCAGTAAGATTCTTTAAAAAACATAAAAATAAAAAAAAAACCAACAACTTGAGGCTTTGGAGCCGAGCGAGCCGATCCACCGATGATGACCCGCGACGTGCTGCTGAAAGAGCAGTCAGGAGATTCGTTGTGAGATGGACGCGGGGTGAACGTGGGGGTGCGGAAACCTGCTGAACCGACCGGCGACGACGGAGGAGGTACGAGGTACGGAGAACGAGAAGGTTCGGTTCGATGGAGCAAACAAAAAGACCATTTCACCCGGATGAACCGGCGGTCAAGTCGGGCGGGTTTCAATTAAATTACGCAAAACATAACGTACTTAACGCAAGTAACACGGACCAACTCGGCCTGACGTACTCACGCGCACCAAACTACGATGTTTTTGAACCAAACTACGATGTTTTTGAACCAAACTGACGTTTTTGAACCAAACTACGACGTTTTTGAACCAAACTACGTTTTTGAACCAAACTACGACGTTTTTGAACCAAACTACGACATTTTTTAACCAAACTGACGTTTTTGAACCAAACTACGACGTTTTTGAACCAAACTACGATGTTTTTGAACCAAACTACGACTTTTTGAACCAAACTACGATGTTTTTGAACCAAACTACGACGTTTTTGAATCAAACTGATGTTTTTGAACCAAACTATGACGTTTTTGAACCAAACTATGACGTTTTTGAACCAAACTACAACGTTTTTCCTGGAGCGAGTCGTTTTCCGTGCGTCACTTTAACCGAATTGCGACGGTGTCACGTGATCTTCAACCCGAAGAAGTCGTAACTTGGTGCGTAAACCTAAAGACGCTCCCCCGCCGGCGGCAAACGGCTCGGTTCGACTCGGCAATCGGACGCTTCTGTGGATTTTAGTTTTTCTTCCATTGCGTAAAGCGTCCTCGTCGTAGCGGTGTCGCCGAAAAGGACGTAAATCCAAATGCGACGTAAACGAAGAAGAAGAAGAAGAACCGCGAAACAATGGAGGAAGTGGAGGCGGCGTTGTTCTTGATTCTCGGCATGTGTCTTTTGGCTACGGTAAGGACGCGTTTTTTGTTTTTTTTTGTCGCAGAGACAAAAGACGGCTGATGTCCAAAAGGAGACTTTTGGAAATGTTGCGCATTTCAGTGCGTTTTTAAACTCGCTGCGCATTCGAAAACACGACGGCAAATCCTCCCGACCGCAGGAAGAAGAGCGGCTTTGTTGAACACCAAAAAGTAAAAAAATAAAACAAAAAAAAAAAAAAGGAGAGGGCAGCTGCTCGACGAGGAAAAGACCAAGAATGTGGAAAACATTACAAACGTCAATAATTTGTCTCGGAGGAGTCAAGACGTCCTTCTCGTCCATCACAATCAAGAACAAAGCGAACCACGATGGACAAAACTCAAAACTTCACACGCGTCCCTCGGACGTCGGGCGTTTATTAACGGACAAACGTTCCCGGGATTATTCGCACGAGACGCCACGACGGACGCGAGACGTTACTCCGACGAGCGAGGCAAAAAAA